>NC_044035.1:249014098-249317218 GCF_901765095.1 Microcaecilia unicolor | reverse complement strand
ACAGTTTTTCATCTGATGGCAAACTCTGTTTGAATAACTTTGAGAATTGATGCAAGAATGGCAAATGTGTGGGAACCCTTCAGTCTTAAATTTGGACAAGCAGACTTTCTCTCTAAAGACTCTATCAATCCAGTGGACAGTCACCTCAACGTAAAATTTTCCATGGGATGACAACTAGTCTGTTGTGATAGAGATATATGTCTGTTCACCAGGAAATGTTACTAGCTTCATCTCCAATTTAAAGTGACCCAATTCATCACTGTTGTGTTTGTCTGGAGACCAGTAATCAGTTCAACAAACACAGGCAACTCCACTTTTCTTATAGGCTATAGTCACTGAACAGCAAAGTTAAAGATAAAATGATTCACCGTTTGTGTGACCAGGTTTGCAATAGCAAAATCCTGTTCCCAGTTCATTTGGTTTACTGAGGAATCATCATTTACATCTTGCTTCCGCTTTTACTTTTTACTCCAAGAATCAGATGTAACTGAGTAAAAGAGAAGTAGTGTTTAATATTGGGGTGATCGTACATAGTCATTTTTTTTCTGGTCGTTAAAAGGGGGGGTTTCTGTAAATGCGGGGGTTTCTTCAGGGAGATGGATGAGGAGTAGGTTCAGGAGGGTAGGGTTCTTGACAGGCTTTCTTGGCTGCCTCGTCCGCACGTCGGTTGCCCCGGGCTATGGAATCTGTCTTCCCTGTGTGGGCCCTACAGTGCATCACAGCGACTTTTCTTGGCTTCCACACAGCTTCAAGCAGGTGACAGATTTCAGGGGCATTTGCAGCCCGCTGTCAAGAACCTTCAGGCGAACACTACACAATCAACAGGTCACCCACGTACTGGACAACCGGTCCATATTTGATCTGGCACATCATCAGATCTCTGGCGGGTTGCTATGTCGAGCTGCATAGGGTATACTGTGTGTGGGACTGGATGAACTTTAGGATCTTGTGTTTGCAACATGAGACAATACATGCGATACCATCAAAGGTGCAAGTGTGAATGCAAAGTCCATAGGTAATATGCACAGAGCTTGAGGTTGTCCTGCCAGTCTAGTGATGGCTGCAGGCCGTGCACAGTGTTTGCTTGTCCACTCCTACAAAAGTAGGAAAAATTATTACTTCAGTAAAAGTAACAAATGTTATCCTGTACTTCTTTACAAGTAAAAGTGACAAAACATTTACTCAAGTACAGTAACTAGATACATTTACCTAGTTACTATACAACACTGGTCCACAGAATCCAAAGTAACGATTCTTGGGCCTTCCTAGAACTCTTGCTCAATCCAGTTAGCTAGTCTTAACAAAAGAGGGCACCTCAGTCTCAGTTCTCCCTTACTATCAATTAGATCAGCTCCAAACAATGATTCAGATAGCTGCAGGTATCCTACCAGAGCCAATACAGGGGCCAAGTCCAATGACACACATGAAGAAAACTCTTCTTCAGAAAGAAGCCTGCCTCTATTGTTCCTCCTTGGATTGATGTTAACTCCTATTGCCTGTGTTCTGTACAAGACAAGATTAAGGCATATGCCCAGGGCCAAATTGTTTAGGAGGGGCCTTGCCAAATATGTTAATTCAGTGAATTTCAAGGCTCTAGTAAGTCAGCTGCTAGGAGAAATAAGAGTAGGGTTGGAGGAACCAAAACTACCTCTGTATACAGGTCTATCTTTTCATCCCCACCCCTGTGCTTTGTCCTCTAAGTTAGCAGAAGTTGGCGAGCAATGCTTCTGACCTGCTGCTTCTTCCTCTGCCAGTTTTCTTCTGTATTCAGGGCTACATGTATGGGAGTTTTAAAATGTATTTTTATTGTGATGGGGAGCCCAGTATGCTAGTTTGCCTAGGGTGCACCAGTGGATTAATTCTTCCCTGGTTCTATAACACATCAGGCAGCTGAGATCCAGAAAGCCTGCCAATTTTTGATGACATCTAGTGCAAAGGAGGTGGAACTGCACCCCAGGATTTAGTGATGCCTCAAACTCCATCAGCAACTGTAACTCTCTCCCCAAGGATCGTTTGGGGTTTAACCAGCATTGCCAACAAAATACTTCAGAGCTCAGATGAAAAGTCGCTTGCCCCCTCCTTCCTTTTCGTCATTTTCATGTAAAAAAGGACCAGGTAGGAGCTCAAAAGCTCAAATACATGGAGCTTCCATCGCAATCACCATCTTGGATTCCTCCTGGAGTAATTTTTTTTTCATTATTCCAGTTAATAAAGAATTAAAGGAACAGGTTGTGCTGATCTCTGAAGAACATGGCAAATATCTTTTCAGTTAGGCCATTTCCCACAGAACAGACCAGCTTTCTCAGGCAGCAGTTTCAATTAGGGCACGCTGGGGTTTGTTACATATTTGTGAAAGTTATTATTTTCTTTGAAATCAAGCTCATTGATGTTTTATAAATTTTCTGTTGCCTTGCTACAGCATTGTTAGGAAAAGAGTCAGCATTTAAAAAACAAAGACCATCATGTTGTGTTCTTCTCAAAATCTGTTTTAAACATTGAATCTTCTGTGTGGGTTGAGAATGAATTTATTCTTTAGAGCAGGGATAAAAGAGAACAAAGCCAGAATCCTTTTCGCTTTATCATTCAGTCATTATATGAGTAGGAGGTGAAGTTTTAAACTATCCTCTTTCTGAAGTCTGCAACCTTAGAAGAGGAGGAGGAGGAGGAGGAGAATTGATGTGGGAAGAACTTGTCTTCACATTCCTGCTGCTCCTTACATGGGAATGATAAGCAAGATGAACCAGTGAGGCGAGAAACAAAACAGGAGCAAACAGCTCACAAAACCAAAAAAGGCTGTATTGCTTGATGAATCAACCAGCGTGGCACAGAAAATACAGACTCGACATGGCCCTGTTTCAGCGGCCAATGACTGTGTCAAGAGTCATGCAATTCCAAAGATAGTGCGGAGACACCACCATTCAAGAAACAAGTATTATGTTTAGTACACTCAGATTACTGCAGTGTGCTTTCCAAAATGTGATGCTTTATATTATAAGAGTAATCCAAGGCTCGAACAGTGTCTTCACCTCGTTTTTGCCAGCGATATACACTATCTTTAGAATTGCATGACTTCTGATACAGGCATTGATCACCGAAACATGGCCATGTTGAGTCTATATTTTCTGTGCCAGGATGCTGGTTGACTCATCAAGCAATAAAACCTTTTTTGGTTCTGTGAACTGTTTGCTTCTGTTTTGTTTCTCACCTCATTGATTCATCTTGCTGTTCTCTAAGTGGGGATTTTTTCCTTCTCCTGCATGGGAATGATGTTTTCAAGCATAGACCATTGAGTAGGAGAAGAAAGATTGCATGCTAATCACGCACCAAGAAGAGAGGAGGAGGTAAATATTCCTCCAAGCCTCACAGGTTCTGCTGGGGAATGAGCCATGTGGAGGGTAATACTGTAATAGGCACATATTTGTAGTTTATTTTATAAAGATACATAGGTGCCCACCTATCTTTGTGAAATACTAGGGGCAAGGCAACAGAAATGCATGTCTAGATTGAGGCTGCAGCCATTTACGCCCGCTTGGCAGCAGGTGTAAATGATCATACAGAAAGTACATGCATATTTTATAAACAGTGAAACTCTGCCCCCAAACATACAAACACAAATCTTCTTAGCACCATGCATACTTTTTTTTTAAAAATCCATAGCTGTATTAGAATTTTACATGTTCAGCTTTTACAACACAATCCAAAAGGAAAACCCCCATCAGAAATGATACTGACTACTGTACATATCCGCAAATAGGAGATGATTCTATAAGGCAAAAACTGCGCATGTAAACACCGATTTTTTCCTACTCATTTACATGCAGTATTATGTAATCATGGATACCTTCAATAGCATGTAGTTTGTAGGTGGACATTTACATGGGTAAAATTTGTGCATGGCTCACATATGCATGTGTAGCATATATAATAAGTTACGCAATTACCTCCCAAATCTAGGTGTGAACATTTAAAACAGATCTGTGGCTGGAGGAGGGCATGTGCTCTTGCCTAAACTCATATGTGTGATATACCTGATTACACTAGTATTTGATAATGGAAAGTAGGTACCTACTTTCTTTTATCGAAGATGCTCCAGATACGTGGCCTCTAGTGGATCAATTCTATAACTGAGTGCCTCCAATTAGGCGTCCAGAGGATGTGCAGAGGACGCCTATTCTCAGTGCATTTTTTTCTAACAAAAAAGTTGCTGGTACCCATAGAAACAAAGAAAAATGTAGGCAAAGACCATGTGGCCTATTCAGTCTATCTATCTATGCCATCTACTTCACTCCCTTAGAGATCCTATGGACTTGTTCCAAGTTCTCTTGAATTCAGATACTGTTTTCATCTCCGCCACTTCCACCAGGAGGCCGTTCCACAAATTCACCATCCTTTGTGTGAAGAAGTATTTCCTCAGGTTACTTTTGAGTCTATCCCCTTTCATCTTATTCCCCCTCATTCCAGAGCTTCCTTTCAATTGAAAGAGATTCGCCTCCTGTGCATTTATGCCGTATACTCAAATGCCAGTTCATCAGGGATCAGGAGATCAGTGAGGGATCCACCCTATAAAAGCCAAGACCCCTGCAATCAGCCACAGAATCTATGAAAAGGCACAACTGGTGTGAAGAACCTGGGCTCTTTCATTAATACTTGGAGACCATGAGTCAATTTTAGAGGGCAATGGATAAGGTGCCAGTACTCAGTAGTCCTAAGTAACAACTGACCCCCCCCCCCCCTGCCTATTCTATAATGAAACCACATTCTGTAATTTATACCCATAAATAGGAGTCATGCCCATGCTCCATCCCCAAATATGCACTGGTGCTCATTTTCAAAGCACATAGACTTTCAAAGTTCCACACTAACATATCTAACTCTGTAAGTCTATGTGCTTTGAAAATGAGTCTCACTATGTAAGTGAAGTGAGTATTTGAAGAATAGTGCTAAGGTGCCACGCTAGTATTCTAAACATTAACGTGAGTAACATACTTGTACATGTGAGAATCTAGGTTACATAATTGCCCTTTAGCCAGCTAAATACAGGCACCCCTTTATAGAATTGCCCTCCACATACACAATGTGGGATTTGAAGTCCACAGTGATGTATTTATTTAAGGTGTGTGTGTTGCGTACGCACCCTCTGTCAGACCCGGCCCCCACCCATGCCGTAAAATCATCTCTGCTGCAGTCTTCACCTGGGCAGCAGCAGCACTCATAGGTTGCCTATGGCATGCACCGGGACGTCCTCTCTGAACCGTCCTGCCCCTTCTGACATAACTTCCTGTTTTGTGAAGGGCAGGACAGTTCAAAGAGAAAGTCCCAGTGTAGCCTGCAGGTAGCCTATGAGTGCTGCTGCCACTGCTCAGGCAAAGACTGGAGCAGAGGTGATTTTAAGGTACTGGAGGGGGGGATGGGAGACATAGAGGGGCATAATTGAACGAAAACGTCTATCTCCATGGGCGTTAATCTCTGAGAACGGGTCCGTGAAGGGGCGGACCGAACCGTATTTTCGAAAAAAATAGACGTCCATGTTTTATTCGACAATTTGTGAGCTGGGCGTTTTTGTTTTTCAGTGATAATGGAAAATGAAAGCGCCCAGCTCAAAAATGAATAAATCCAAGGCATTTGTTCGTGGGAGGGGCCAGGAGTCGTAGTGCACTGGTCCCCCTCACATGCCAGGACACCAACCGGGCACCCTAGGGGGCACTTTTACAAAAACAAAAAAAAAAAGGTAAAAGAGCTCCCAGGTGCATTGCACCCTTCCCTTGTGTGTTGAGCCCCCCAAATCCCCCTCAAAACCCACTGCCCACAAGTCTACACCATTACTATAGCCCTAAGGGGTGAAGGGGGGCACCTACATGTGGGTACAGTGGGTTTCGGGAGGTTGGACGACTAAGCATTAAGCAGCACAATTGTAACAGGTAGGGGGGGATGGGCCTGGGTCCACCTGCCTGAAGTCCACTGCACCCCCTAATAACTGCTCCAGTGACCTGCATACTGCTGCCAGGGAGGTGGGTATGACATTTGAGGGTGAAAATAAAAAGTTGTGAAACGGCATATTTTGTGGTGGGAGGGGGTTTGTGACCACTGGGGGAGTCAGGGGAGGTCATCCCCGATTCCCTCCAGTGGTCATCTGGTCATTTAGGGCACTTTTTGGGGCCTTATTCGTGAAAAAACAGGGTCCAGGAAAAGTGCCCTAAATTCTCGCTAAAAATGCATATTTTTTTTCCGTTATCGGCGAAAGGCGCCCATCTCTGATCGGCCGATAACCACGCCCCAGTTCTGCCTTCACCATGCCTTCGACATGCCCCCATCAACTTTGTCCGCATTCGCGACGGAGTGCAGTTGAAAACGTCCAAATTCGGCTTTCGATTATACCGCTTTATTCGTTTTTGTGAGATAAACGTCTATCTCCCGATTTGGGTCACAATATAGGCGTTTTTCTATTTCGATTATAAGCTGGATAGTAACTTAGTAACATAGTAGATGACGGCAGAAAAAGACCTGCACGGTCCATCCAGTCTGCCCAACAAGACAACTCATGTGTGCTACTTTTTTGTATACCCTACTTTGATTTGTACCTATGCTCTTCAGGGCACAGACCATATACATCTGCCCAGCACTATCCCCGCCTCCCAACCACCGGCTCTGGCACAGACCGTATAAGTCTGCCCAGCACTATCCCCGCCTCCCACCACCGGCTCTGGCACAGACCATATAAGTCTGCCCCACACTATCCCTGCCTCCCAACCTCCAGTCCCGCCTCCCACCACTGGCTCTGGCACAGACCATATAAGTCTGCCCCGCACTATCCCCGCCTCCCAACCTCCAGCCCCGCCTCCCACTACCGGCTCTGCTATCCAATCTCGGTTAAGCTCCTGAGGATCCATTCCTTCTGAACAGGATTCCTTTATGTTTATCCCACGCATACAAGATGGTGCCTGTAAATATGTAAACCACGGTAAAAAGTGGCCTGCGGTAGTGTAGATGCGTGTATTGGGCCACACCGGGCGTTGTTTTTCTAATGGGACGGGAAAAGGGCCTGTCGTAAAAATGAAACCAGCGCACACCCAAAACCGGCCTGAGCCCTTAACGCCACCCATTGATCTAGTGGTAAATGCTCACGTGCTACACATGTGGTGACTGGCAGGAGGGTGCTCTTAGGGTTACCATATGGCTCCAGAAAAAGGAAGAAGGACTGAGCCAGCCGGGCCCCACCTCCATTGCCCTCAATGGAAAGCAATTGCTTTCAATGGAAGTAATTGAGCCAGTGGGTATGAGAGACGTACCCCCTGTTAATTCCTGGCTACGCCATTGGAAGTCCATGCTACTCAAGAGGAGCCCAGGATTTTTTCCATGTAGTTTTGCTTTCACTTTTACATAACTATCAGGCTCATTTTCGAAAGAGAAGGACGCCCATCTTTCGACACAAATCGAAAGATGGGCGTCCTTCTCACAGGGTCGCCCAAATCGGTATAATCGAAAGCCGATTTTGGGCGTCCCCAACTGCTTTCCGTCGTGGCGATGACCAAAGTTCACAGGGGCGTGTCGGAGGTGTAGCAAAGGCGGGACTTGGGCGTGCCTAACACATGGACATCCTGACCCATAATGGAAAAAAAAGGACGTCCCTGACGAGCACTTGGATGACTTTACGTGGTCCTGTTTTTCTTACGACCAAGGCTCAAAAAGGTGCCCGAACTGACCAGATGACCACCGTAGAGAATCGGGGATGACCTCCCCTTACTCCCCCAGTGGTCACTAACCCCCTCCCAACCTCAAATAAAATCTTTAAAAATAATTTGTGCCAGCCTCAAATGTCATACTCAGGTCCATGACAGCAGTATGCAGGTCCCTGGAGCAGTTTTAGTGGGTGCAGTGCACTTCAGGCAGGCGATCTCAGGCCCATCCCCCCCTATCTGTTACACTTGTGGTGGTAAATGTGAGCCCTCCAAAACCCACCACAAACCCACTGTACCCACATGTAGGTGCCCCCCCTTCACCCTTAAGGGCTATGGTAATGGTGTACAGTTGTGGGTAGTGGATTTGGGGGAGGGTTTATGGGGGCTCAGCACACAAGGTAAGGGAGCTATGTACCTGGGAGCAATTTCTAAAGTCCACCGCAGTGCCCCCTAGGGTGCCCAGTTGGTGTCGTGGCATGTCAGGGGGACCAGTGCACTATGAATGCTGGCTCCTCCCACGACCAAAGGGCTTGCATTTGGTCATTTCTGAGATGGGCGGCCTTGGTTTCCATTATCGCCAAAAATCAGAAACGACTAAGTCTAGGGACAACCATCTCTAAGGATGACCTAAATTTCAAGATTTGGGCGTCCCCGACCGTATTATCGAAATGAAAGATGGACGTCCATCTTGTTTCGATAATATGGGTTTCCCCGCCCCCTCCATCGGAACGTTTTGCGAGGATGTCCTCAGCAAAACTTGGGCGTCCCTTTCAATTATGCCCCTCCACACATTCCACGCTTTTAGGCACATACACATTCCTAAGCAATTACAAGGCAGGCCACCAAGAGAGGCAAATTAATCACTCTTCCCTCTTTCACAGGAGTTTTTGTCGCTTGGTAATTATATCCTAATAACACCTAAGTCTTGGGCAATGTGTACTTCAGAACATTCTGGATAACCACTATGACCTTGCCAGAAACCCTGAATTGATGGACACTCCCACTATATGTGCTTGAATATGCCTTTTTGGGTACAACCCCCTCCAACACGCCTCTGGCATCTCAGGATTTATATTATGAAGGATCGCTCAAGATCAGCGAAGGCCTTATAAAAACATAGACATTAGAAAGACTAAGGAGGCTAGGGCTATACAGCTTGGAGAAGAGACGGCTGAGGGGAGACATGATAGAGGTATATAAAATAATGAGTGGAGTGGAACAGGTGGATGTGAAGCGTCTGTTCACGCTTTCCAAAAATACTAGGACTAGGGGGCATGCGATGAAACTACAGTGTAGTAAATTTAAAACAAATCGGAGAAAATTTTTCTTCACCCAACGTGTAATTAAACTCTGGAATTCGTTGCCGGAGAAAGTGGTGAAGGCAGTTAGCTTAGCAGAGTTTAAAAAGGGGTTGGACGGTTTCCTAAAGGACAAGTCCATAAACCGCTACTAAATGGACTTGGAAAAATCCAAAATTTCAGGAATAACATGTATAGAATGTTTGTACGTTTGGGAAGCTTGCCAGGTGCCCTTGGCCTGGATTGGCCGCTGTCGTGGACAGGATGCTGGGCTCGATGGACCCTTGGTCTTTTCCCAGTATGGCATTACTTATGTACTTACTGTATGTAGCCCTTTGCAACCGCTTGCTTTCCAGAACATGAACTCAATTCCATGAAGAGGGGAGAGAAAAATTCTGACAATGCACCCAAGGGAAGGTTGGGAATCTATCATGTAGCAGTTTTCTTCCAGCTCCCACTTAGCTATGGAGTGGACGCTCCATCCTTAATAAAATCTATAACTCTCCAGAGCCCCATCTCATGCAAACACTGGAATGTTCGCAAACTTTCACAGCAGGGAGGGAAAAACAGATTTCTCAAGTTAAGTGGGGAGCAACCCCTGCCTACAAAGTTAGTCCTCAAGTCTTGCCAAATACCAAGCACCAGGCAGCGAAACCATGAGGTGAAACTGCAGCTTCTCCCCAACCTGTCCCAAACCATAAATAAGGCTTAACCCAGGTCTAAACCACCCATTGCCTCAAATTCCATTCTCACCCATTGTTGGTCTAGATTGGCCTCATACCACCCCACCACGCATACTTTTACATGTGTAACCTCTGGGATAGTTTTATAAAAGCCCTTTTACGCATGTAAAAAGGCCTTTACACACAAAAACTCAATTTTAAAATAGCAGGTTTTACTACTGCAAAAAAATGACTGTACGAACACGGTTGGCTTTTAAGATGAAAATGTAAGTGATGCTTGCCATAGAATTTGAGTTTAAGCTCTTAGGACTGAATGACTCTTGAAAAGCCAAGATCAAAGAACTAGCAACTCTGGGTTAAAAAAAAATAAAAACAACGATTCTCATCAGGTTTCTCAAAATACTACACTGTATTTTTTTTTCATAGGCAGAATCCGCACCATCAGGTGTTTTTCTACTTCTTCAATACAAGTACTGTTGCCTGGCAACACATGATGCAACCGAACATGATGTACAATATGCAAAAGCTCTATCGAATTCTTTATTACCAGACACAACATAAGTCTTGATGTGCAAGGGCCTTACAGTGAAACAAACTGTGATGGTATAATTTACACCACTGCAAAGCCTTATGTTATCCTTACATGATATGGGCCTGTACAAAAGAGTAGAGCAATATCCTAGAGGTTTGAGCAGCAGGTTACGAACCAGAGAAGCAAGGTTCAAATTCTGCTTCTTCTACTAACACTTGCGATCAGGGGCAGATCAGTTTACCTTCCATTGCTTTAGATACTGCTCAGATTATAAATCTAGTTGGACAGGAAAATAACTTGTGTATCTGCTTGTAACTTTTCTTGAGCTCAGGTTTGGAAAAGGCAAATAATAAAATCCACATCTTTAGCAACTACTGAAGCAGATGGGCATTGCTCTCTCCCCATGTAGTACTGACATTTTCTGTTTATTTTTTGCATGGATTGGTGTCATATTATATAGAAGCAGCCTGGCCATTCAGCCCTTTGCACAGAAATCCCTTGGCCCAAGACATTTACATTCCAGGCATGGCAGCCCTGCCTGCCCAAGCAGAACAGCTGGCCTCAATTGTGCTGGGTCTGTAGTCTTGCTGCTTCCATAGCTCAGGGGATGGCATAACCCTTCAGATTAAAAAACAAAAGGCAAAGTTGGCCAGGTTTAGATACCTCAGAGAGCCTCTCTCAAGAATATTACTTCATGTCCTTTTTCAAGGAATTATATGAAAAGCAATAAAAAGATAGTGAATGTAGAAATTAAGAAAGGGCACTGTACAATCAGCTTTTAATAATATAGAGCTCCATATGTCCAAAACTGAGACTTTAGAAACATTTCTGGCAGAAAATATTTGCCAAATTTGATGAATAAATTGAATCAGATTCTACCTGAAAATTTTGCAACTCACCAGACCTGCATACCTTGATAAAGGCCAAATAAACTGGCTTTGTGAGATTTTAGACCAAGCCCCCATATCACATCATATTATCAGTTTCATGGCAATATTAATGACCCTCAGTCTCTCATTTTGGATTGCAGTTACTCTCCTGACATCAACATGTGGAATGCAGTGGCGTAGCCATGGGGGGCCTTGGGCACCTGGGCCCCCAAAATTTGGGTTTAGACCCCCCCCTAAAAGATTGAGGGGCAGTCTGCTGCTTTGGCTGGCGAGGGTCCTCAAGCCCTGCCAGCGGAAGCTCTCCTCCTTGCGAAGGCAGGCAGTTAGCGTCACTTCTTCCTGGGTTGCCGCAGTGCCAGCCAACCCCCCCCCCCCAATACGTGCTTAGTTTTTGTGAAACTAAGCATGGACGAGGAAGGCCCAAGCAGGGCTGGTCCTAGGGTTTCTGGTGCCCTCCTGTAGCCTATTAGTCAGTGCCCCTAACCATCCAGTGGCGGGATCACTATGGCTCCGCCCCTATAGTAGTCACACCCCTTTTACCAGTCATGGCATCATTGAAAATATTACACCAGTATAGAAGAAAAATAACTTGTGTTTTTTTTTGTTTTCATTATAAATAATTTCTGTAAGCTGTTACAGCTCCATTATACTCAAAATGACACAAACCAAATTAGCATACAGACTAGGAATTATGAGAACAGACAGTGTTGCCAACTCTGAAAAACAATATGTTAGCAAAATCTCAGAATCTAACAGATCCCTATCCAGACACTTGCAACCTTGCAGTCACACATGCAGAACAGAGATAGCCCCTCTTCAAATTCTTCAAAAATTAACCTGAAATCCTAAGAAGTTAGACTCTGCATGCAGCACAATACCAGAAAAATAGAAAGAAACGCATTGCTATACATTGCAAAATAAGATAGCAGATGTAAATTCTCAAAATGGACATATTCCAAACACTAAAATGAAAATAAAATGATTTTTTTCTACCTTTGTTGTCTGGTGACTTTGTTTTTCTGATCATGCTGGCCCAGTATCTGATTCTGCTGCTATCTGTCCTCTTAACTCCGTTTCCAGGGCTTCCTTTCCATTTATTTCTTTACTTTCCTTCTTTCTTCTTCATTTCTTGCTCTATATCCTTAAGTAAAAGCTGGATCCTCTGCAGACTTGACTGTCCAGTGGATCCAGCTTCTGCCTATTTTCTCCATCCATGTGCAGTTTTTCTCCTCTCTTCCTTTTCACTCATCTCATCTCCTTCCTCTTTCTTCCCTCCCCTCCATCTATGTCCAGCATTTCTTCTCTCTCCCTTCCTCTCTATCCATGTGCATCCTTCCTCTGTCTTTCCTCCCCTCCATCCATGTCCAGAATTTCTTCTCTCCCTTCCATCCATGTGCATCTCCTTCCTGTCTTCCCTTCCTTCCCCTCCAACCATGTCCAACAATTCTCTCCCTGCCCTCCCCTCCATCCACCCATGTCCAGCAACCCTTCTCTCTCTACTGCCTTCCCCTCCATCCATGTCCAGCAACTCTCTTCTCCCCTCCCCTCCATCTACCTATGTCCAGCAACTCTCCTCTCCCCTACCCTCCCCTCCATCCACCAATGTCCAGCAACTCCCCTGCCCTCCATCCATCTACGTCTCTAGCCGTCCCTTCACTCGTTCGTTCCCTCTCAGTGTCCCACCCTCGCAAGGAAATGATGTCAGAAGAAGGCGGGACACTGAGAGGGAACGAACGAGCGAAGAGAAGGCTAGAGATGTCGGGCAGCGCTTTCACTGATGCTGCGCAACTGTGACGACATTGGAGGTAAATATAAATACAAGCTTTAAATCCCCCAGGACGGTGCGGGTACCCATGGAGGAAACTCAGGGCTGGGCTGCTGTCAGGGTCCGGGAGCTGAGGTAAGCGGCGGCGATAAGCATGGTGCGGCGGCGCCCTCCAGAGTTCGGCGCCCCCCTGCCATGCTTACCTCGCTTACCAGGTTGGGCCGGCCCTGGGCCCAAGTATGCTCAGTTTCATTTTTTTAAAAAACCAAAAAACAAGCATGTGCATGGCGGTGGGGGGGGGGGGGGGGGGGAGTTTGGCAAGCTCAGTGGTGATGGCCAAGGAAAAGCGCTGCCAGCTGCCTGGCTTCGAAAGGAGGAGGGCTTCCACTGGAGGGTCTCGGTGACCCCCATCGCATGCTCTGATCATGGTGACTACAGAAATTGAGGGCACATAGCTAAAGATGATTATCCAAACTGCTTCTTTTAAATATGCTCAAAAACACTTAAGCAACCCAAGTTCACAGGAAACAATAAGGAAATACAAACAAATAAAAGAAAAATGGGAGTGATCATTTAATTTAGGAAGTGTTATGTGATAGAATAAAAGAAGCCCCTCCTCCTCTCCCACCTTCCAGGAAGCCTGAATCATTCCTTTTTTTTTTAACTCACTCACATGTATGACTCTGGACTTTTGAAATCATCAAAAAATTATAGGACTGGAAAGCAGTGGCATAACCACTGGTGGGCAGAGGCCCATCCAGTTTTGCTTCAGGCCCACCCAGTGGTGGCACACATCTTTAGTGTAGCTGGCGGGCATCCCTGGGCCCCGCCAGCTGAACTGTCCTCTGTGGCGTTTCCCACCCACGGTGGTCTCATCTGACACTGGCACTCTCCCCTCCCACATATGCTCAGTTCAATTGGCACCCCCCTGCATGTGTGCATGAGGGATTCTGGTTGAAATAAGCATGCGCGAGGGAGGGGCAGTGTGGTGACAGCAGCTGGAAATGCACTGCTAATTGCCGCGAGGATGAGACTGCTTGGGGGTAGGGACCAGAGAGGGTTCGTCAACGTATTCATTTTTACTGCTTTGGGGGGAGGGGAGGAGGGTAGCAGGCACAGAGGAAATGTGAGGCTCACCCAAAAATTGAGGTCTGGCTATTCTACTGTTGGAAACTCATACATGCAGTAAAATTTGATCTAGATCAGCCAGTTCTCAGAAACTGAAGCCAATCAATAGCCCTAGTAACATCTAGAAAGAGGCAATTGTCTAGCGAACAGGACTCTCTACATAAGCTTTATGCCTGCATTTGGTGTCCCTTCAGAATCTGGGGTCTGCCTGATAGCCTAGAACAGATATATGTAACCACTTTGTACCAGCAGAAGCAGGGGTTAATTTAGGTCAACTGACCATGTAGCAGCTTCCCAGACAGTCACTGTGAAGACAAAGGTAACTGGCTGGTTGCCTTCAATAGTCTTACAAATACTGTACAGGGAAAATTGATAAGGAGCATAACGTGATAAGGCTTTCAAAGGAACAAGAATAATACAAGGGAAAGGCTGAAAGTCCAAGAAAATCACCAAAGCCAGCTATGCAGAGGAAAAGGTGCACTGCAGTGCCTGTCAGAGATGTGATCTGTCTCCATGAGATTTCACCTGCTGTCACTACTACTTAGTCAGGCAGTTTCCTGACTCCTTTCTATAATCCATGTTCTAGTTACTCTGAGTGCATATAAAATCAGTAGGATACATGTTCCAAACAGGACATATGTTAGTAGAAATGTAAAAGCCACACAAATGTAAAATGCTATGAGAGCATGCTCTGACTAACTAAACTCATGGCCTTATGAAATGTAAGACTGATGCTTGCAAACTGTAGAAGAATGATTACATACGAATGGTGACAGCGATGTGTGGAAATTGTTCATGCAGCCTTGAAAATAAGAAGGCAGTGGATCTGATATTCAGACAGAGGGAGGCGGCCCGTATAAGTGCCGCGATCAGCACTGACCCAGATATTCAATTCTAGGCTGTTTCTGGTGACCGGCATTGAATATCCAGGGGTTTTTTGGCCTGCTCAAACTTAACTAGCTAAGTGAATATTCAGCGCTGGCCAGTTAAGTTTATAGCACCCAAAGATAAGACTGCTATTTAGGCAGTCTGATTTGGCTGCTAAAGTTAACCGGCCAGTGCTTGAATATTCGTGGATAGCTGGTAATATTGCACAATATAGCCAGTTAGCTGCTATAGGATAGATTCTATATATAGCGGAAAAAAATGTCGCTGAAAAAAGAGCTATTCTATAAATTGTGCTTAAAGTTAGGCACGGTTTATAGAATAGCACTTACACCTTGGAATCATGCCTAATTTTAGGCGTGGCCATTTGAACCAACTGAAACATGGTGCAAACGTATGCACCTAAATTAGGCGCATATCCCCTTCTATAACAATGTGTGTTAATGTTAGGAATGTCCCTGTAACACCCATGACCCGCCCATTTCCATGCCCCCTTTTTATCACACATAAATCCCAATTAAATCTAATTAGCACCAATAATTGTTTGTTAAAAATCCAATTATTGGCATTAATGAGCTCATTATTCTATTAAATTGGGCTTGCAATTTGGATGCATGCAATTTTTGGCAACTTTTGTTGAATTAGGGGTTCTTCGCTAACCACGAATATTCAACGAATATTCAATGGAGATAACTGGCTCCTACTGAATATTAACGGTTAGCCAGCTAAATGCCATTTTACCAGCTAGAAGCTGTTCCTGGGTCAGTTAAATACCGCTGAATATCAGCCAATATCTGTTTATTAGGGGTGTGCATTCATTAGCACACATTTGGGTGCCTAAAATTATGTGTGTGCAAATCACCTATGAATTAACATGTGCACAAGTGATTTGCACATGTAAACAAGCCTGACGAAATTCAAAGCTATTTAAGTAGCCAGGAGAGGTTCCGGGCTGTTTAAATCGCTTGTCCAGAGCTAACCGAATATTCAATGGCACTTAACCAGACAGTACTGTTAATTATCCAAGAGTAGCAACTATGCCAAAACCGGCTAATTTGTGGGCGATCCGGAACACAGTCAGTACTTATGCGGCTAAATGCAGATATTCAGCATTTAACCACATAAATTGGGCCGCACAAAAAGCTATCCTATCTTTGGGGCACGTTTACTAAGCTGCAGTAAAAAGGATCCTGCGCTAGTGGCAGAAGCTGTTTTTGCCCTGAGGCCCTTTTACCGCAGCAGGTAAAAAGGCTGAAAAAGACGTGGCCATGCGGGGGGGGGGGGGGGGGGGGGCACTTACCACCACCCATTGAGGTGGTGGTAAGGGCTCCCACTCTAACCTGGCCAGAAATGTCGCACACTGGCGGTGGAACTACCGCCAATGCCCGCATTGGGCTGGTGGTAGCTCCAGACTGGCATGCAGTCAGCAGGGGCGTAGCTAGGTGGGGCCATGGGGGCCTGGGCCCTCACAGGTTTAAGTCCAGGCCCCTGGTTTTGCAGGCGGGGGTCCCCAACCCCCGCCAGCCAAAGCCTTCTTCAGCGCTGGTCTCCGGCGCGCCACGTTCGCTGATCTGTGCTTTCTTGAGACCTGACATCCTGCACATTCCTTTAAGTGAAACTGAGCATGCTCAGTTTCACTTAAAGGAACAAGCAGGACATCAGGACTCAAGAAAGCACAGATCAGCAGCGAACGCGGTGCGCTGGAGACCGGCGCTGAAAAAGACTTCGGCTGGCAGGGGTTGGGGACCCTCGCCAGCAAAGGTAACTTGCAGTGGTGGTGGGGTCGGAAGTAGCAGGGGAGGGGCGGCGGCTGGGGGAGGCAGCCTAAAATGTGCCCTCCCCCCACTTTGAGCTCTGGACCCCCCTCCCACCGAGGTCTGGCTACAACACTTATCGCCGCTTAGTAAAAGGGCCCCTTTATGCAGTTAAGTGCTGAATATTGCACTTAACCGCCTAAGTGTTAGTTGGCCACATATGCCTAGATATTCAGTGCTGATGCCCTGATATCTGGGAATAAGGCTGCTGCTAGCCTAAGAAATGCTGAATGCTGGCTGAATTCCAGCCAGAAGTTTTGTAGATTTCTGTATGCTTTTCAATTTCTTTTCACATATTTGTGCACATTTAAAACAAATGTGTGAAAAGAAATTGAAAATCCCCCAAATTCTAGAAATTCTGGAAAATACAACAATGAACCAAATGGGTTTTTTGAAACCATGCAAATCCTTAATATACTGTATATGGCAGCACAGAGACAGCATTAGTAAGAATTCACTACTGGTAGTACAGTATGGACAAATGCTGGATGTATGAATAAGACTACAGAAGATTAGATGATGCCTATTGAAGAAGTGATGTTTCAAGAATATGAACAAAAAGGCGAATGAACTAGTAAAAAGAATGAGAGGATACCTGGCATCATCTCCACTTCAAAACTGGGCAAGAGATCAGCAAGCACACCTATCTTGCCTAAAAGAGAAAGAGGAAAAAGAGAAGAGACAGAGCGGTTACTGCAGAAAAAAAGCACTCTTTGGAGATGGCATCCCTTCTGTATTCTCCCTCAGACAGCAGTGAAATCTCCATTAAAAGGATGGGCTCTGTCGACAATTTTACAAAGTTGCATTCCTGAGACCTGGGGCAGACTGAGAGTACTCTGGGCTCCCCCCCAACACCGCCCACACTACCGCCACCCACACACACACACACACACACTACCACTGCCCTCACCACACACACACTACTGCCCCTCCTACCTTGAAGGGCCCTAGTGGCTTGTTCGGAGATAGGAAAGAACCCCACTCTTTCCTGCCCGCCTGCTGCCACTACTCTGCCCAGAGCAGTCTTTTCAAAATGGCTGCTGAGACTTCCCACAGTAGTCTTGCGGGTCTTGACAGTCTCGCAAGACTGCCGCAGGGGAGAATAGCGGCAGCAGCCACTAGACCACCTCGGGGGCCCCAGGAGGGCTGTAGTGTGCAGCGGCAGCAGGCAACCAAGCAGAGCCTCTGGGCCCTCGGGCATTGCCTGGTTACCCGAATGGTCAGTCCACCCCTGCCTGAGACTGAGGGTCCCCTTAACTCACTGACTTCATCTGGTTGGGTTCTTAGCTGCTCTAAGTGTCCCCTTCCTGTATAGGAACTGTTAGTATTTGAAGAGAGAGTGAAGGAAGTGGGACATGGAATAGTATGTAAAACAACAACCACTTACCCTCCTGGCATTGCTTATTTCCCTCTCTGTCATAAAGGTTTTTCTAATGTGTATTTTGTCATTTAGGACAGGATCCCTGCTCTGGGTCAAAGCAGAAGGAAAGGAGACAGAAAAGAAATACAACTGTAGAAAATGTTCCTAATCCTCTAACTGTTGCCTAGTAGAAAGACTACATACATACAGTATCAAACATCATTTCTCATCCCTAAAAAATATCCTGTACTTCTGGGAACAGCTATGAGCTTGCTTGGGCATGGCATTGTCTTGCCAACTGTAATTATGACGTCTGTGAAGAACAAAAAAGCTGATTTAATGAATTTTAGATGCATAACATGATATTTGTAATGTGCTACAGTTCAGCTGACCAGATGGGACATAACTCAATCCTGTAGCTGGCTTTTAGTAAGTGCCCGCATTCTCTAACTTGCGCCAAATGCATCTTTTTAAAGACCTCAGTGGCGACTCTTTTCACATGGATACACAATCCATAGCTTGCCTGCCTCCTCATCGGTTATACTAGCTTTACAAAATTTCACATCTATTTAGTATATTTAATATCCTCATATTTCACATACATAAATATTTGTAAGTAAAAAACTTATCTCAACTATTGAGATGTGTATCATATGAAAAAGAGTCACCACTGAGGTTTTTAAAAAATGCATTTGGTGAAATATTTTGAGCACAAGTTATAGAATGAGGGCATTTACTAAAAGCCAGCCAAAGGACTGAGTTATGTCCCATTCGGTCGGCTGAACTAGCACATTACAAATATCATGTTATGCATCTAAAATTCATTAAATCAGCCCTTTTGTTCTTCACAGAAGTCATACCCTATGTAACCTTGTATGTCTATATGCTTTGAAAATGAGCCTCCACATATATTAAATATATGTTAAATTTTGTAAAGCTAGTATGACCGATGAGGAGGCAGGCAAGCCATGGATTGTGTATCCATGTGAAAAGAGTCGCCACTGAGGTCTTTAGAAAGATGCATTTGGTGCAATTATTTTGAGCACTGGTCGTTCTTTTTGGATTGATGGTGTAGTGTCCCCGCTCTCTTAAGTATTCATTTGACCAATTAAAGTGACTCATTCTATAACTTGGCACAAAATGCACATGTATGTTAGAGAACAATAGCATTTAACGTACATCAGAGGTGTTAATAATTGGCAATTACTTGTACACTCACCAAAGTCACTTAGAGAGTAAGGGGCATACATATGGGTGGTGCACGGGTGGGCCATGGATGTGGTGCCAAGCTAAATAGTCAACTTATACAGTACTATCAGTTGCACACATTGCATGGGCCACTTAGGCATGCCCCAGCAACTGACCCTTCAGCATGCCAACACAACTTTGCATTAATATTCTATAATAGCTTAAGTGCATCATGTAACCATTATATAATCTTGATATCCAGGGGAGAGCAGTCTTTCTGCATGAGCATGAGCGTCAAGCGATTACATCTATGGAGCCTTTAGCGTCTGTTGTAATCGACACTGGGCTCATAAGATAAGTGCAAAGTTTTCCTATCTTTTTTAATTCTTATCTGGTTTGGCTAAGGCAATTAATTGCAGTGCATTTGGTGGGAGAGAGATTAAGGGCACAATTGCACTAAGCACTAATAGAACATTGGCACATACAAAATCACAAAGAGGGTGAGCTACCCAATGAACGAAGTACTATGTTTCACCCGATAGTGGTCCAGTAAGACTACCACGTGGGTGCTCCTCTTACTTGATAGTGGTTTTTGTATTAGTACGTTTTCCTGTTTATTTCACCATTATAGAATTGGCATTAAGCGCACTCCACTGTGGCACCTAAACTTTGACATCAAGTTATTGAGACTTTCCCCAAAATATATTAAAACCCATAAATTCGGAATCATCCCTCCTCTCTTCACTGGTTCTTGATGGCCCCTCACTCCATTTCTTCGTAACATCTGATAAGTACACCACAATGACATACTATGGCAAACCCAGCTGCCCTGGTTCATGTCACTGGTTTCCATGGGGATAGCAAGGGCTAGGGTTCATTTGAATAAAATCCAGCTAATTGAAGTCTTGCATTCAGTACTCCTGCTGAAACACGCAACTAGTAGAACAAAACCCAACCCAACAGGAGAAGGAGGACCAAAAGGAAAGAACCACCTAACCAAATTAGCAAGGACAGCGGAAAGACTCCAGGCAGATTTATTGGGAAAGTGTGCTGTTCCAATTAAACCCCCAATCTGTATTCTTCACCACCAATAAACTTTTTCCTTTTCTTCCTCTTTCTATTCTCCTCTTCTCCCATCTGTAAATCTTAGAAGGAAACAGGGCCAGCTGCTTTCAGGGATCAAAGGCCTAGCAGGCAACAAGACCTCCAGAGGGCAGTTGCTATGGAAACCCTAGTGGCTGAGGCCTTTAATCCTGAAAATCTTCAATAATAGCAGCATGCTACTAGAGTTGGCGAATAAAGGGTGAATTAGGAAGGAGAAACCCTTGGCAACAGGCAGCATTTTCAACAGCATGAATATGAGAAATGATTCCAACTGAGTTAACGTCAACCAAAAGGACTATCTATCTATATATATCTATAGTTATATCTATATCTATATATATCTCTCTCTATATATATATCTATATGTATCTATCTATCTATCTATATATAACAAAGATCATTTACTAAATAGGCTGGAAAAATAAAATAAAATGTGAAGGATTAGGAGAGAGCACATACGATAAGAGTATCACAGAGAGACAAAACATTTGTACTGATTTAATGTGGTCATAAACAAGTCCTGGCACCAATTATTTAAACTGTTATATCATTCCAAGCACACAGTCAGCACATTAAAAGACAACAGCATGGGACAAAAATATTTACATACTGAAACAGCTGAGAGAGGGAACCAAGAGCTGCCAGGACCATTATTCCATCCAGAAGTTCTGGTGACTGAAGGGAGTAGTTACTAAAGTGTGTTTTAAAGGAATAACACACAAATTTTGCCTCTGCACACGTGTTAAATGGCAAAATTGTGCATTCTTTCACTGTAATGCACATTAGTTTAAGATACCACACACTGCACATAATGAGATGCAATGCAATGCAAACACATGCAAAGCTCCTCATTATTATGCAAATTGAATAAAACAGCTTGCATTAAATTCTGCAAACTGCATTATTCCAGGAAAAATAATGCCAACACTGAACATCTGGGAATCAGCACTGACTAGCTATCTGGTTAGTGGCTGACCATGTCACTACTCTATTTAAGCATTACAATTGGTTACTTATTTGTTAAAGAAGGGAAAGGGAAATGGGACTTGATATACTGCCTTTCTGTGGTATTTTGCAACTACATTCAAAGCAGTTTACATATATACAGGTACTTATTTTGTACCAGGGGCAATGGAGGGTTAAGTGACTTGCCTACAGTCACAAGGAGCTGCAGTGGGGCTTGAACTCAGTTCCCCAGGATCAAAGTCTGCTGCACTAACCACTAGGCTACTCCTCCACTCCAATAAATTTTAAGGTCCTATCTTTAGCACGTAAGCTTTCTATGAACATCTGCCTCTGTATCTGAGTACTTAACCTTCAGTTATACCCAGTTTCCTGGAAAGTAAAGTGGCCTTGTGTGACTCATTTTGGTACTTAGGAGTGGTTTTGGATGAGCAACTGCGATTTGAGCAGCAGGTTTCGAGGGTGATACGTTCAGGGTTTTACGCTTTAAGGAGGCTTAGGCAAGCTGTCACGTCTGTGGCCGTGACCACCCTCAGCCTTACCTTCTTTCTGGGGGTCAGCAGCTCTGCTGGCTTCTGTCTGTGTTTGTGTTAGTCTTGTCTCTGTCCTGGTGTGCTGGCTGCTTCCAGCATGAACCTGATTGCTTCACTAGACCTCACCTGGGTGGGCTATGTCTCTCTAGGGAGCCAGCATCTAAGATGGCTGCCACCGGCTCTGTGCCAGCTTCCAAGTTGGCTCCTGCTTGTCTTTCCTATGGGCTCACTTCCTATGTGTGCCAAGCCTCTCTTTGGGGTCAAGGTACTTCCTGCTTCTGTCCTGCTGCTGGTTCATGCAGCCAGCACACCAGGACAGAGACAAGACTAACACAAACACAGATAGAAGCTAGCAGAGCTGCTGACCCCCAGAAAGAAGGTAAGGCTGAGGGTGGTCACGGCCACAGACGTGACACAAGCAGACCCGTATTTTGATGAAGCAATGCTACATTTATTTTTGCATGCCTTAGGGGCCCTTTTACTAAAGGGTTGCCTCGCGGAAATCTAGAACTACCACCAGCCTAATGCGGGTGCAGGCATTAGTCCCACCCCCAGCACACACCATTTCCAGCACTAGCAGAAATATTGAAAAAATATTTCCACAGGGGGTTACCAGGCGGTAATCAGGCAGCATCGTGCGCTGCCCGGTTACAGCCGGATTAGCACAGGAGCCTTTACTGCCACTTTAATGGGTGGCGGTAAGTGCTCTCCTCCAAAATGGATACACGGCAAGTGCGAACTAACCGCACAGCCATTTCAGTTGTGGGCAATTGTCACACATTGTGGTAAAATGGGCCCTGGAGTGAGGGTCTGGGATACACGAGGGCGACAGGGCACGGAACTAGACTCAGACAGGGTGCTGCTGCACATCCAATAGCAAGACCCAGAAGACAGACCAAGGAACAGAAGGCATACAGAAGCTAGCAGGAGCAAGGACTAGGGCAGCAACACACTAGGCAGAACGGGGGATCCGGGAATACCCACAGGGTAAACCCTCTAGCTAGGTGGAGACTAGCGCAGGGCCCCTTTTACCACAGCTTAGTAAAAGGGCCCCTTAGATATTTCAAAATTAGACTATGGTAATATAGTCTATTTAGGTGATATCATTGGCTCCCTTTGGAGTTTAGACCTTTATATAAGACTCTATTACTAACTCATAAAGTGCTTTACGGGGAGGTTCCTGCTTATTTTGCCCCTTTGATTCAGTTTTATCATCCTCGGCGAGCATTATGCTCTGCTAACTCTGCCTTGTTGGCCCTCCCTTTGGCACAGCAGGCACGCCTCACTATTACGCGAGGCAGTGCTTTTTTTTTTGTGTGCTCCTTACTTATGGAACCAATTACCAGTTTCGTTAAGGATAGAGACTTTCCTGAATAGATTTAAATTAAAACTGAAGTCTTATTTTTTTTACACAAGCCTTTGATAGTGGGAACTAACCTGGGGGAGGGGGACACTGCAGATGACCTAATATTAGTTTGTTGGAATAGATGTATGTTAGAAATTTGTTCTTGTATGGATGTTGTGAATGAGTCTTTTCTTTTATTGACTGGTGTTCTTTTCTATATATTTTTTTAATTGTAAACCACTCTGACCCTTTGAAAATGGTATATAAATGGTGTAATTATTAAACTTTAGCTATTTCCTACAGAGTCGTAAGATCACTGCATGATCACAGGATGGTAGTACCCCATGTTGGAAAATGATACGTGAGAGGATATTTTTCAGGCTGGCTTCTATGTTATAGAATGGGCTTCCAAGTTTTATCCAAGCTGAGGCTAATTTAAACACATTGAAATGATTATTTTAAAAACATTTTTCTGTAACCAGGCTTTTGATATCCAGTTAAAGGAAGAGGGAAGATCCTATTGATGAAGCTACATGGCATTATGCAATGTATTGGAAGTTATAGTATAATATCCAGGTATGTATGCTTCTGGTTTGGCTGTAGTAGGTCTTTCCTATCATATTTTGTAGACATCCTTTCTTATATTTTATTTTCGGAATGTTATTTGATGAAGCCTGGCTGAATATCAAATTTTAATAAATATAAACTTTATCTGATTAGCTATCCAGTTAGGGGGGGAAAATTGGCGCTAAAAAAGAAAGCATGAAGTGGTATTCTATAAACTGTGCCTAAAGTTAGGCACGGTTTATAATAGAACAGCACTTAAGCCCAAACATTGTACCTACCTTTAGGCGTGGCCATTTTCACCAATGAAAACATGATGCAAAAGCCCATGCTTATATTATTATTCACGTAACTAAAAGTCACGCCCCCAATCCACCCAGATCCACAACCTCATTTTCTGACTCGCGCCTAAATTTACATATTTACATGTTAATTGAATCTAAGCAGTGCCAATAATTGCTTGTTAAAAAAACAATTATTGGTGCTAATTAGCTCATTATTCAATTAAAATGTGCACACACATTGGGCACATGTCCAAATTTGCATGCATATTTTTTAGCGTTTTTTATAGAATTAGGGAGTTAATGGTCTAAATATTGACACTAATCAGTTAAACTCTGGCTCTGCCCACAATCCACCCAGGGACAGCCCTGGCACAATCCAGATAGTGCTGAGGTGGCCAGAGGGAATATTCAGTGGCATTATCTGATTTGTGCTGCTGAATATCCTATTTGCCAGCACTGATCCAGATAACGGGGCCCTTTTACTAAACTGCAGTAAAAGGTGGCCCCCGGTGGCATTGGCACACGGGTTTGCCGAACTATGAGGTCACCTTTTACCACCATTGGTAAAACAGTCTTTTTTCAGGAGGACTGGTAAATGGCCATGCAGTAAGCAAAAATTGCTGCACAGCCATTTAGGGCTCCAGCACAAACCCAGCAGTAACCAGGCAGCGTATGGCTCTGACCGATTACTGCTGGGCATACCCCCGGTGCTAGAAAATAAAAATGTATTTTCTAGCACCGGAAGTGGAGCGTGGCAAGCCCGTACTACCCCTTCTGCCCTTTAGTAAAGGACCACTAAGTGCTTTTGAACATCAGTCGATTAGTTCTTACTTATAGAAAGAGCTTTGAAAATTGTTAATGTACTCTATTAGTAAACAGGTCCTTATTGCACAGAATGGGTCCTGCAATAAAAGTGCATTAATATGTGATAGCATACTTTAGTAAATTTAGCTCTGTGTGAAATAATGTTTTCCACATTTGCTCACATTATGTACCAACTTTGATTCTGACATTCTTTCAAGCCCACATACTGTCTGCATGCATATAAATAAGTACATTTGTATAAATGCTATTTTTATAAATAACAGACTCCACCCCAGCAACGTTTTAAACTTTTTATTTATTTCATTTATTATGTACTGCCTGCAAGACCTGAAAACTTTTGAAGCGGTGTACATTACAGAATGATATGAGGACAAAGTTTGCCCTCATCACTACCCCGTCCCTGCAACAGTATAAAATCTCACTCGTACAAAAAGCAAGCAACTGTCTTTTATTGAAAATGATGGAACTAGTGTAGTGGAGTTTGTGGCACTTAACCAACTAAGGGCTCCTTTTACTAAGCGGTGGTAAGCCCAATGAGGGCTTACCGCTCACTATAACGGAAGTACCGCCAGGCCACTGCAGCAGCCTGGCGGTACTTCCCACCCCTACCACACCGTCATTTCTGGTGCTACAAAAATGTATTTATTTTTGTAGTGCCGGACTGTATCTGTCGGTAATCAGGCAGTGCCACATGCTGCCTGGTTGCCGCCAGGTTAGCACGGGAGCCCTTACCGCCACCTCAATGAGTGGCAGTAAGGGCTCCCCCCCCCCCCCCCAAATGGCTGCGCTGCAAGTGCTTTGCTTGCCACCCAGCCATTTCCTGCAGGAAAGCAAGACCTTCTCTTATATCAGCTGCAGTAAAAGAGGGCCACAGCGTGCATGTAAAATACATACCAATGCCAGCACCGGCTCCCTTTTGCCGCAGCTTGGTAAAAGGGGTCCTAAGATAACCACATTAATAGACCACATAAAACATAGCCCTGCCTCGTGGCAGACAGACGGTAGCAGCGGCCCGAGCCCAGGAATGGCCCGAGCCCGAAAGCATCGCAACTAACCCGCGACCCGAGAACAGAGGCTGCCGCCGGGTTAAGGGGCACCGACGAGCTTCCCCTGGGCGAACCAGCACTGGAACCGTCTGAGGCTTCCTCCCTGCCTCATGGTGGATGGACGGAAGCAGCGGCCTCAGCCCAGAAGCGGCCCGAGCCCGAGAGCATCGCAACAATCCCATGAAGGCGCTCCCGGTCAGACCGGCACCGAGAGCAACTTCCGACGCCCACCCACAGCCCGGCATCACCAGCAGCGTCACCCTGTGTGTGCTGTACATTGAAGCAAGTGACCGACCCTGCCGCTGATGAAGGAGAGACGGAGAGAGAATAGAAACGAACGCATGGCTGTCTGCTGGGAGGTAGTCAGGAGGAGTTGACCGACGAGACATCAAGCCGCAACGCAACGACCCGACTACAAGCATCTGACACCCCAGCCCCACGCTTCCCTCAGAGATCACGGTGGGACCATCCCGGGAAGAGACCGGAGCCCCATAAACCAGGTACAGACGGGGCCCAGTGCCTGGGCACATCTAGTGCAACCTATCAAGCACATAACTCCTGCTTGAGCAACTTTCTGTCACCGGATCTAATCCCTCTACAGCTACCTGCTGCTGTGGACTGAGAAGAGACTCCTCTTTCCAAAAACAACTACAGATACAGACCCAGAATTACGGAGTCTCAGAGCCTGGAGCATCAATTCAGAACACCCTAGATTGTCCCTACCTGCTCCAGCTGTGCACCCATCCTGGACCACAACCACCGTGCCGGAGACCACTACCCCCCAACCATTGATACAGCTCTAGGACCGCACATTCCAACTGTGAGTAAACCAGTCATTTTTAACCAATTAACCCGCTCACCATTACCATAGAGAATCAAAGCCAGACCACATAGACACGAGCCTATGAACAAGGACCAATAACACAACCACTATACCCGATCATCTAACAGCCCAAAGCGAACCAACACCAAAATGAACACCACCAAACTGCTCCTAACAATTTACTCCCTATCCCTACTTCACCACACATTAACAACCCCTCTCACAGATGCCAACAACATACCCACAATACACATACTCAACAGACTACCCAGATACAACACATCTCACCAAAATAACAACAACCAAAGCAATGGAAGAACTACTACACGCGGACAAAATCAATACAAAGGAAAGAAAGGACACAACAAACCCACACTATAAGAGAATAGACAGCTAACAAAAATCAACACAACTTCGAACCGAACTGACCCCTACCAAACAATTCAAGTAGGATACATAAACGCCTGACCAGTAGTCAACAAAACAACAATAATAACTGACTGGATCACGGCAGACAACCTCGATTTACTATTCATCAGCGAAACCTGGATCCACAATCATAAGGACACCATAATTTTAGACCTATGCCCCCCAGGCTACAAAATCACTCACTGGACAAGAAAAGAAAAAAGAGGAGGAGGCATAGCACTAATCCATAGATCCCACTTCACTGTAACAACAGCCGAGTCCATAACACCCCAACTTGAAATCGCCTCAGTTAGAATCCACCATACAACTTTGCTTGACCACCTAAATGCTGTCTTGTTTTATCGACCACCAGATAACTGGCATGAATGCCAACCACACTTCATGGATTTCATATCGAATACCTGTGTATCTAACTCCAATTTACTTATAATATGGGACATAAACCTACACCTAGAAGACCCTAACTCAACTAAAGCACAGGAATGCAAGGAATTCCTCCAACTATGGGACCTCAACTGGCCAAATATGCAAGCAACCCATATCAAAGGACACACACTTGACCTCATCACACACAAACTGTCCTCAGACATAAACTTAATAATAACAAATACAAAATGAACAGACATACCATGGTCTGACCACCACAAACTAAACCTATCCCTACAATGGTGAAAAAAAAAGCTCACACCACAATCAAGAACGCAAAACCTACACCATGAGAGGCCAAATTGACTCTGTAACATTCTGGCAACAGATCTACAAGAACGAATGGAAAGCACAAACGGACTCGAAACACTATCTTCTAGATTGGGACAATAGATGCAGAAGCACACTAGACAAAATAGCACCACTACAAACAAGAACCTCACGAAGACACAACTCGATACCCTAGTTTAACGAAGAACTGAAAAAACTAAAAACACAAGTTAGGAGGCTTGAACGAGCATGGAAAAAAAAAAAAGATGAATACACACTTAACGCATGGAAACAAATGCAAAGAAAATACAAATATGCAATAAGACAAACCAAAAGGTCACACTACAAAACCAAAATAGGGCCAGGCTACAAAGACACGCATAAACTTTTCCAACTTGTAAATAAACTACTTGATACCACACCGGTCACCACAACCAACACAGACACCCCATCAGCAGACAACCTTGCTAAATATTTCAACGAGAAAATTATAAAGCTACGAATCACGCTACCACTCAATACCACCGACCATGAAAAATCCATTGACTGTCTGGACCCAATCCCCGATGAATATCCAGCAGACCGAATCTGGACAAACTTCGCTCTACTTACCGATGAAACTGTCACCCAAGCGATTAACAGGTTCGCCAAATCCCACTACAAACTGGACATATGCCCCAACAACCTAATAAAATCCGCCCCTCAACGCTTCATAGCAGACCTCATGTCACACCTAGACTACATGTTACAACATGGACTCTTCCCTAAGGATAAAGGAAACATACTATTCACCCCAATACCTAAAGACTCAAAGAAAAAAGCAAATGACATAACCAACTACCGCCCGGTAGCATCTATCCCTCTGGTAGTTAAACTAATGGAAAGTATGGTAACCAAACAGCTTACCGACTACTTAAACAAATTCTCAATTCTACATAGAGAGGTGTGGTAGCCGTGTTAGTCCACTCTTAAAGGTTATAAATAGAAATCAAACAAAATAAAACATGGAAAAGAAAATAAGATGATACCTTTTTTATTGGACATGTCCAATAAAAAAGGTATCATCTTATTTTCTTTACCATATTTTATTTTGTTTGATTTCTATTGATAATCAATTCTACATGAATCTCAAGCAGGATTTCGATCCAACCACAGCACTGAAACAGTAATAATCACTCTCCTAACCAAATTCAAACTGGCAATAGTGTACTCCTCCTCCTACAATTCAACATGTCCAGCGTGTTTGACATGGTAAACCATAAAATACTATTAAACATCCTAGAATACTTCGGGATTGGAGGAAGCGTACTTAGTTGGTTCAAAGGCTTCCTAACCGCAAGAACATACCAAGTGATATCAAATTTGAATACATCATCACCATGGAAACTAGAATGCGGAGTACCCCAAGGATCACCGCTTTCACTGACCCTTTTCAACCTAATGATGACAGCTACCCCAGCTGCAAAGGACTAAAATATAAATCAACATATGCATCCAGCTTCTCCTACATAAGCACTCAACTATGGAATGCACTACCAAATGCCATAAAAACAATGCATGACCTAACAAACTTCCGAAAATCACTAAAAACCAACCTGTTTAACAAAGCATACCATAAAGATCCATCCTAAATGCCAAACAACAAAACTTATACCAGAACTGGACATAACCGAACCCTCTATATTTGACTACTTCATTTACTTCGTCACTAATGAACTTTAACGCAATACCATTGTATTTCTCATTCCGGAATGAATTCTCTGTGCTTTACTGCTTAATTTACTCTCCACCTTATAACTGAAAGAGAAAAACGCCTAGATTTCGACCCAAATTGGGAGATAGACGTTTATCTCACAAAAACGAATAAATCGGTATAATGGAAAGCCGATTTTGGATGTTTTCAACTGCACTCCATCGCGGAAGCGTACAAAGTTGACGGGGGCGTGTCGGAGGCGTGGCGAAAGTGGAACTTGGGCGTGGTTATCGGCCGAGGAGAGATGGGCGCCTTTCGCCGATAATGGAAAAAAAGTATGCGTTTGTAGCTAGAATTTAGGGCACTTTTCCTGGACCCTGTTTTTTCATGAATAAGGCCCCAAAAAGTGCCCTAAATGACCAGATTACCCCCAGAGGGAATTGGGGATGACCTCCCCTGACTCCCCCAGTGGTCACTAACCCCCTCCCACCACAAAAAATGATGTTTCACAACTTTTTATTTTCACCCTCAAATGTCATACCCACCTCCCTGGCAGCAGTATGCAGGTCCCTGGAGCAGTTGTTAGGGGGTGCAGTGGACTTCAGGCAGGTGGACCCAGGCCCATCCCCCCTACCTGTTACAATTGTGCTGCTTAATGCTTAGTCGTCCAACCCCCCCCCCCCCAAACCCACTGTACCCACATGTAGGTGCCCCCCTTCACCCCTTAGGGCTATAGTAATGGTGTAGACTTGTGGGCAGTGGGTTTTGAGGGGGATTTGGGGGGCTCAACACACAAGGGAAGGGTGCTATGCACCTGGGAGCTCTTTTACCTTTTTTTTTTGTTTTTGTAAAAGTGCCCCCTAGGGTGCCCAGTTGGTGTCCTGGCATGTGAGGGGGACCAGTGCACTACGAATCCTGGCTCCTCCCACAAACAAATGCCTTGGATTTATTCGTTTTTAAGCTGGGCGCTTTCATTTTCCATTATCACTGAAAAACAAAAACGCCCAGCTCACAAATTGTCGAATAAAACATGGACATCTATTTTTTTCGAAAATACGGTTCGGTCCGCCCCTTCACGGACCCGTTCTCGGAGATAAACGCCCATGGAGATAGACGTTTTCGTTCAATTATGCCCCTCTCTGTCACTTATGAACTTTAATGCAATACCACTTTGTATTTCTCATCCCGGAAATGGCGATCGCCATTACGGAATAATGTAAGCCACATTGAGCCTGCAAATAGGTGGGGAAATGTGGGATACAAATGTAACAAATAAATAAATAAATAGCCAGTTAAGTGCTGAATATCACACTTAACAGTCTAAGTTTCAGTCAGTCGCATATACCCAGATATTCAGTGCTGGAGTCTGCTCAATGGAGCATTAAGTTATGTATCCAAAAATACAAGGAGCAGCTTTAACCATTAAGTTACTTCTCTATTCTGACGCGTAAGCCTATTGATTACAGGTACTGTGCATTCACACACATTTTACAAACTATGCCATTTGATAAAAGTGCAGTGGCAGAAGGACTGAAGGAAGGAAGGATGGGGGGGGGGGGGGGGGGTAGCTTGTGCAGCTGCATCAAGGCCCAGATAGTGAAGGAGGGCCTGCCATGATTACTGAACTGCCTGCACAGCTTCCATACAGTACAGGAGCCTCATGGGCTTAGATCAAATGGGTTAGGCATGCACCCTTTTACTTCTGTTGTCTCCTGTGGCTCACTCGCTGAACAGCCCTCACAACTTTCCTTCCTTGATCCTTCACATCAGAGGTTCTCATCATCAGGGATCCCGCTTTGTGGCCAGGTCATCACTGCTCCACCACAAGCAACTGAAGCTGTATCCATCATATCAATTGGATATCACTTATAAATTTGAGTGAACTGGGGAAAATAGCTTCAAAGCAGCTTACTACAGTAGCTGGAAAGTTTTAGAGTACCTGAAATTGAAGACAACTGCCAAATCAACCTATTAACTTGCTTCTGAAAGAAAGAATACACAGACAGGGTCACGCTGCTGGTTACCTTTTAAAGTTGTTGTTTTTTTTTTTTTTTGAGCAACTCTTTTTCAGCTATCTTCCTCACAAAGCCTATCTCTTTCCTAAGCAAAACTGAAAGCCATAGTTTTAGTATTTAACAGGCCGATATCAGCACTATTTAACTGACCAGGAACAGCTCCTGGCCGGTTAAATAACACTTAATCAGCTAAGAACTGATATTTAGCGTGATGTGGAGGGGCATAATCGAACGGCGCCGGCCAAATAGCTGGCAGGCCATCTTTTTCTTCGCTAATACGGTTGGGCCTGGCCAAATGTCAGAGTTCGCCAGGTTTGAGATGGCCGGCATCTGTTTTCGGCCATAATGGAAAATAATGCCGGCGATCTCAAACCCAGCCAAATCCAAGGCATTTGGTCGTGGGAGGAGCCAGCATTTGTAGTGCACTGGCCCCCTTCTCATGCCAGGACACCAACTGGGCACCCTAGGGGGCACTTTTACAAAAACAAAAAAAAAAGGTAAAAGAGCTCCCAGGTGCATAGCACCCTTCCCTTGTGTGTTGAGCCCCCCAAATCCCCCCCAAACCCACTCCCCACAACTCTACACCATTACCATAGCCCTAAGGGGTGAAGGGGGGCACCTACATGTGGGTACAGTGGGTTTTGGGTGGGTTTTGGAGGGCTCTCATTTACCACCACAAGTGTAACAGGTAGGGGGGATGGGCCTGGGTCCACCTGTCTGAAGTGCACTGCACCCACTAAAAACTGCTCCAGGGACTTGCATACTGCTGTCAGGGAGCTGGGTATGACATTTGAGGCTGGCATAGAGGCTGGCAAAAAAGTGTTTTTTTTGGGGTGGGAGGGGGTTGGTGACCACTAGGGGAGTAAGGGGAGGTCATCCCCGATTCCCTCCGGTGGTCATTTGGTCAGTTGGGGCTCTTTTTTGAAGCCTGGTCGTAAAAAAAAAGGGCCCAAGTAAAGCCGGTGAAATGCTCGTCAAGCCTGGCTTTTTTTTTTCCATTATCGGGCGAAGCCGGCCATCTCATGAGCACGCCCCCGTCCCGTCCCCGTCCCACCTTCACTGCCCTACCGACACACCCCCTTGATGTTTCGCCGGCTCCGCGATGGAAAGCAGCTGAACCCGGCCAAAATCGGCTTTCAATTATACCGATTTGGCCAGGTTCAGGAGATTGCTGGCCATCTCCCGATTTGTGTCGGAAGATGGCCGGCGATCACTTTCAAAAATGAGCTGGATAGCCAGTTATTTTCACCAAAAATTACCGCTTAGCACATAGCGGCTATTCTGATATATTGTATGATATAATCGGCTAGCATCGTTGACTAAGTTTGGCAGCAAAATTTGGCCACCCAAATAGCAGGCCTATCTTTGGCAGCTATAAACTTAACTGGCCAATGCTGAATATTGTCTTGTCTGGTTAAGTTTAAAGTGGCCGGAAAAAAAAAAAAACAGATATTCAATGCTGGTCATCAGAAATGGCCCCGCATTGAATATCTGGGCTCAGCACCGATTGCAGGATTTAGTTGACCTGCCTCTCATGGGCTGAATATCGGCCGGTAAGTGTACAAGATATTGGGCCCGATATTCAGACCACAGGAGTTAGACCAGCTAACTCCAGCGGTCAGTGCTAAGCCTGGATGTTCAATGCTGGGCTGTTTCCAGTGACCAGCAATGAATATCCGGTTTATTTTTGGAAGGTTTAAAGACTACCTGCTAAAACGATATTCAGCGCTAGTCCGTTATCTTTAAGCCGGCCAAAGATATCCCACATTTTCACACGGCCAAATATGGCCACTAAACCATCTTTAAAAATCAGCAGATAGATGCTAACTGGCAATATTCAGCGGGAGAAAGCCGGTTATCCCCGCTGAATATCGCTGGATAGCAGGCTATGTACCATTTAACTGGCCAGGTGCCAGTCCTGACCAGTTAACTAGTTTTGAATATTGGAAGGATTGTGTTTATAGTACATATACTAGCACAATTATGCAAGTAGAGGGAAATCTGTAATCTAAGCGGTCGCATTTACATGCCCCTCGCCCACGTAAAATCTAGAATACCAGCACTTACACGCAAAAAGTGCCAGCACAGTGCCTAAACTCTATTACATAACAGTACCCTTAAATTATATTACAAGAAAATTCTAGAAATGGCACCTAAAGTTAGGCAATAATTCCACACCCAACTTTTGGCATGGAAATACATTTTAATGGATGCAAGGCACCAAAATGGGGATGAAACGGTAGATCAGCCCAGAAATACACTTACGCGCCCAGTTATATGAAAGTTCCTAAGAGTATCCGTGCACAACTGCAAAGAGGTGTTCCCATGGGCAGGTCAGGGGCATTCTGGAAAATTGTGCACAATTTCATAGAATACTGCGGATGAACGGAGTAAGTCCTCGCATCCAAGTTGAGTGTGGAATTCAGCGGACAACACTATCCTATAAAGAGCACTCATCCCTGAACACCCTATGTAGAATAGTGCTGGGTTCCCTTTACTGAATCTGGCCCTTAGCATGTACATGCAAGAGGGGTGCACACATGTGTGCAGCATGGGCATGACATGTATGGGGCTCCCAACAGAACATGGTCCATCTAGTCTAGTACACTGCTTCCAACAGTGGCCAATCCAGGTCACAAGTACCTGGCAGAAACCCAAACAGTAGCAACATTCCATGCTACCAATCCCAGGGCAAGCAGTGGCTTCCCCATGTCTGTCTCAATAGCAGACTATGAACTTTTCCTCCAGGAACTTGTCCAAACCTTTTTTTAAACCCAGATATGCTAACCGCTATTACTATGGCAAAGAGTTCTGGAGTTTAACTATTTGTTGAGTGAAAAAATATTTTCTCCTATTTGTTTTAAAAGTATTTCCATGTAACTTCATTGAGCTTCTAGGGGACACTCAATGAAGTTAGATACACCCCTTCTGGATTTACAAAAGCTGAATGACTGAAGTTAATGTAGATGCAATGATACTGGGCTTAGATCAGTGGTGTGCTGGAGCAGGCTCTCACAGGCTCGCAAGAGCTGAAGTTTTTAAGAATTTTGGGAGCCGGTTGTTAAAGTAGGGCCCTCCATGGCTACTTTAACAACTGGCTCCTAAAATGTGGGCTTGGGCCCCCTGCTGAATTATCTTTTACTTTGCTGGTGGGGATGCTGAGCCCTGCCAGCCAAGTAAATAGACTACTGCTGCTCCCCGCTCCATGTTTCCAGCTCTGGGCAGCAGGCTGGGACTTCTCGAGCATGTGAGAGAAGTTCCAGCATGCTGCTCAGAGCAAGACGTTGGGAGTGGTGGCAGTCCATTTATTGGCTGCCAGCAAAGGTATGCCTAGCGTGCCCGCACGAAGGGGGGGAGGAAAGAGAGGCAAGTGTTGCTCCCCCCCCCCCCCCCCCCCGGGCCACCCCTGGCCCTTCCAACTGCAGAGCTGGCTACGTCCGGAGAAAGAGCCTGTTGTTAAAAATTTACCAGCACACCCCTGGCTTAGATGCTCAGGTGCCATTATATAATAGGCTTCTAACACATGTCCTCAGGATGCCTAAATGGGGGTGCCCAGTTGTAGAATTGCCCCCTTAATGGCTAGGGAAATGGACTGAGATACAGGCCTGTGCCAGATTGGTGGTGGCACAGGCTAACAAAGAGTAGATGTTGCAGTTCTGAAAACTTCTTTCCATGAAGCACAAATTGTCAAAGCAAAGGGCAGTTGCCTTCCGAGCAGTGAGTGAGGCACTCTGTGGACAGCTGAGCAGCTGACAGCAGGGCAATCCTATTTTCAGTAATATCCCTATATGGCAAAAAAAACAGAGTGAACTGATTTTCATCATCATGGCAGACTTGTTATTTGGGGGGGGGGGGGGGGGGGGTTAAGTTTCACTGAGCACAACAACTCTTTCCAAGTCCACCCTACCACTAGGCAAACCTATGCAGCCACCTAGAGCACCAGAACTGTGGGGAGAAGGGAGCAAGAAAACTAATTGAGCTGGCTGGGTGGAACAGCATGACTAGCACAGATCCCCAGCCCCATCAGCTGATGAGAGCAGATGGGGTGGAGTCTGTGGTAAAATTATGTCTTACCTGATAATTTTCTTTCCATTAGTCCCTGAGATCAATCCAGAGACTTGTGGGTTATGCCCCTCCTCTAGCAAGTTAGATAGAGAGAACTCAGAAGTTTTCTACAATAGAGCATGTGCAGCCAGCCTCACTTCAGTATAACAATACCAAAGCAGTAAGAACCATAGAACACTCTCCTGTCTCTGCAAAAGCAGCATAAACTTGGAAGAAACTCTCCGAGCTGCTATAACTTAGAAATGTAAATATAAACACACCCTAACAGCCTTACCCGTCCAGAGACAAAGGAAAGTGAACAGAACTGACTGAAATATACTGAATTATACAGAGATTATGAAAGCGAATTCCAGGGAGGGGCTCTGGATTGATCTGAGGGACTAATGGAAAGAAAATTATCAGGTAAGACATAATTTTACCTTCCATAGCGTCCCCAGATCAATCCAGAGACTTGTGGGATGTACCAAAGCATTCCTCATCAAGGGTGGGACCGGCCTACTCCGGCCACCAACACAGAAGTCCCAACAAGCGCCTCTCGACGCGCAGCAACATCAAGACGGCAATGCATAACAAAGGAATGCCAAGACGACCAAGACGCCGCTTAACAAATGTCCTCCAACGACACCAGACGACACTCCGCAAAAGAAGAGGCCTGAACCCTCATGGAGAGTGCCCAAATGCGAATAGGGAAAGAATCCCCCAACAACAGGTAAGCCGACACAATAGCCTCCCTAAGCCACTGATCGACCGTGGCCTTAGAGGTCATGTTCGCTTTCTTATGACCTGCGAACAGCACAAAAAGATGATCTGCTTTCGAAACAAATTAGTCGCCTCCAAATAACACATCAGAGGTCCCCTAACGTCTAAACCCCATAGAGCTTGAAAATTGCGAGGGAAATCCTCTTGCTTGAAGGATGGATGGCAACACCACTCCCTGGTTAACGTGAAAACGCGTGACTACCTTAGAAACCAAGGACGGCCCCCTTCGAATTGTCACTCCCGCCTCCGAAAAAATGGAGAAAGGGGCTCTGCATGAAAGGGCCTGAAGCTCAGACACCCACCTGGCTGAAGCCATTGCCACCAGAAACACAGTCTTCAACTTGAAAACATTCAAGATCTTTACTCAGGGGCTCAAAAAGAGACCGCCGAAATGCCCTAAGGACCAGGTTCAAATTCTAATCTGGCACCACCGGAATCCAAGGAGGTCTGAGATGCCCTACACCGTAAAGAAAACGAACGAACTCCGGAAGAGAAACTAAGGAGTGGCTCCCCGAACGACCCCTCCAGGAAGCCAATGCCGCTAACTGACCCTTTAAAGTACTTAGCGACAGTTCCTTAACCATCACTTCCTGCAAAAAGGCCAGAATGGACCCAAGAGGGTCTGATTGAGTGGAAATGCCTGCCAAGGAACCCCAAGCCACAAACGACCTCCACACTCCATCATACGCAGTAGAAGTGAAACATTTGTGCGCCTGTAACATGGTCCCAAAAACCACCTCCGGCTATCCTGGCCTGTACATTTAGCACTCCCGCTATGTGAGCCGCCGACAACCGAACTCAATGCTTCTCTGCCCCAAGAGACAGCACGGACGCCTCTTCTGCCAGTGGAGCACTTTGAGTTCCACCCTGCCAAATGACGTACGCTACCGCCGTCGCATTGTCGCAGAGAACTCGGACTGGTTGAACTGTCAACAACATCTCGAAAGCTAGGAGCGCCAACCAAAATGCCCGAAGTTCCATGAGATTGAACTGCAACCTGGACTCCGAGGGGGACCAACTCCCCTGAGCTGAGTGGCCGAGAACCACACGCCACTCCGACACGGCGAGAGGCATGCCTCGAGTCAGTATCCGACCTGAGCCAACACCGCAGAGCAAAAGAAGCTCGCGGTGTCCAGGGAAAACGAATCGAAGAAGCTCAGAAAGGAAAGACCAACAGCTGAGTAGATAACATTGCAAAGGCCGCATGCGGCTCCGGGCCCAAGGAACGACCCCTGAACATAGTCCAACGCTGTTGGAGCCTTCAGCCGAATGAGGGAAGAAACCTGGCACAGCTTCGCCCGTCGCTGTTCCGGAAGAAAAACTCCGCCCTGACGGGTATCAGTCGTACTACCGGGTACACCAGAGACAGATGGTGTAGCAGCATATGTCTGTAGTACCATTGCATGCTACAAAAAGCAAGCTACAGTGGGTCGTGAAGCCGCACCCCTAGAGCTCAGTGCTTACTCTCAGCTGATTGCAACCACTATTAAGCTATCTCAACACTGAAGAAGCTCCTGGGCCACTCCTCATGAAATTTAGGTACCCCATAAGAAGCAATTAGAGGTACCGGGTACGCTGCAGTACCAAGTAGCTGAGGCTAATATGTTAAAGTGTGGCCAGTATCAGTGTGCTGAGAGAGAGTGAGAGAGAGAGAGAAGAGCAAAATTTAATACTGAAGAGTTCTGAAAACTGTTCCAGTCATAAGAACTACTTGGCCAAGCAAGCCATAAGAGACAATGAAATAAAATATGCCCCACTCGAAAACTAGCTGAGCCCTCAGTATCTAATAGGATGGAAAAACTAGCCTTGAATCTATAACCTTCAGGCTGAAAGGCCAGCAGCCCTCCTCAAGAAAACTAAATTGATGTAAAGAATACCCACAGAGCAAATGCCACCAGGGGAGCCCAGAGGGTGCAGGGTTACCAAGGAAACCGAGAGAAACCTGAGAGGCCTGCACTAGCCTCAAAATGTAATATTTCTCACAGAAACATCTAGTCAACAGCCTTAAACCAGACTACTAAAACACTGTACTGCCATGTCTGAGAAAGGAGAAGAGTGGAAGAGTGCAAACCTAGGGTAGGATCCTGATCCCTTCCTCCCTTCCATTAAAGATGTACACACCTCCTGAACCTCCTCAAGGAGGGTCCAGAAATAGTCTTAATGTAACTCACCTCGTGAAGCACAGGCATCTCTACCAGGAGACTTTCAGATAGGCAGTACTTCCCAAGCAGCAGCCTAAGGCTCTCACTGTCATGGCACAGCTGCAGGTGACTAAAGGGTCACCTACCTCGCCCCTGGAAAGTTGAGGAAGACTCAAAGCTGTGGAAAACCAATATGCAGAAACTGGAGTGCTCCACACTAGGTTCCCAATCACATTCCTGAAAGATCTACATATAAAACTGCCTGAATTGCAAGCACATCAGAACCCAGGGGAGCACTGGGGCCTCAGCAGTGCCGTGTGGAGTCGCATTAAAGAGGGAGCTATACTAGATTGTAAGCTCTTGAGCAGGGACTGTCTCTTTATGTCAGGCGTTCAGCACTGTAAGTGTTTGGTAGCGCATACAAATGCTAATAATCAAGCGCGCACATACACCCAAGAACAGAATAGCCTCATTAAACTAACAGGCTTCCGCCGGCATCCTAGTGCCTGACCAAATGGAAGAGCTAACCACGGAGGATATAAAATTAGCCCTTACAATGCCTTTATAAAGAACAGAATCAGTTCTTCCCTTTAAAGAGCCTGGTCGCGGTGAGGTCAACTCCCTCACCCGCGGGCAACTCCCTCTGTTCAAGGTGCCCTGAAAAGGATTCCCCTGACCCTGGGACACCCTCCAAATCCATATGTTGTCCCAGGGTTATTATGGAGGGCTAAGTGACTTGCCCATGGACAGAAGGAGCAGCAGAGGGAAACGAACCCAGACAGCCAGGTTCAAAGCCTGCTGCACTAACCATTATGCTACTCCTCCACTCTACCGGCCCCTTAAACCCAACTGGGCCGTCTTAGGTGGCTTCTGTATGAACTCAAAGCCCGAGGCAGCAGAGCCTCGAAAATGGCTGCCTCTTGCCCCTCTCCCTCAGAGCGCAATAAAAATGCTTTGAGCAAAAGAGTACAAACTCCGGGGAAAATGCCCCCATAATAGCCTTTTCCGGGAGAGAAATCGAGGCTTCTCTGTCGGAGGGAGCCCCAGCAGATCCCGCCGCCACATCCTGAGACCGCAGCGCTAGTGAGAAAATGGCGCCGGCGGATCAACAGTTCCAGTCACAGACTTTCCCGCCAAGCGAGAAATGATCCCTTTTGGCGCCGTGGTGCCCAACACGCGATCCCATGATCCGCACTATGACTCACTACCGTTGCAGAACAAATGTCGCAGGGAAGCGACGTGCCACCATGCCCCGCAGCGCGAGCCGCGCTTAACGGACTCCAACAGAACGGATATAGCACCAAAAGCCTTACCTTCTCCGCAGTCCCAGCCCTGCTCACGTTCCAATTAAGCTGAATGGAGAATTGTTCCAAGCGCCAAGCAAGCCAAAATGAGTCTGGACTGGAGAATCGTTCCGTCTGGTTCTTTTTTTTTTTTTTTTTCTTCAAGAGACAGGAGAGGAATACAGCCAAAATCCTCAACAGAATTTAAGTAGGCTGACAGGGGAAGAAGGGTAGGGACCTGGCACCACCAGGTGTATCCCAGAATGTGCTCCAGCACCTCAACCCCAGAGAAAGCTCAACACACCCGAGGGAACGGGATAGGAGCCTCAGGCCACAGAGCTGCACTTTATGCTCCCTTCTACCTGCTAGATAGAGAGAATACTGAAGCAGGGTTGCCAGGTAGAAATTTTTTTTCCAGCCCAATCCAGGCCAGAAACCAGCCCAAAACCCGCCCAAACACAAACCCCGCCCCTGACACCCCCACCCCCGCGTCACCGCCCCCGCCCCCGCCGTCACCGGCCCCGCCTCCCACGTCATCGGGCCCGCCTCCCCGTCATCAGCCCCGCCTCCCCGTCATCGGCCCCGCCTCCCACGTCATCGGGCCCGCCTCCCCGTCATCAGCCCCGCCTCCCACATCATCGGCCCCGCCTCCCACGTCATCGGCCCAGCCCAAAACGTCACTAACCCCGCCCAAAAACGTCACTAACCCCGCCCCCCGCGGCCGAAAAAAATCTAAAAGCCGCCCAAAAAGCCGCCCGGAAGCCCAAAAAACCGCCCAAAAAACCGCAACCCGCCGCGGGCAAAAATTTCCCGCGGCGGGTCACGGAAAACCGCCCAATTGGGCGGTAAAACCGCCCACCTGGCAACACTGTACTGAAGTGAGGCTGGCTGCACATGCTCTATTGTAGCAAACTTCTGAGTTCTCTCTATCTAACCTGCTAGAGGAGGGGCATAACCCACAAGTCTCTAGATTGATCTGGGGACTCTATGGACGTTGCAATTCCCTACTGCTCTTCCTCCTGTTAATCCTGGCAACATAAGTCACAGGACCAGGTTTTCCTGATGCTGATCTCATGCATTGCAGTATCAACCTTAAGGAAAACAAAGAAAAGCAACAAATAGAGTAGGGTTGATGGAGTGTGATTTGCCTTGGCTTCCCATTAACCTTGCACCAAAGTCATGGATTTGATATACTGCCTTTCTGTGGTATAACCAAATCAGTTTACATATATTATATGCAGGTACTTTCTCTGCCCCTTGTGGGCTCACAATCAAAGTTTTTGTACTTGGGGCAATGGAGGGTTTAACAAATTGCCCAGAATCATAAGGAGCCACAGTGGGAACTGAACCAAATTTCCCAGGTTCTCAGTCCACTGCACTAGCCATTAGGTTGCTCCTACACTGGCACTGACGTTTCATCATTTATTATTTATTTATTATGTTTACATCCCACTTTATTCCAAAGCAGGTTACAATGTGAACATACATAACTCAAAACCTTACATAACAATACAATAACATAAAAGCATATGAGGACAACAGCTAGGTAGACAGAGGTGCACATACTGTATGTTATGTTATGTTATGTTATGTTATGTTACGTTACACAGGACTTGTATTCTGCAAAATATCAAATCTTGGTTCACTGCGGATAACAAATAAAAAGATGCTGGAAACAAGTAATCCAGGAAATACATTGTAAATCTAATTGCAAATGATAATAAATAACTTTACAAACATATCAATTTAATTATTAAGTGTTAAATATTTCAAAAATAGGAAAGTTTTCAAAGCCTTTCGAAACACTAGATAATTACTAAATGCACGAATCTCAGACGGTAAAGAATTCCATACTGATGCAACTTGGTAATGGAGGGAAGAGTTAAATTGTTTTCTCATTTTAATCTGGCCCACTGAAGGAAAATGTAACAACATTTGATCCCAAGTCTGTCTTACCACAATATTATGTACAAAATTAACCAAAGTGGCCAAATATGGCAGAGCCATCCCGTACATGATCTTAAAGATGATGGAGCACAATTTAAATTCTGCCCTAGCAATAACAGGCAGCCAATGCAGTTCCCTTAATTGCAAATTTGCTAACTAAAACCTGCTAACTGAATAAATCAATCTTGCAGCTGTATTTTGAATAAGCTGTACTTGCTTCATCAAAGACCTAGAACAGCCAGCACACCAAAATATTCCTTCTATAGCCAAACAGAAGAAAATTCTGGTGTCCTTGCTCCTAAAGTGACCCTGTATTTGGTGAGGTAAAGGAAACAGCCTGCCTATCCATCGCCGGCAAATGGGTGTCTCCTTCTGTATTGTGAAGGGACCTATTTAGGACCCTGCTCAGGCTGGGTCTAGAGCAGGGGTTTCTCAACCCAGTACTCGGGACACACCTAGCCAGTCAGGTTTTCAGGATATCCACAAAGAATATGCATGAGATAGATTTGCATAGAATGGAGGTAGTGCATGCAAATTTATTCCATGCATATTCATTGTGGATATCGTGAAAATCTGAATGGCTAGGTGTGTACTGAGGACTGGGTTGAGAACCCCTGGTCTAGAGAGTTCCTGAGCAGAATGGCAAGGTGGTGTTTGAAGTCAGAATAGGGTATGGGCTGCCTGCAAGCCTTGGAGGCTTAGGCTGTAGGCAGCAGCAAGGGTAACTGCCTCCCAGATGATCAACTAGGTCAATCAAGATAGAGAAATTTGTTTCTCCTAGGCCAGCTAGGCCTCAATGTTGGGGGAAGGGGTCTTGAGGGCAGCAGCAGAAGCAGGGATCCCCCAGAGGAGTCTAACTCGAGACTTTAGCTAACTATGTGTGGCCGCACAGTGCACAAGAGAAGCTCAGGCGCTAAATTTGCACCCCATCTATTGGCTTCCCTTGCCAGCACGTCGCTAGAGGACAGGGTGGAAGCATTTGGGGGTATGTTGCACAGGGTGCATTCACAGCTTGCAAGTTCCTGATCTAACTGTTCCTGCTCTGCAAGTTCCAGTTTTTAGTATGTGGACCTAGTCTTCCCAGTACATTCAGCACATAGACAGGAGTGTTTTGAAAGAAGCTTCTAAGAAATTCCTGATGTTTTACTCTTCAAGAGAGGAGAATAATTTGCCCTATTTTGTACTGCTCCAGAGGAAGTATGTTGTGTTTTGGGTTTTTTTCTATTGAGCGTTCAGGGCACAGATACTCCCAATAAGAAACATGCCCAAAACTCAATTCTGGGTGGACCTGAGTCAAATGTGGGTGGGTATGAGAACCTTGTCTCTTATTCAGCATATCTCCCTCCCCTCCTCCACAGGTGATCCAGTCTCTGACCCCTCCCCCCTTTGTATCTTCTAGACATTTCAGTTCTCCGCAACTCATAAACGCTGCTCATGCCGGCCCCAGAATCTTCCCTCTGATGCAACTTCCTGTTTCCACATAGGCGATACCATGTCAGAGAAAAGGCTCTGGGGCCAGCTCAAGCAGCATACATGAGTCGCTGCTTGCTGCTGGCAAAGAACTTAAGTGTTTAGCAGGTACATGGGGGTCCATGTAGAGATGACTGAGGGCCATAAGAAACCAAGCCTGGTAGCCATTCCAAGATCTAGTTGTGGATTTTGCATTTTTCAATATTAGCTTTTGAATTGAGAGGGATGGGAACAGGGGCAAAGGGATGGCAGGATGAGAAAATTATAGTAAACTCTACAAAGAAGACTCTTGACACATTGTTGGTTGGTGCAGTTTTATATTTTATTGTTGAGACATAACAGATGTGGAGGTGTATTTTCATAGCACTTAGACTTACAAAGTTACATAGCAACCTATAGAACTTTGTAATTCTAAGTGCTTTGAAAATGAGTCCCTAGTGTTTGGACTGTTTATAGGAGCAGGGGTGGTACAGGAATAGAAGATTAGGAAAGAGGGTTGGATGTATTAATTTTAAATAAAAGGACAAGGGTTTTGACTTGATTGTATTAATACTTGCTTGCTTGCCTAACAACAAATTGTATTTAGCCAATTGTTTTTCTTTTTTTATGATTGTTATGATGATCTTGGTTTCCAATAAAAGCAGTCTTAAAATAATAGGTACACGGGGACACGAGAAGGGGTTGAGAGATGCCAGATCATCTACAGAGGAGGGGAGGGAGAGATGCTGAAAGTTTTGAACTGGTAAGGCTTGGGGATCCCTGCCAGCCACATCACAAGTGTTCCACTGCTGAGTGGGCCTGAGTCGAAAGTGGATTGACCTGTGCCCGCTCAGGCCTACCCGTGGCTACAGCACTACTCTCAGTATTTATCTAAAATGCTGATTAATGAATTGTGTTGAGCAGTACGGTTCCTGTGAGGTCAGGACATTTTGCAGGATTTGGCTGGAGGAGTAGCATATCCTGCCAGGGACCTTGAAGTAGAGAAATAGAGATAGAAAAAGAGAGGGATTCCTACCAGGGCCCCAGAAAAGGATTAAAGAGGAGCTGTAACAGAGGAAATCTGCTCAGGACCTACAGATTTTCTTTTCAACTTTACTTATTGGTTTGACTTTAAGTTTTCCCTGTAAATATTTTATTTTGGGGACACACCAAATAAAAGTGCTTTTATATAAATTATATCTTTTGGTGAAGATATTTATTTTTGAGAATTTGAATTCTTGAGTGTCATTATAGCGAAGGCCATGAGGCACTGTGCCATCCCCGTCTACCAGAACACCTATTTACTGAAATGTCTCTTTTATATACACACCCCAGGGCTACCCTCACACCCTTAGAGAGAAGTGGGCTAAACTTATACATAATGATAATAAATGTATTTATAACCTGTGCATATTCCCTAGTAAAAAAGGTGCCAGTACTCTTCAGGGGTGGGGTAATCACTGAGGGACCCATCCCACAATAGCTAAGCCCCCTGCAACCGGTCACAGAATGTATGACAAGGCAGAATTGGTGTGTAGAGCCTCAGCTCTTTCATTAAAACTTGGGGTCCATGGGTCAATTTTAGCAGACAATGGAAAAAGTGCCAGTACTCAGTATCCCCAAGTACCCCCTCAAAAAAAGCCCTGTTTATAACCCATCTTTCCCAATCAAAATCACAAGGTGGCTTTTATTAGTCTTGTCATTGATGTCAAAAGCACAGGCTTGTCACATCATCAGAAACATCCAGAAGCAGACACTGACTTCCATAGGAAAGGGCTCCCATCAGACATATTACATACTACCCCCAGGGGTTCAACCAATCACAGCCTCAATCTGCCAAGTGATCCAGTTAAAGGAGGGAAATTTCTAGGGCAGTTCTGTCCCAGGAGATAAGCTAATCACAGTCTCAATCTGCCAAGTGATCCAGATCAAGGAAAGGGATTTCTTGGGCAGTCCTAGATTTCTGCTGACTCTTCCCTTCCCATACCACTGAGAAGGCATGGACTAGTGGTCAGAGCATTGTTTGGGGACCCACTGAAGCTAGAGTTCAAATCCCTGTGACCTTGAGCATGTGACTTCATCTCTGGTTGCCTCATGCCTTTTTCAACTTATCACATAGGCACCTTGTAATACAATTACCCCCAATGCATCTATATTATAGAATACTAGCTGGCGCTGCTCAGCGATAGGTTAATATTTTGTAATTAAGACAAGCAAGGTTTATGTGTAATAACACTGTATAAGTATGCTGAGGGGTGAGTGTGCATGGAGGTGTGCTACTCTGGGGTGTGTGAGAACACGTGAATGTCAGCGGGGGTGTGGTACTGAAGGTGAGCATGAGTGGGGATGTGCTATTCTGGGGTGTGTGATTGGGGTTGTTTTGCTGAGGGGTGTGTAAGAACAGGTGAATGTGAGTGGGGTGTTTTGCTGAGTGTTGTATTAGAATTGGTGAGTGTGAGTGAGGGGTTGTGAGAATGACTGAGTGTGACTGGGGTGTTTTGCTGAGGGGTGTGTGCGAAAGGGTGACATTAACATTGAGTTTAATACTCCCTTAAATCAAAAAATGTGGAGACTGGATCCCTACCTAGCACTAATTTTTATTTTCCGATCAATTTGTTTACTACTACTACTACTACTTATCACTTCTATAGCAGGTTGATTTTCTTGATTCGTTGTTTCTTTCATTCTAGCAAGTGCCTGCCATTCGGCTTTCACCATTTTCCTGTCAAAACACAGCTTTCTTTTCAAGGGCATATTGAAATTCAGTTTCCTGCCCTTTTTTGAGGAGCGTTGTCCTTCATGCAGAGACACATACTTCTCAGCCTGACTCCAATACTTTCTCCCTACCCTATTCCCATCAGTCTCTGAACCCCCCCCCCCCCATACTGAAATTGTTATGGAAGAGGGTATTAGAGAATGAGAGAGGGACAACTGCACAGCTACTGTCCTTGTTTCTCCTCACCAGTCTCTGAATCCTCAGTGTCACCCTGTCCCAAGCAGTTTGTTGCTTAGCCACAGCAAGAAAGCAGTTTGCTGCTTAGCCACAGCAAGAAAGAACTTTCCGAACTGCAGCCTATTCATTTAATGGATGGAGGTATTGCTCCCCCTTCCCTCCTTCCCTGATTGCCCCCATGAACCAAATCGCTTTGAACTACACAATAACCTCAGCAACGGCGGGTAGAGTCTGCATGCTGGTTTTTATTGTGGTATATGTTGACTGATGTGAGCTCTTTGAGCAGGGACTGTCTTTTCATGTATGGTGTACAGTGCTGCGTATGCCTTTTAGCACTATAGAAGTGATAAGTAGTAGTAGTAGTAAAGTGACATCTGTTAAGGTGTGTTTTTCTACTGAGCAATTGTGAACTCAACAAATAGATATTTAAGTGGAAATTATATGATCATACAGAGAGATATATATTAGCCCCTGATGCAGCCTAGTTGGGCGAAACACGGCCTGTGTCAGGCTTGTTAATTTCATTTTGATTTTAATTAATTAAATATTGTTTTTCATATACGTATCTGCTTTGTCTGTTTACCATCTTGGAGTTTGCAGATCGATTACCCTGTTTTTTTTCTCGTAGCTCTTCAGGGGCCAGAAGAGTTCGGACATGGACAAACAAACAAACGCACGTGTCTGATTTATAAATATAGATGTAAATAAGGTGATTTCTGCAGGTAATACCAGCTTAGGAGGCAATGTTATAAGTGTGTGCCTCGATTAGGTGCTTTGATGCCACGCAGTGAGAGCCTTTTCTATATCAGCATCTGAGTGCCCGGATTCTGTTATCAGTATCAGTGTGCCTAAAATTTATGAACCCACAATGACACTAGCCATAGACATAGTCCAGCTGATATTCAGCACTATTTAACAGGCTGGATTGGTTCTTAGTAAATAGGAAAACTCCAAGAAGCATGTTCTGAAAGCTTTTTCCCCACCACTCCCAAGGCTGCCACATCCTTTCCCCTACTGTTAACGATTGAGTGTCCAGCAGTATCCACTAGTGTGTGGAGCAGTACTGCGCGCTAGCTGTCATAATTGATAGGCTGCATTTAACACCACTTAAAGAAGTGAAGCAAATACAGCTACACTACCAGAAGACCAGTACAGTGGCCATGACCCCAACATACGAGACAACTAGGGGGTCAGCCTTCCATATAAGGACAACATTTTTTTGTGGATATTTAATAGTTGGCCTTATACTGCACCTTAATTTATTGTGGGTCACTAACCTACAGAATCTCAGTACTGCTAGTTAGTGTCTCCTGTGGCGCATGAATAATTCAACTTGCAATCAACCTCACTAGCTGCGTAATTCATCCTTTCTGTGAATACTGGATCACGAACCCTTGGCCCAAAAGCATTCTTAAAGGGGCGGGAGCTAAACCTTGCTTCCCGTCTCCACCCCACCCCATTTATATGGCAGCTTGACCCCTAACTGTAATACCATGAGACTACTGCTAGGGGTCACTGGAACCATTTTGAATCCAGTGCCAGCAAGAGCAGGAATAACTAGGTATCACTCCTACCCTGGAAACCCTACACCAATAGGGACTGGGACAAGAAAGTGGACGTCTGGGGGGATCTCTATAACAGGGGTGTAGCCAGACACCCAATTTTGGATGGGCCTGGGCCTAAGATGGGTGGGCAGAAGAACCCCACCCCATCCCACAGGTGATTTGGTCTCTCCTTCTCTCGCCTGCATGCCATATGGTCTCTCAAATATCCCCCCTCACCTGCACACCTTTTAAATAGCAGATTTTCACCAGCAGTCAGCAGCAGCTAATATACAGTACTCATGTTGGCACCACATCCTTCCCACTGATGCAGCTTCCTGTTTCTACATAGGCGGGAATACATCAGAGGGAAAGGCTTTGGGGCCGGTGTGAGCAGTATGTATCAGTCGCTGCTTCCTGCAGACGAAGATCTGCTATTTATAAGGTAAACAGGAGGGACAGTTGGGAGTTTTCAGCTTGGGAATCTCTGCCAGCCACATCATAGGTGTGCTGCTACTGGTGGGCCTGAGCTCCAGGCCCACCCAAGCCCACCCTTGGCTACACCACTGCTCTATAAGGAAGGGGAATCTATAGAGAAAGTGTTCAGGAGAGCCATTTAGGAAAGGTCACTTGGCAGGCTGAGGCTTTGATTGACTGATCCCCTGGGGGTAGCATGTAATATGTCTGAAGGGAGCCCTTTCCTAAGAAAGTCAGTGTCTGCTCCTGGATGTTACTGATGATGTGTTTGGAAGACTGATCAGTGGGCTGAAACAAGGCACCATTCTAGCTTCTTTAAGATGCTGCCCTGGAACATTGGGCTGTAGGTTCGCAGCCCAATGTTGTTGCTCAGGAAAAATAATGACAGCTCTGAGCAAGCATTATTTTTCCTGGAATAACAGCTTGCATTGTTCACCACAATCTTTTTCGATTTATATAATAATGAGGTCTTCTGAATGCATTTGCACGCTTACACTGCCATTTAATGCAAGTCAAGAGGCAAATAACTTGCAATATTCCCTTAACACACCTTAGTAATGACCCCTTCTAAATCATTAAACTCCAAACAGTTCATTTTTTAAATTACAGTGGCCCTGATATTCAGGCTTCAGGAGATAACCGGGCTGTCTCCTGCGGTCCGCGCTGAACTCGGATATTCAATGCCGGGCCATTTCCAGTGACCAGCACTGAATATCCAAGTTTTTTTCAGCCGGTTTGAAGCCAGCTATGTTGCATTGCCGGTTATCTTTAAATCTGCCAAAGATATACCAGGGCTTTATGTGGCCAAATATGACCACCAAACCCAGTTTAAAAATCGGCGGATAGCCGGTTTTATCGAATGATGTAACCGGTTATCCACAAGCTGCTAACCGTGGATAGCCGATTAAGCGCTATTTAACCAGTCAGCATCCGTTCTGACCAATTAAATAGCGGTAAATATTGGGCAGAGTGTTACTACGGATGTGTACTCGATTGAAACGATATGGGAAATGTCAATGGCATTATCATGTCGTTTCATGTCATTTTTAGGCTGAAATGACAGGAAAACCCCAAAGAGTTTGAACTATTACCAACATTGCCCCTGAGAAAAACAAAACAAATGAATTCCCATAAACAACATGGAAAACAAACCAAAAAAATCTGGGCTACACACCCTTATTTGTTATAGAGGCTTTGTCACCTTTTACTTCCCCAGAGTTTTGCACCATTCTTCAAGCTTTGGTCCTGAGTGCATTGGACTATTGTAACAAGATTTATTTAGCCTTCTCATTACAATTAGATCAAAATGCAGCAGCCATGTTGATAACTTGCTGCCAAATGAGGGATCACATTATTCCATCACTTATAGCACTTCATTGGCTACCAATCGAACAGTGTATTAAATTTAAGGGTTGCTAGTTGGAAGCCCCTGAATATTTAAAGAATCCGTTCCAATGGCATTTTCCAACACAGAATTTGTGATTGGGTCTGGTCATATATTGGAAGTTTCATTGTTGAGAGTTCTTGTTCTATTGCTTACTCAACAGCTCCTCCTAAATTATGGAATAATTTTCCCTTTCAGGTTACAGCAGAGCTTGACCAGAGACATTTTACAGAAATGTTGAAGGCCCATATTTTTGAGGAGGCTTCTCCCTGGAGTGAATTCATGTGGCAGTCAGTGATTTTAATCCATGTCATGTCTGTACCTGCAAAAGTCCTCAACAATATGTTTCACACAGCATTGTAATTTCAAGCTTCATAACAATGTCCACAGAATTACCAACTTATCATGATCATTCTCGAACCTCTTGGATTTCAGTTCAATCTTTAACATACTCCACATGCTGAACCCCTCCTTCCCAGGGGATATTAAAATTCACACTATCATTGAAATCCACATTGATTTCACCACAAACAAAATATTCTCATAACCGGATAGTAGTCAGCATTTTTGTATATTCCAAAGTACACTATTTTAGTCTCCACATGACAGCGTGTTTCATAATATACGTCATCAGGTGACTAAACCTAAAATAAAATCAACACCTTATCATCATGAATAATACCAAGTGTGCCAAGTTGTAACATAACATTCATGTTGCTGAAAACTGCTTTCACTGCCTTCTCCATTAGGTAATTCAAACGGTGGGGGCCGCCCTAAAGCGGAAACTCACCACCGGAAGCTGGAGTGTCAACGAGCAGGCTTCTCCATATATTGCTGCCATCTAATTAAATTGCCAAGCATGTTATGGTTCAATTGACCTCCTTATTGAGGCCATATGGTTCCACTGTATTCCACTCACATATCAGATGTTACTCCCTTCTCACCAAAATAGTGGAGACATCTTCACCTCTAGTTAACAACACTTTGGTGTAACATCACAAATCATAAACCTGTTGCTACATTACCCATCTGTCTTCAATGATTAGCTAGTGAGACGTCATTCTTATCAAGTCTTAAAGTGCTTAAATGCTGTGCTATTCTGTGCTTAACTGGTTTCTTGGTTTTACCTATAAACCATTCGGCACATGGACACAGTATGCCATAAATCACTTGTTTGGATAAACAATCAGGTCTCCCTTTCAATTTGAATGTTCGCTGACTATTGGGAATTTGCACCTCATTAATTGTATGAACCATGGACAGTTTACACAATGACCACAAGTCACATGGCCCATTGTAGTACTCACTTCATTACCCCACCAGGGGATCTTGAATAATTCTCCTAGTGCTAAATATGAATGTTATGTTACAACTTGGCAGACTTGGTATTATTCATGATGATAAGATGTTGATTTTATTTTAGGTTTAGTCTCCTGATGACGCATATTGCAAAACACGCTGTCATGTAGAGACTAAGATAGTGTACTTTGGAATATACAAAAATGCTGACTGGTATCCGGTTGTGAGAATATTTTGATTGTGGCGGTCAATGTAGATTTCAATGACAGTGTGAATCCCCTGGGAAAGGGGGTTCACCATGTGCAGTATGTCCAAGGAAACCTGATATCCTTGAACTGATATCCAAGAGGTTCGAGAATGATCATGACAACTTTGTAATTCTGTGGACACAGTTATGATGCTTGAAACTACAATGCTGTGTGAAACATGGACTTTTGCAGGCAACACGTTATACGTCTTACAGAAATTCATCCGAGCTTCTAGTCAGGTTTTTGTTTTTAAGATCAAATTGTGTTAAATGTGTTTTTCTAAGAAATATAGTAATACATGTAGTAGAGTTAATATTATAATTGTATAATGATAGTTTGGCGTATAACAATTAATATGCATGAGATGTATATACATGCAAATCTGTCTCATGCACATTCATTGTGGACCTCCTGAAACCCGAATGGCTAGATGTGCCCCAAGGACTGGGTTGAGAACCCCTGCTTTACATGGTAGAAAGTTAACCATTATGGAGTTGATGTGCATGCACAGCCTCCTTGGTATGTAAACCTATCTCATGCATATTCATTGTGGACATTGGCAATTAACTGCGTAAGAGCTGACTCCGTCCCTGGACCAACCACAAAATAGCCGGGTTTGAGTTTCAAGTTCAAGTTTAGGTTTATTTAATATACCGCACCAACAGTAGACACTATCTAGGCGGTGCACAATACAATAAGGCAAAGAAAGGAACTACAATTTCAATAGGAAAGAGGAAGAAAAAGAAGAAGAGGAGAGGAGACAGAGTGGGTCAGAGGAGGTGACAAGGAGGGACAGCAGGGTTCCAGCAAAGTGTACATATATGCCCCAATTCAGCCAGTATCGGAATAAGCATCTGGGAAAAGGAATGTCTTTAATCCTGTTGTAAATTTTTCAAGACTACATTCCAATCAAAGATAGGATGGATACGAGTTGCATAATTTTGGGGGACCATTGATACTGAAAAGTTTTGAACGAATGATGTCAAAATGAACCAGTTTAAATGAGGGAACAGAGAGATGTGGTAGCCATGTTAGTCCCCTTTTAAAGGTAATCAATAGAAATAAAATAAAATAAAACATGGAAATGAAAATAAGATGATACCTTTTTTATTGGACATAACTTAATACATTTTTGTTATTAGCTTTCGAAGGTAGCACTTCTTCCGATCTGACGAAGAAGGGCTACCTTCGAAAGCTAATCAAAAAATTTATTATGTCCAATAAATGAGGGAACAAAAAGTAGGTTTTGATCTGAGAAATGAAGACTCCTAAGCAGACCTATAGACAGACCTCAATTTTGTGTGTGTGGGGGTGGGGGCGTCCTGAACCCAAAGTGAGGTGGCACATTTTGCCCCACCTCACCACCCCCCTGCTGCAACCCCAAATACCTGGGCTGTGGGGGTCCCGAAGCCCCACCAGCAGAGGCCTTTCTCCAGCACTTTTCACTGCCATGCTGCTTCCCCCCGTGGCCCACATGCTTGGTTTTAATGCGAAGCCTTGTGCATGCTCAATTTCACTAAAACTGAGCATGCGCATGGGGAGTGGGGAAGCAGGGCAGGCAGTGTGGCGGCAAACAGCACTGGAGGAAAGTTTCTGCTGGCAGGGCTTGGGGGACCCCCACCAGTCAAACCAGCAGACCTTGGGGGGCCCAAATCCAATTGGGGGCCCAGACCCCCAAGGCTCCCCCGCAGCTATGCCACTGCTCCCAATTGGAGTATATGGTATAACATCTCTCAATAAGTAAGGCAGTTGACCTGAGTGAACACTTTGAAGATCAGGAGTATAAGCGTACAGGTGATACAGTGGGTTATTTGACAACCAGTTTAGTGGTCTGTGGTGATATTCAGTGGCACTCACTGATGAATATCATAGGGTCAATATTCAAAGTTATTTAACTGGCCAGAAATGGCTCCTGGGCCTAAGTTTAACAGTTAGATTGGACCTCATAAAAGTCAGTCCTATCTTTATGCAGTGTTGCTTATGTGGTTAACTGCTGAATATTTCACTAAACCACATAAGAAATAGCCAGCCGCATAAAAACCCAGATATTCAATGTTGAATATCTAGGAGTACTGCCACCAGCGGCTAAAAAACACTCACCACTGTTATGCATAATTACTATTTATTTTCAGGTTTTTATGGGCTCAAAATAAGAAAAGAGTGAATATGGCAGATGCACCCTTTCAATCAGTACTTTAAAGTCTCTTTTGGCAGAAGTAATGAAATCGCGTTCAAACATTTCCTGTAGCTGGCAACAGTCTTCTTGCTTTAGGAATTTTTTTCCTCTCTTATTTACAGAACTCTTCTAGCTTTGAAATATTCTTAGGTATTCTTGCACGCACTACATGTTTGAGATCTCCCAAAAGATTTTCAGTAGCATTCAAGTCTAGGGACCATTCTAAAACTCATCTTTTTTTCTTAAGTATTTTATGGTTGATTTTGAGGTCGGTTTCAGATCACTGCCTTGCTGAAATATCTAACCTCTTTTCATCTTCAATTTCTTCACTGACTATGGAACATTAACTCCTAGGATATATTGGTATTTAATTGAATCCATTCTCCCTTCCCCCTGCACAAGATTTTCTGTGCCACTGGCTATCATGCAACCAACACCAAAGCATAATAAATTCACCTTGTGCTTAACAATTGATAAGGAGTTCTTTGCTTCAAATGCTTCATCTTTTTCTCCGAATGTACCTTGTGTGATTGTGACTGAACAGGTCAACTTTTATTTATTTAATACAAAGAACTTTGTTCTAATAAGTTTCAGCACATTAAGGATTCCCTTTGTATGTAATCCCCTGGTAAATTGGGTGCGTGGATTTCCCCTAGGGATTATTATAGCTGGTTTGTAGAACTCTCCAGATTCACCTGGGGGGGGGGGGGGGGGGGGGAGGGGGAGGGAGAGGAACAGCATGATTGGGACTGGGGTCTCCAAGAGGGAGGTTTTGGGAGAATAAGTGTCAAGGGATGTCATAGTTAGGGTGGAGTTTTAATGTTATAAAAGATATGGTCTTTAGTTACCTTCACCACCGCCTGGACCCGTGAGGACAGGGGGTATCCTGATGAGGCCCAATAACCTAAGGTTGAACCAAAGAGCAGTTGCTGTTAATAAAAGCAGTAACTGTGAGAAGAGCTGCAGGTGGATAGAAACGGGTACCCCCCCCAAGGGAACAGAACAGGAAGAGTCTGTTCGGTGCCAGAAGCATATATGTACGCTCTGCTATGACCCTGCTCTCCCTCCCTGTCACCTCCTCTGACCCTCTCTGCTTAGTGTTTTCCCACCACTATTTTCTCATTATTCTCTGGTCATTGTTTCTTTATCACAATGCTTTTATGGACATTGTTTACTCCCTGTGCATAGAACTCGGGTTCAGAGTTCTTTTATATCATTATATCATCTTCAGGTCAATTTATTTGCTTTTTTCCTTTTTTCCTAGCCTTATATTGGATTTGTTTCCATTAATGAGGCAGAGTTATAGCTTAGCTACATTCCATTAGCCTCTGAATTTTGGTGTTGCATGTGCATACGGCTTACAAGCATTTATACGTGCAATTGATGTTTTATTCCCATGATTAGATTGAATATTAATGCCTTAAGGGCCCCTTTTACTAAGCCACGCTATAGGCATGCTATCATTTACAGTGCGCACTAAAAATTAGCACACGCTAACGTTAGAGACACCCATACATGGCTGTGTCTAGCATTAGCACGTGCTAATTTTTAACGTGCGCAAAAAATGCTAGTGCATCTTAGTAAACAGGGCCCTTAGTCTGTATTATCATCTAAGGACTTTTAAAGCACGTTATTTGCCATTTTTGTAAAAAAAAACAACCACATTTAGTAACATGTCTTGTTCTGCCTCTTGATGTTCTTTCGGTCTCTCATGTTTTTACTGGATCATCTTTTATATTTACTTGATGTTAGCGAATATTTTAGGGGCCCTTTTACTAAGTCACGTGGGCGCCTATGCGCGCCCAATGCGTGGCAATTCAGAACTACCGCCTGGCCTGGGCAGTTATTTCATTTTTTACATATGTCCAGTGTGGTGCTAACCAGGTGGTAATTGGCATTGTATGCGCGCTGACAATTACTGCCCAGTTAGCGCATGAGACCTTACAGCTAAGTGAATGGGTGGCGGTAAGGTCTCAGGCCCAAAACGGACACGTACCAATTTTCATTTTGCCGCATGGCCATTTTCAGCCAGAAAACAAAAAGGCCTTTTTTGCAGGCAGGCTGAAAAATGGACCTGCGCACGTCCAATACACACATCTACAACAGCGCAGGCCATTTTTCAGCGCACCTTAGTAAAAGGACCCCTTATTTACTTATTTAACATATACTTGTGGATTGTTTTGATGTATTTTAAATACTTTTTATATACTATGCTATTGATTATATGCTATGTTATAGTTTATCTTTTATTTTTTGTTATACAATGCTTTTCTTTTCATACCTTTTACCTTTTTACGTATAATGTTTTTGTACTTTTTATATTCATTGTTTATATGTATTTTTTTTTTTTAATTTTAAGAAGTCTTTATTAATAAGTAATACAAAACATCTGAAACATAATACATCATACAAATCGTGTTACATGTCACTTATGTAAGCCAAAAGTCTCTTAAGATGTATCGTATATGCAAGACAAAGCAGAGTGATGGTATCTTTGTATGCCAAAAGAACAGTTCTTACTACATTGAAATGTCAAGTAACTTATTCAGATTTACAATTCCAAAACTTCACTTTTTCAGAGTTTTAATTTATATATACTGGTCCCTGCTTCATATGCTCTCTGATCACCCATAGCCCCATCCCACCCTCCCTCTCCCACCCACCCGCCCTTCCGAGCACCACCTTAATAGAAGACTTCAATCACATTATACATGAAGGAGAAAAGAGTCCCAGATCTGGTGCCATCTACATATTTGATCACGCCTTTCCGCTAGAAGTTTTTCCATTTCGCAGACATGCCTCAATTTTTTGGACCCATCTGGTAATGGGCGGGGTCATGGGCTGCTTCCAATAGGCAGCAATTATAACTCTTGCAGCGGTTATAGCATGTCCCACAAATATGCGCTGAGTGCTAGAAAGACCCGCAGCTCCCCCAGAGAATAAGAAGAGGGTTGGGCTCCAAGGTATTGGGCTGCCCATCCACCTCTGTAGTCTGCTGTGGATCGATCTCCAGTAAGCCCTGACCTTCTTACAGGTCCACCACATGTGCCCAGCTGTGCCCCGCACCCCACAACCCCTCCAGCACAACCCCGTCAGTGTAGGGTATATGCGCTGGAGACGCTCAGGCGTCAAGTACCATCGATACAGCACCTTCACCGCATTTTCCTTGAAGGGCACATGAGACGACACTCCCACCACAGCCCGCTCCATCCTCTCCCATATTGCCTCCTCCAAGTCTATGCCCAGCTCCCTCTGCCAACTCTTCCTATGAAGTGTGTAATTCGGGGATTGCCTGTTAATAATGTGATAAAGGCGAGAAACCAGCCCGGTAGTCTTAGGTGGACCCTCACAAATAATCTCTAATGCTGTTTGCTCCCTGGCCATAACCTCCCGAACTGCCCTTGTCTTAAGAAAAGAGGCCAATTGAAGGTAGGCGTACCGGTCTGACACCACTATCGGGAACTTCTCAAGGGCTGCAGGATAAGACAACAGGTTCTCACCCTCGAATAATTGACCCCACATTCGTAAACCCCCAGTGTACCATCTTGTGAACACTCCTTTTGTCGTTCCGGGGTAAAACAGTGGATTATAAGCTATGGGGGACAGACGAGACAGTGTTGTACGTCGGTGTAAGAACATGCTATCCCAATTTGAAAGGGTGACATATACTGAAGGGCAGAGTCCTGTCTCCAGAGACCTGAACGAGCCCGGGATCCACATAAGAGCCCCTAACGACCTTTCACCCAAAGTGTATTGTTCAAGCTGCACCCACTGCCTATCAGGGTAATCCTGAAACCATTCCACTGCTGCGCGTGCCTGAACTGCTCTATAATACCAAGCCAGGTTGGGTACTCCCAGCCCTCCTCTCACCCTATCCTGGTACAGGACCGTGCGTGCCAAGCGTGGACGCTTACCCGCCCAGATAAAGCGCATAATACGGTCCTGTAGCATTGATAAAAATTTACGTGGCATTTTGATTGGGAGAGCCTGAAACAGATAGAGCAGGCGCGGCAGGACATTCATCTTTACTGCTGCTATTCGGCCAAACCATGAGAGTGCGAGATCCCCCCATCTACCAAGTCCTCAATTAGAGCCCCTGCCAAACCTTATAATTAACCGAAAAAAGATCCGAGAGGTCTGCCGTCAGATAACCCCCAGGTAGCGAATGCTTCTGCCAGCCCATCTGAAAGCATAGAAGTCCTCAGCGACTCATGAGCTCCGTCGGAAGGGTGACATTCAAAACTTCAGATTTGGACATATTAACTTTAATCCCGACACATTCGAGTATTCCTCTATCTCCCGCAGAAGCCCAGGGAAAGTGGTCAGGGGGTGAGTAACAAATAACAAGACGTCGTCTGCGAAAAGGGCTAATTTATGTGTTCTCCCCCCCATGGAAAGTCCTGATATGTTTGGATTAGCTCTAAGCCGGGTTGCAAATGGCTCCATACCATTGCAAATAATAGGGGGGACAAAGGGCAGCCCTGTCTAGTGCCTCTATGTAAAGGTATCATCCCTGAGTTACCTCCGTTTACACGAATACAGGCTTTTAGGAGAACTATAGAATGCTTGGATCCATCCACGAAATTGCGGTCCTATCCCAAAGTTCTCCATCACCTTGTACATGAATGGCCAATGCACCCGATCGAAGGCCTTTTCAGCGTCCAAGCTAAGGAGGCATAGAGGCCGCTTCATTCTTCTAGCCAGGTACATTAAATCGACCACTCGCCTAGTGTTATCAGTAGCTTTTCTATAGGAGACAAACCCCACCTGATCGGGATGGATAATAGCTGGGAGCATGGGTGCCAGTCGGTTAGCCAGTACTTTAGCTAGAATTTTGACATCAGCGTTTAAGACGGATAGGACGGAAGGACCCCGCATTCCTTGTGGTCTTTATTCGGCTTGGGCAGTACCGCAATCCACGCTTCCAACATGGAGGTAGGCAAAGACTCCCCCTTCCCGATTAAGTTAAATAAGTCAGCCAACAGTGGGGCTAACTCGATGGTAAATTTCTTATAGAATTCATTAGGGAAACCGTCCAACCCTGGTGATTTACACGAGGGTAGGTGTTGAATGGCTTTTGTACTTCAACCGGGGTGACCGGCGCGCATCTAGGGCATCCCTTTGCTGACTGGTTATGGAAGCCAGATCACTCTCAGCCAGGTAGTCCAAGATAGTATCTTCAGGTGGGTTCGTCTCCTGTGCATATAGTTCCTGGTAAAATTCACTAAAGCGCCTCCGTATGGCCTCAGAAGTATTCAGCAAATCGCCTTTCGAGTCCCTAATGTGAGTGACCGTTCGGTCTACTCTGTGCCTGCGCATCTTTTATAGCCAGGAGGCGACCCTGCCTTATTAGTAAATTCGTATGATCGGACTTTATTTCTGGATTGTAGCCAACTTAGCTGTTCGGAGTAAATAGAGTCCAGCTGGAGTCTCTGTCCACGCAGCTCCTCCAAACCTCAGAGGAACCACCTTTGTTTATGCTGTGCCTCCAGGATCCTAATCTTTTCTAGGCACTGCGCCAGCTGGGCCCTAAGAACCCTCGCTCGCCTACTAGCTATCTGTACAAAGTAGCCTCTTGAGACTGCCTCATGGCATCCCACACTACACTGAGGGAGGGCCTGATTCCATGTTGAGCTCCAAGTACTCTTTCAAGACCTTCCTACAGCCTTCCACCACCTCCCCTCCAATAATAGATCTGTGTTAAGTGTCCAATCTTTGATCTTTGACCTCTGCTCTAATGGTCGGCAGGGTGACCCAAACTGGAGCATGGTCTGAGATTGTTATGCTGCCGATTTCTGCTTCGGGCCCCTCTCTGCTAATGTGAGTCAAGGAAGAGGTAGTCGATCCGGGGAGTACGACTTATGTACGGGAGAGAAAAATGTATAGTCCCTAATTGTCATATGACTTAGTCTCCAAATGTCCCAGGGTCCCCAGTGTGTGTACCATGGAGCCCAGCGCCAATGAGTCCTTAGATATCAGGTGCTGAGGTCTCCCGGATCTGTCCAACACAGAATCCATAACTTCGTTAAAGTCACCCCCCATAATCAAAGAACCCCGGGTAAATGTAGTTAGTATGTTTTCATTTTGGTGTGTAAAAGGTCCCCTGATGCTCATTTGGGGCGTATAGCGATGCGAAGCGTGAGGTCTACATGATCCAAAACAATTTGCAAGAGCAAGAAAACGCCCCTCCCGGGTCTCGCCTAACTCTCATTATTTGGGCTGATATTGATTTATGCGAACAAAACTGCCACCCCACGTTTTCTAGAGTCATCGGCAGAGGAAGCAAAGAAGGCGCTTGGGTATTCTGGGTGGGTTAGCAGTCGCTCATGGGCCCTGCGGAGATGAGTCTCCTGCAATAATACAATGTGCGGTTTTATCAGCTGCAGCTCTTTGAAAAATTTCTGCCTTTTCTGAGGCATGTTCAGCCCCTTAACATTGTATGATAAAATTTTTAACTCTGTACTCATTCCTGGGATGTTACATCAGCTATGATTCCCACTAAGTGGGATCCATCCACTTCATGTCTTTGTGCTATCCAGTACCAGTGGTGCCCACAACCCTTCCAGTCCTCCCTCCCCCCTTTGATAACCCCCCCCCCTCCCTACCCACCTCATCCCCCCCTTTCTGACACCAACTAGAGGGCTCAAGTCCCAATAGTGGGAAAATGAGGAAGTAAACACACCAGCATCCAGGCGACCCAGCCCCCACGCCCCCCCCCCCCCCCCGATTGCCCTATGTCATCACCAGGGTCAAGAACCCAACTTAGGCCATCCGTAATCACACATCCACATGTTTAGTCCCTACCCGCCATCCATCACCTTAAACTTTCCCTCTTCATAGTCTCTTATAACTGTACAACATCATACTCAGTGTTTCCCACAACCTTAATTACCATTTCCTCTATTAATTAGTGACTTAAAGTTCACTTATGCAAGAGATGGCAATAATAAACAAAGAACAAAACATATCAAAACTTGAAACAGAGCATAACGTTTGTTACTCTCTACATCATTACCAACCAGGAGATCAGTATCAACCAGTGTCCCTCTGGCCAAATCTTTGGCTAAGTCCTTTGGTAGAGTGATTCTACCAGGTTGCCGCTTCAGTTCAGGTGTCTTCCACAGCCACTTTTCTTTTTGGGATATTCCTTTTAGGTGTGGCAGGGATCCTTTGCCACTTTTGGAGCTTTGTTTTCGTGGCTGGCGCTAATGCGCCTGGAGGTTTGCTCGTCTGCACCAGGCCCGCCCCCATGCAGGGATTTCCACGCTTCTGCCATCGATGTAACTCTCAATTTAACACCCTGTAGCGCATAGATCAGGGAGGAAAGGAAAGCCCCATCTGTATGATATCTGCTCTTGGTTAGAATGTCCAGAACTGGTTTCATGAGACGTCTTTGCTGCAGGGTGAACTGTGATAAATCTTGAAACAGAGATATTTTGGCCCCGTCATATTCCAGGTGGCCTTTTTCCTGGCGCAGTTGAGCAAATTGTTTCCTTTATTTCATATCGGTGGAACCGAGTGATAATATCCCGTGCTCTGTTTTCCTGCCGCTGACCCAGGGATCTATGCGCTCTATCGATCTCAATCTTTGCCCCTGCAGCCTCGGCCCCCAGCAAGCTGGCACACATTGTCTTTACAATCTGTATAACATCCTCGGTCTCTCCGCCCTCAGGGACTCCGCGGAATCTGAGGTTGTTTCTCCTTCCCCTGTTTTCAAGATCGTCAAGCTTATAAGTTAGATCTAAATGCTTTTGATCTAAGGCTTGGAGATGGGTCTCGTGTGAAAGCATGGACTCAGAGTGCTCTTCCAGCTTAGTTTCTACCTCTTCTACTCTGTTCCCAGCTCGCGGAGATCAGAGGCTCAGCGTCTCCATTTATCCAGAATCTCATCCCTCGATTTATTTACAGTATATCTGTTTGTATTCCCGACAGTATCTGGCGAAGTTCGCCTGAGATTCCTTTTTTAATATGCGGTTTCCGCGATTCCGCCAACGACAGCGCTGAGTCAGAGTCAGAGGGGGAGACCGGCGCCATTACCTCGTGGCGCTTCGCGGTTTTGGTCGATCCGCCGCCAGCTGACTTCTCCTGCTCTTTAGCTCGCGCCGAAGACGCTTTACTCATCCTGCTTTCGATGAGGAGCAGCGGGGAACACTACAGGCAGTTCCCAAGAGGCTGGTGATTGCTTTTTTATAGCTTCTGTAATTATCGAGGAACGGGAGCTAGAACGCTAGGCAGCCATCAGCATCGGTGACGTCACTTCCTCCCGTTTATATGTATTTTTATAGGTAATTTCTAGACTCCTGAGGCAGGTATCAAGTCTTTTGGTGTATTTCTAATAAACATTGCATATAAGGACTACTTCATCTCCCTCGTGCTTCTTGGAAGTGCCACTCCTCCACCCAACTCTTTGGTTTGCTTCTACCAAAATTGCCCACAATATTCAAGGTGAGGTTGTACCATGGAGCGATACAGAGGCATTATAATATTCTTTGTCTTATTTTCTATCCCTGTCCTAATAATTCCTAACATTCTGTTTGCTTTTTTGGCTACTGCTGCACACTGAGCATAGGATTTCAACGAATTGTCCACAATGATACACAGATCTTTTTCCTCGGTGGTGACTCTTAATGTGAAACCTAGCATCAAGTAGTTATGATCTGGATTATTCTTCTCAACGTGCATCACTTTGCACTTGTCCACATCAAATTTCATCTGCCATTTGGATGCCCAGTCTTCCAACTTCCTAAGGTTCTCCTGCATTTTCTCATAATCTGCATGTGATTTAACAACTTCGAATAGTTTTGAGTCATCTGCAAACTTAGGGGTATGTTTACTAAGGTGCGTTATAGGCAAGTTAGCATTTTTAATGCATGTTGACGGTGGATGTGCGTTAAATGCTAATGAGCCCATAAGAATGTATAGGCGCATTTAGCCTTTAATGCGCCTTAATTTTAAAGGCACGTTAAAAATGCTAACGCGCCTTAGTAAACATACTCTTAAGCATTCATCATTCCCATTTCCAGATCATTTATAATATGCTAAAAAGCACCAGTCCCACTACAGACCCCTGGGGCACTCCACTGTTCACTTTCCTCCATTAAAAGAATTGGCCATTTAACACTACTCTTTTTTTTTTGTTTGCTTGTTTAATCTTTTAACTACTTGTCAATCCAAAATGATTGTTGAAAGAAATCACATACTGAGAGATTAGAAGGGTCAGAGTATTTGTTCAAATGAGGAATGTTATGTTATGACCATGTTTGCCATATAAAAGGGAACTTCTTCAAACAAAATTTTCAAAACTGTAACATTTACCTTAAAGTGAATACGAGCTATAATCGGTAGCCAATGTAATGCTGAACAATACCTTTTAACTAAATCATATTTTGACAAACCAAAAATTAATCACTGTATTCTGCATTAATTGTAAGCAGTTAATTAACATTTTAGAGCATTAAATTAACACCAGGTTACAGTAATCAAAGCAAGATAATAGAAGGGATTGGACCAAATTCTAAACATATCCTAGTTGACATTTTTTTTAATGGCCCTCAACTACTTAAGAACATACTCACTTTTTTTATTATTTTCAATCTGTTTAAATCAGAAAATAAATAGTAATCATGCATTACAATTTGCAGACAGATGTGTTTAACTTTGTACCACATAAAAGCTGTGTTGGGGTACTTAAACGTTTGCACACACTAGAGATGGATAACACTAGGATGATCAAGTAGGAGGGACAAGTTGAATCAAGTTTGATTCAAGCACACTGTATGCAGGGAGATGTAGTCTGGTTTGTTTGTTATTTTTTTAATTAGAAAAAAAATCAGAACTACATCTCCCTTCATGCAATGGGGTGTCTTTTTGACATGAGCTACAGGTTGTACACAGAAAGAGAGGAGTTGATGTCTGTCAAAAAAGAAACAGAAAAATGCTTTGTGGATTTAACTCACCCATCACAAGGAGTTCTACTCGATCTTCATTTCTCCCTTCCAAGTCATCAGAAGAAACAACAAGGCAGTAATAGAGTCCACTGTCTCCCCACTGTAGTTTCCCAAACTGAAGGTCAGCGTCTAAAAGACACACAGGAGTACAAACATTACTCTTAAGCTGATCCGAGGCCTTTGTGGAAACTTTGCCATATTGGTACTTTAACCCTGGGTATGGTTGTTAAAGATTTGGGTGATATTAAAAAAAAGCTAGCAAGTGGTCCAACAAGCTAAATTAAGGAAACTCAGAAATGAACTTTAGGGGGTTGAGACTGCACTGATTCTGTCAGCCTACTTCTGAATGACATATAGCGGCAGCTGTAAAGAAAGCACATGAATGTTGAATCAGAGTTTTTTTGTTGTTGTTACATTTGTACCTCGCGCTTTCCCACTCATGGCAGGCTCAATGTGGCTTACATGGGGCAATGGAGGGTTAAGTGACTTGCCCAGAGTCACAAGGAGCTGCCTGTGCCTGAAGTGGGAATTGAAACTCAGTTCCTCAGGACCAAAGTCCACCACCCTAACCACTAGGCCACTCCACCCAACTAAATAACCCCCCTTTCTCCAATAAGAGTGGTCATTCTAGTGACAACTGTTGATAAAGTGAACATATTTCACAGTATCCCAATTACTCCAATTTAATACCTACTGACCTACTGTAACTTGCTTCGTAAAAAAGGTGTGAGGTAAATGCTTAAGTAAAATAAAATATAAGAACATAAGCATTGCTATACTGGGCCAGACCAAAGGTCCATTAAGCCCAGTATCCTGTTTCCAACATGTGGCCAATCCAAGTCACAAGTACCTAGCAAGATCCCAAAACAGTAAAACAGATTTATGTTGCTTATCCTAGAAATAAGCAGTGGATTTTCCCAGTCCATCTTAATAATGGCTTATAAATGGAATTGTACATAGGATGCAAAAAACTTGTAAAACTGTTTTCTCATACACCACTGCTAGTATCCATCAGAGCTAAGTATGCGAACAGGAACACATAAGTGCAATGGTGGCATAATGTATTATTTAAATCCAATATTTATTTTTTTAAACATGCAGACCATCAGATGTTTTCGAAAGGACATTTCCCCCAAATCATCTGCTGTTTGTATGTTTCTAATGTAGTTTGGATTAATTGACAACATTTGAGCTTCTGTGTGGACTAAGTTAGTGTTTGCAACCTTGATAATGGTCAGGCAGCTCCCACTGTTAAATCAAAGAAAGTCTTATTCTCTTGTTTTCCTCTAAGAATGTTTTGCAGCTTGTAATTATATTACAAAATGCAGATGGTACCATGGACTATTTTGACCTCTCGCTCCTTGTAGAAGTCCCCCAGCGTAACGGCAGATCCTTGCTTGGAGGCCACAACACGGACCGTGCGGCTGCCATCCATGCAGTCCAGGTAGGGATCCCAGGTGTGGCTCTTCTTGCTCAGTGCTGAGGACCCGGGGGCAATCAGCCCCAAAGCTTCTTCCATGCGGTCCAGGCAGTAGGATTTGTATCTCCATTGCACCATCACTGGCTGTGTGGATGAAGTGGAGAAATTGCACGCCAGCAGGGCAGGCTGGAACAGCATAGCAACTTTCTTTTTCTCTGGCATCGTCACGTTGCACTCCCTCTGCAATGGCTGTGAAAAAAAAATAGCCATATGTGTAAAAGAAACAAAAACACCAGGAGTTTGCAGGGGAAAGGAGACTCCAAGCTATGAAAACCTCTAAGCCAGGACTTCTCAACCCAGTCCTCAGGACACACCTAGCCAGTCAGGTTTTCAGGATATCCACAATGAATATAAATGAAAGAAAGTTGCATGCACTACCTCCATTCTATGCAAATCTATCTCACGCATATTCATTGTGAATATCCTGAAAACCTGACTGGCTAAGTGTGTCCCAAGGACTGGATTGAGAACCCCTGCTCTAAGCCTTCGAATCCGTACAAAAGCATCACCATGAGGAAACAAAGAACATGATATACACACTATTTCCATCTTATTCTCTTTCTTTTCTACTTTTTTATTTAGGCTGTTCTTTTTTTTATTTCTAGGTCCCCCCCCCCCCCCCCCTTTTTTTTTTTACTCCCTGTGCCTTTCCACCATAGCCTAGTCGTAGCAGAGATAGTTCTCTGGCACAGAGCCACACACCATGATATCATTGAGAAACCTATATGTAAGCAACTTCAGCCTCTGCCTGTAGTGTGTCACTGTTGTGCGAGTCCATAGGCCTAGGGGGACTTACAATTTACAGCTTCCTCTGTCTAGAAATCAACCTGCTGATTCTCATGCCAAGGTGCCCAGCTGTTTCTTTTAAATATGTACAGAATAAACAAAGGCCTTTTTTTTTTTTTCTAGCCTGGCAGAGTTTTCCCTAGCTCAAACTGAAACCAGACTCTACTGCGTTACAACACCATGAGCTTTCATTCAAACCCCTAGGAGGTTTTCCCATTTTATAAACACTCACACCCTCCCATCATCTCGCTCAGCATCACAGCGACAACCCCAGGCAGAGACCCAGTTCTCCCTGGAACATGGTACCCTTGCACCTTGAGGTATTGCCACCACATGATATCCAAGTCTCATTCTCAAGAACCAGGCCTGGGAATCGAGCACATCTATCCCATATAGAGCATGAAGTTTTTAATCACTCTGGGGGATCCATAAATTCCTGCTGAATGAGAGTCACGTTTTTGTTGTCATCAAATGCATCTCATTTTATCTCATCGTTCCCTTGCATTTTATGGACAACGAGTCCCACATCCGTGATAGACAGAACAAAAGCAGAGAGAGAATCAGGAAATAAACACCCATCTTGCTATGAAAACCTCTCTTCATCTCTCTACAGTTGAATTTTTGACAGTCTATTTCAGCACCAAACAAATGAATTGATGGTTATAATACACATAGATGTCTCGGGCGTGTGAGTCAGTGACAGTAGCCTGTAGCTAGAATGAACAGATACACATCAAGAGGTTAGGTTATATATTGGAAACACAGGGGAAAGAGATCAGGGAAGTAAATTTAACTCTACCAGAAAAAAAACAACAACAAAAAAACAGCACATCCGGAAAAAGAAGTAATAGATTCATCACCTAGATATGGAAGAAAAGTAAAGAGAGTGGGATAATAAACAGTGAAAATAGGTTTAGGAACATAGCATCAAGATAAAACAGCAGTCAAGCAAAGCTAGCGTGCTCAGGGTACAGAGCAGGACCATTTACCCAACGGTGATAAAAATGAAGGGTGATATCAAATGCAGCACAAAACTTTCAGGAGCAGCCTTCCTTTCAAAGCAGCAATAAATCAAGAAGTGTGGGAACACACAGACATGAACAGCACCGATTTCGCTTGCATTAGGTATACAGGAGCACAGAATATGATAAGGCAGATAAAGACTGAAAGAAGCACCCAAGTTACCCATTTATCCTACCCACCATTTTTCCTAGCAGTGCATCTTCCTACAGCAGAGATGTATCTGGGAACACTAAACAAATACTATTTCTGCTAACAACCCCCATCACATTTTCTTGAAGAGCGTTAGCATGCAAGAGAGAACCGTTCTTATTTTTTCAAACATAATACAATGAACTACTAAAAACATATTAGTTCTAAATGTTGCTGCAAGACAAATTTTAAATCTAAGGGAGAAAAGAAGTGGAATTGAGACTTGAAGTAAAATACAGGTCAACATTCAGTCCTGGTGGTGAGCATTTTGTGTCGGAGACAGATTTTTTTGGACTATGGAGTTTCTGAGTTTTTAACCACTTCATTTTACATTATAAGGACTGCATATCATGCGTATGGTCTCCTGATGAAGGCATTCATGCTGAAACATAGCCATGCCATTGTCATCTGTTCATCTGTCCTTAGTGTATTATTTTCTAATTAAAGTCATTTTGTGTTGGATTGCCCAGTCATCCGTCTGATCATTCCCACTGTGCAAGCGTTTTCTTTTAAACATCAGCCATGGTGTTGTAAAAATGTGTATATTCAGCACCATTATTCAAATACGTGACAGTGCTAAACATACATAGAAAGCTTTCACTGCCAGTAGCTGTTTTTTTAGGGGCTATGGGGGAAATTCTATATACGGTGACTAAAGTTATGTGTGCAATTTAATTGCACACATAACTTAATTAACAAGCCAGTCGGCACTGATAATTGGCCACAAGTACGCAATTATTGGCACTAATTGGCATGAATTATAATTTAAGCGCAAAACTTGATAAGTGTATTCTATAAAGAGGTGAGCATAAATTCTACTGCGTGGATCTCATAAGGGAGTATAGCTATGGGAAGGTCATGGCCATTCCTAAAATTTACGCAAATTGTTATAAAATATGCCCAATCCATGCCTAAGTTAGGCACGGGCATTTACACCAGGTTTCAGCTGGAGTAAATGGCCATGACTAAATTTAGTTGTGAGGATGGGCGCTACACGTATTCTATAAACTGTGGCTAACTTTAGGTGAGGTTTATAGAATAGCACTAAGTGAGTTTTTTCCAGTGCTAATTTTTTAGTTGCCATTTATAGAATGTAGTCCTATACGTATAGCTAAGCAGTTTAATTTAGGACTAGCCTTTCTCTGCATTTTGAGGGATATTTAGAGACACTATCCCCCTCATTCTATAATAGGTCACTTAAAGTTAGGCGCCAATGCACACATATTTTATAGAATACTAGTACTTACACGGATGACTGCTAGAATACCACATACTCAGTGGTATTCTATAACTTATTCTTAGAACATAAATGCAAGGGAGGGGGCCAGTATTCAAAAGGGTTTTTAACCAGGCAGGAAAGGCTCCTGACCAGTTAAACCTCACTGAGCTGGCTGGCCTGCTGCTGATATTCAGCGGCACTTAATTGAGTAGTGCAGCTGAGTAGCTCCGTTAACTGGCCATTCCCTAACCAGCTAGGTTATGATCAATCCAGGAGCGGAGTTTTAAGCGGAGCCTCAACTTCATAGAAACGTAGAAAAATATAGGCAGATAAAGACCATATGGCCTAGATGCTATCTACTCTCCCCATCACTCCCTTAGAGATCATATGGACATGTCCCAAGCTTTCTTGAATTCAAATACAGTTTATCTCCACCATGAGGCTGTTCCACAAATTCACCTCCCTTTCCATGAACTAGTATTTCCTCAGATTACTTCTAAGTCTATCCTTTTTTACCTTCATCCTATGCCCCCTCATTCCAGAGCTTTCTTTCCACCGAGCATCCATGGATGACCCCAGTCAGAGCTCCTCAGGGCTTCATTTCTGGGGGAATCTGCCTGGAACTCACTTCTTTTCAGACTTCAGAGCAGCAGGGGTGTTCTGCTTCAGTCCCTCAATTCCAGGCAACCTTCAAGGAAGAGGAGGGGATGGGGTGAGGCTGAATCGGCCCCTCTTCTCCTGTTGCTCCTGCACCTGATCAGATAGCCTACCAAGCCCTCTCCTGCTCCACAGGAGCACATTAGGCAACACTAGGTGATGCCCAGGGCAGTCATAGGCGGTCGGTGGCCCAACTGTTTGGGGAGGCTAAAGGGGGCAGGGTTAGGGGTGGGGCCAGGGGTGGAGCTTAAATCCATAATTGTCTGATAACACACAGAAAAATAAAAAGTCACAATTAATACCTTTTATTAAATTTAGATATTAGATATGTATCATATGTCAAAGAATAAAGTGGTTGCTCAAAGCATATTCTAAGCACAATTGCTCAACTGCAAAACACTATGCACAACTGGGTGCAAAAACACACTCAGAACCTTACTGTACCATAAATATTACACTGAGCAGAACCTAATACACCAATATACCACCCATATGGAAAATGCAGACAGTCAACAATATAAAACAAGGGATCATATCATCACAATTCTCATGTAGAGCCACAAAACACCCTAATTCATGTTTAATGTGGGATAAAATGCCACAAATAAGTAAATAAATATAAACTTTTAATGTTGAGCACCTGATTCTCAAAGTGGACATATTCCAAACACTATAATGAAAATAAAATTATTTTTTCTACCTTTGTTGTCTGGTGACTTTTTCTGATCATGCTGGCCCAGTATCCATTCTGCTGCTATCTGTCCTCAGTGCAGGTCAGGAAGTCATCCTCCTTAAATATCTCCCTGGCAACCCAGGACACCTCCAGCCAACCCCCCTTGCTCTCCCAGCAGTAAGGTAAACAAACCATAAAGCGAATGCTACATACCTGTAGAAGGTATTCTCCGAGGACAACAGGCTGATTGTTCTCACTGATGGGGGACGTCCACGGCAGCCCCTCCAATCGGAAACTTCACTAGCAAAGGCCTTTGCTAGTCCTCACGCGCCCATGCGCACCACGCATGCGCGGCCGTCTTCCCGCCCAAACCGGCTCATGTTCGTCAGTCCCATATGTAGCAAGACAAAGACAAGGGAAGACACAACTCCAAAGGGGAGGCGGGCGGGTTTGTGAGAACAATCAACCTGCTGTCCTCGGAGAATACCTTCTACAGGTATGTAGCATTCGCTTTCTCCGAGGACAAGCAGGCTGCTTGTTCTCACTGATGGGATATCCCTAGCCCCCAGGCTCACTCAAAACAACAAACATGGTCAATTGGGCCTCGCAACAGCGAGGACATAACTGAGATTGACCTAACAACTTATCCAACTAACAGAGAGTGTAGCCTGGAACAGAATAAAACATGGGCCTAGGGGGGTGGAGTTGGATTCTAAACCCCAAACAGATTCTGAAGCACTGACTGCCTGAACCGACTGTCGCGTCGGGTATCCTGCTGCAGGCAGTAATGAGATGTGAATGTGTGGACAGATGACCAAGTCGCAGCTTTGCAGATCTCTTCAATAGTGGCTGACTTCAAGTGGGCCACTGACGCAGCCATGGCTCTGACATTGTGAGCCGTGACATGACCCTCAAGAGCCAGCCCAGCCTGGGCGTAAGTGAAGGAAATGCAATCTGCTAGCCAATTGGATATGGTGCATTTCCCCACAGCCACTCCCCTCCTGTTGGGATCAAAAGAAACAATTGGGCGGACTGTCTGTTGGGCTGTGTCCGCTCCAGATAGAAGGCCAATGCTCTTTTGCAGTCCAATGTGTGCAGCTGACGTTCAGCAGGGCAGGAATGAGGATGGGGAAAGAATGTTGGCAAGACAATTGACTGGTTCAGATGGAACTCCGACACTACCTTCGGCAAGAACTTAGGGTGAGTGCGGAGGACTACTCTGTTATGATGAAATTTGGTGTAAGGGGCCTGGGCTACCAGGGCCTGAAGCTCACTGACTCTATGAGCTGAAGTAACTGCCACCAAGAAAATGACCTTCCAGGTCAAGTACTTCAGATGGCAGGAGTTCAGTGGCTCAAAAGGAGGTTTCATCAGCTGGGTGAGAACGACATTGAGATCCCATGACACTGTAGGAGGTTTGACGGGGGCTTTGACAAAAGCAAACCTCTCATGAAGCGAACAACTAAAGGCTGTCCTGAGATCGGCTTACCTTCCACATGGTAATGGTATGCACTGATTGCGCTAAGGTGAACCCTCACAGAGTTGGTCTTGAGACCAGACTCAGACAAGTGCAGAAGGTAGTCAAGCAGGATCTGTGTAGGACAAGAGCGAGGATCTAAGGCCTTGCTGTCACACCAGATGGCAAACCTCCTCCATATAAAGAAGTAACTCCTCTTAGTGGAATCTTTCCTGGAAGCAAGCAAGATACGGGAGACACCCTCTGACAGACCCAAAGAGGCAAAGTCTACGCTCTCAACATCCAGGCCGTGAGAGCCAGAGACCGGAGGTTGGGATGCAGAAGCGCCCCTTCGTCCTGTGTGATGAGGGTCAGAAAACACTCCAATCTCCACGGTTCTTCGGAGGACAACTCCAGAAGAAGAGGGAACTAGATCTGACGCGGCCAAAACGGAGCAATCAGAATCACGGTGCCTTGGTCTTGCTTGAGTTTCAACAAAGTCTTCCCCACCAGAGGTATGGGAGGATAAGCATAGAGCAGGCCTTCCCCCCAATCCAGTAGGAAGGCATCCGATGCCAGTCTGCCGTGGGCCTGAAGTCTGGAACAGAACTGAGGGACCTTGTGGTTGGCTCGAGATGCAAAGAGATCTACCAAGGGGGTGCCCCACACCTGGAAGATCTGGCGCACTACTCGGGAGTTGAGCGACCACTCGTGAGGTTGCATAATCCTGCTCAACCTGTCGGCCAGACTGTTGTTTACACCTGCCAGATATGTGGCTTGGAGCCACATGCTGTAACGGCAAGCCCAGAGCCACATGCTGACGGCTTCCTGACACAGGGGGCGAGATCCGGTGTCCCCCTGCTTGTTGATGTAATACATGGCAACCTGGTTGTCTGTCTGTATTTGGATAATTTGGTGGGACAACCGATCTCTGAAAGCCTTCAGAGCGTTCCAGACCGCTCGTAACTCCAGGAGATTGATCTGCAGATCGCGTTCCTGGAGGGACCAGCTTCCCTGGGTGTGAAGCCCATCGACATGAGCTCCCCACCCCAGGAGAGACGCATCCATAGTCAGCACTTTTTGTGGCTGAGGAATTTGGAAAGGGCGTCCCAGAGTCAAATTGGACCAAATCGTCCACCAATACAGGGATTTGAGAAAACTCGTGGACAGGTGGATCACGTCTTCTAGATCCCCAGCAGCTTGAAACCACTGGGAAGCTAGGGTCCATTGAGCAGATCGCATGTGAAGGCGGGCCATGGGAGTCACATGAACTGTGGAGGCCATGTGGCCCAGCAATCTCAACATCTGCCGAGCTGTGATCTGCTGGGATGCTCGCACCTGAGAGACAAGGGACAACAAGTTGTTGGCTCTCGTCTCTGGAAGATAGGCACGAGCCGTCCGAGAATCCAGCAGAGCTCTAATGAATTCGAGTCTTTGCACTGGGAGAAGGTGGGACTTTGGATAATTTATCACAAACCCCAGTAGCTCCAGGAGGCAAATAGTCATCTGCATGGACTGTAGAGCTCCTGCCTCGGATGTGCTCTTCACCAGCCAATCGTCGAGATAGGGGAACACGTGTACTCCCAGCCTGCAAAGCGCTGCTGCTACTACAGCCAGGCACTTCGTGAACACTCTGGGCGCAGAGGCGAGCCCAAAGGGTAGCACACAGTACTGGAAGTGACGTGTGCCCAGCTGAAATCGCAGATACTGCCTGTGAGCTGGCAGTATCGGGATGTGCGTGTAGACGTCCTTCAAGTCCAGAGAGCATAGCCAGTCGTTTTCCTGAATCATGGGAAGAAGGGTGCCCAGGGAAAGCATCCTGAACTTTTCCTTGACTAGATATTTGTTCAGGGCCCTTAGGTCTAGGATGGGACGCATCCCCCCTGTTTTCTTTTCCACAAGGAAGTACCTGGAATAGAATCCCAGCCCTTCTTGCCTGGATGGCACGGGCTCGACCGCATTGGCGCTGAGAAGGGCGGAGAGTTCCTCTGCAAGTACCCTGCTTGTGCTGGAAGCTGTAGTATTGAGCTCCCGGTGGGCAATTTGGAGGTTTGAGGCCAAATTGAGGGTGTAATCCTTGCCGGACTATTTGAAGAACCCAACGGTCGGAGGTTACCAGAGGCTACCTTTGGTGAAAAGCTTTCAACCTCCCCCCGACCGGCCGATCGCCCGGCACTGACACGTTGATGCCAGCTATGCTCTGCTGGAGCCAGTCAAAAGCTCGCCCCCTGCTTTTGCTGGGGAGCCGTGGGGGCCTTGCTGAGGCGCACGCTGCTGACTGAGAGCGAGCGCGCTGGGGCTTAGCCTGGGCCGCAGGCTGTCGAGAAGGAGGATTGTACCTACGCTTCCAGAAGAGTAGGGAACAGTCTTCCTTCCCCATAAAAACGTCTACCTGAGGAGGTAGATGCTGAAGGCTGCCGGCGGGAGAACTTGTCGAAAGCGGTATCCCGCTGGTGGAGCTTGCTTCTACCAACCGACTTTCTCTCCAAAAATTTTGTCCGCTCGGCAAGGGGAGTCCGCAATCCGCTTGCTGGATCCTATTCTCCAGGTTGGAGGCATGCAGCCATGAGAGTCTGTGCATCACCACACCTTGAGCAGCAGCCCTGGACGCAACATCAAAGGTATCATATACCCCTCTTGGCCAGGAATTTTCTGCACACCTTCAGCTGCCTGACCACCTCCTGAAATGGCTTGGCTTGCTCAGGAGGGAGCTTGTCCCCAAGCCGCCAACTGTCGCACATTGTTCCGCATATGGATGCTCATGTAGAGCTGGTAGGACTGAATCTTGGCCACGAGCATAGAAGAATGGTAGGCCTTCCTCCCAAAGGAGTCTAAGGTTCTAGAGTCCTTGCCCGGGGGTGCCGAAGCATGCTCCCTAGAACTCTTAGCCTTCTTTAGGGCCAGATCCACCACACCAGAGTCGTGACGCAACTGAGTGCGCATCAGCTCTGGGTCCCCATGGATCCGGTACTGGGACTTCGATCTTCTTGGGAATGTGGAGATTAGTTAGAGGCTTGGTCCAGTTGGCCAGCAATGTCCTTTTTTAGGACATGATGCATGGGTACTGTGGACGCTTCCTTAGGTGGAGAAGGATAGTCCAAGAGCTCAACACATTTCAGCTCTGGGCTCATCCTCCACGACCACCGGAAAGGGGATGGACGTAGACATCTCCCGGACAAAGGCCGCAAAAGACAGACTCTCGGGAGGAGAAAGCTGCCTTTCAGGGGAGGGAGTGGGATCAGAAGGAAGACCATCAGACTCCTCGTCAGAGAAATATCTGATGTCCTCCTCCTCCTCCCATGAGGCCTCACCATCGGTATCAGACACAAGTTCATGAACCTGTGTCCGAAGCCGTGCCCGACTCGACTCCGTGGAAACACGGCCACGGTGGGAGTGTCGAGAGGTAGACTCCCTCGCCAGCACCAGCGAAGCTCCTTCCGCCGACGTCGTCGGGGAGCCCTCCTGGGAGGCGGCCGCAGTCGGTACCACAAGCGGTACCGATGTCGGAGACCTCACCCCAGGCAAGGGGCCAGCCGGCGCCTCACTCGACGGTACCGGAGGCGCAAGCACCCCCGGTACCGGAGGGGAAGGGCGCAACAGCTCTCCCAGGATCTCCGGGAGAACGGCCCGGAGACTCTCGTGCAGAGCGGCTGTGGAGAAAGACATGGAAGCCGATGCAGGCGTCGAGGTCAGAGTCTGTTCCGGGCGTGGAGGCTGTTCAGGGCTGTCCAAGGTGGAGCGCATCGACACCTCCTGAACAGAGGGGTGAGCGGTCCTCCCGGTGCCAATGCCTACTGGGTGCTGACTCCCTCGGCGACCCAGAGCTCTCGGTACCGATGCGGGAACGTGACCGGTGTCGATGCTTCTTTGATTTCTTCAAACGAAGCATGTCACCGGAGCTTCCCGGGTACCGACGAGGAGGACGTAGAATCCAGCCGTCTCTTCCTCGGGGCCGAGGCCGAGAAGGTCGGTCTCAGGGGGCTGTACCGCAGGAGCCCTCAGGGTAGGAGGAGACCCACCTGGGCTCACTGCCACCAGCAGGGGGAATGGCAGCCCTCACCTGCACTCCAGTCGAAGCACCACCGTCTGACGACATCAGCAACAGCGGAGGGTCCCGGTACCACCGACGCCGACTTCCGATGTCTCGGTACCGACGATGCAGAGGGTCGATACCTCGATGCCATCAATGCAGTCGATGCCAAGGTCGAAGGTCTTGATGCTGTCGACGTCGATGCACTCGATGCCTCTGGTGCTGTTGTTGACGAAGAGCCCGAGAACAACACGTTCCACTGGGCCAATCTCGCTACCTGAGTCCTCTTCTGTAAAAGAGCACAAAGACTGCAGGCCTGCAGGCGGTGCCCAGCCCCCAGACACTGAAGACACGACGCGTGCCTATCAGTGAGCGAGATTACCCGGGCGCACTGGGTGCACTTCTTGAAGCCGCTGGAGACTTCGATGACATGGGCGGAAAAAATCACGCCGGCGAAATCAAAATTTGCGATGGTGACGAAGGGCACCAAAAATAAGGGAGAGAGAAAAACCCGTACCGAGGCCACAAAAAAGGCCTACCCAGAAAGCGAAAGGAAACTTACGTCGGGGAAAACAAACTAGACACATGGGAAGGGACAAAGACCGAGTCTTTTTTTTTTTTTTTTTTTGCGAAATCGCGAAGACCGCGCGAGGGTCAACTTGAGGGGCGCGAGACGGCGGCAAAACACGACCGTCCTGAGCGCGGACAAAAGAAGACTGACGAACACGAGCCGGTTCGGGCGGGAAGACAGCCACGCATGCACGGTGCGCATGGGCACGCAAGGACTAGCAAAGGCCTTTGCTAGTGAAGTTTCCGATTGGAGGGGCTGCCTTGGACGTCACCCATCAGTGAGAACAAGCAGCCTGCTTGTCCTCGGAGAAAACCAATTTTCTACAACTGGTTACACAAGGCTAGAGGGCTTTCATTGCAGCTCCTGCTGTGAGGATGGAGGTAAATCAACAATTTAAATCCCTCAGAGCACAGCAGGAGAGGCTTAGCCTCTCCAAGCCTCTTATACCGGGCGCCTATGAGGGCAGTGGCTTTTTGGGGGCAGCAAAGGGCAGCTGCAATCAAAGACAGCCACACAAAGTCAAAGAACCATCCGCATATACTTTAACCTGCCTTTTTCTAGGAATTTTGTGTGATGATCATGATTGTTGAGTTTAATTATCAAAATCTTGAGGGAGAGGTGGAAGGCTAGTGCCCTGAAAGTTAATTGAGGGGGGTGTTAAGGCTGAAGGGTTGCCTAGGGTGCCCCCCCCCCCCACCCTAGAATTTGGCTCTGACCACAGTTCCACTTCTCTTTTTGTCTACAAATTAAGTCTTGGCACAGCCCCTAGAATTTAAAAACAAGTTTCAAATCAGTTAGATTAGAACTAGTATAATGCCAGCTTAGCTGAAAAAGCCACCATATATGCTGATGTCAGTGCTTCTGTAGGAAAGAATCGTTCTTTGATAGAGTGTTAGTCTCTTTCACTGAAAAGAGTGCTCCTACTATGCAAGAGAGGCTGGGTGGGGTAGAAGGATTGTAGATGTGGTCTCAGGGGATTAACACAGAGACAGCCATCTAATTTTGCTACAGGCTGGTCTGTGTTCTCACATATAAAATTTACCAGGTGTTGGGGGGGGGGGGGGGGGGTGGAGAAAGAACTTAACACTCTCCAGCTTTGGCATCCCACCTACAAGAAAATTATCTCAGACACATATGCCAGGCAGTTTTTCAATTTCTTCTATGACTTTTTTTTTCATAGCATAAGTTAAGAAAGAATAAGAAAATACATCATATATTCTACAGTCTAGAATTGTTACAATTATGGCAAGACATTAGCGAGATTAAAGACTAATCCTCTCATTCCATAACAGGTTGCTTAAAGTTACACGCCGACTGCATGTGAAAATTTATAGAGTATCGCCTTCCATGCCTAACTGCTATTCTGTACTTGCGTGCACAAACTGAATAGCGTGTAGCTGTTAGGAGTCTTTTTACCAAGCTTCAGTGAGCACTAATGCATGCTTACCGCAGCTTAAAAGGGCTTACTGCCAGGTGCACTGAGGCATCCCACGGTAAAAATCCTGATGTGCACGCACTAAAAAATATTATATTTTTTGGCTGAGGAGGTGTGTCTGTACAAATCAGTTAGCACAGCTATGTTGCTGTGTGCTAACTGATTAGTGCATGAGTAGCATGTGAGCCCTTACTGCCTACAAAATGGGGGGGGTGGTAACAGCCCACAAACTAATATCAATATTAGAATGTGTGACGATCCTAAAAAGCAAACGAGCAGGTGATTTACGAGATCTGATGTAGGCAGCAAAACAGCAAATCCAAATTTCTTTACCACATAAAAGCATAAATACATAAACATTTAAAAGCCCAACATGGCCATGTTTCGTCCTCTCAAGGGCTGCATCAGGGGCTGATAAAAACAAAGAGGTGTAATTCAATTGTGTCATCTAATGATTAAAAACTCAATGCAGCAGCAGCACATGGTCATTAATGCCAAAAATAGAAAATTGGCTAATTTCTGGCTGTGGAACAAGTTGCCTTAGCGCACGGGAGAGACCCATGTATGGGTGCTAAAGCCACTTTTTGCTGCAGCTTTGTAAAAGTGCCACTACAAAAGGCCACAGGGGAGAAGCACGGGTGGGTCATAGGTAGGGTCGACATTCATATAGCCAACTTATTGAATACTGTTGATTGTGCGCTTATATGTCACATTTAGGCACGAATGTTTACACAAGCCATAGATCTGTTGGAAATGTTCATGCCTATATTTCGGCACACTGATGCTTGGTTACACTGGTATTCTATATGGACTCTTGTGCATGCAAGTGTCCTTACAGAATAGGTTCACTACTTGACTGCCATATTCATCCATGCTAAATATATTTTATAATGTGGTCAGTGCCACTGCTGCTATCTATTTAATTTAGGCCTGCTATTGAGCAGGTATAATTTAAATATATATATTATCCATTTAGCGGCTGAATATCACCACTGTACAGATAGGGGGAAATTCCAGCGCTTTTTTTGTAGGAAAAGGTACCGGTAGTCATCCAGGGCCAACCTTAGGGGGGCGTGCTGCTGACTATCCATGGCTTCAACCCATAGTAGCCACACCCTCACAGCAGCCACACCCCCTGTACCTGCTACAGAGCATATAAAAAAGCAGCATTGCAAATATCACACCAGTCCCTAGAACACCAACACATCTCTTATTGGGAAACAGAACAAGCAGGATTCTTTACACAGAAACTACACAGCAACAGAATACCTCACATCAGTCATATATACACTGAATATGGATACAGCCTCACCACACACAAAATAAAGAACTACAAATTATAAATCGAAATCTGAGGTGAAAAACTGAACTGGAAACCCCAAGCGGCCAGACTAGAAACCCCACTAGAGCAAAATGTCACACCTCAATCACACATGCAAAACACAGACAGCCCCTCATCAAATACAAAATAAGGCATCACAAATTAAAAATAGAAATATGCAGGCAAAAATGTAACTGAAACCCCCAGGAACTCACTCTGCATGTAGTGCAACACTGGAGAAATAGAAACAAAAATGTATTTCCTTTTGTATTGTGTAAAAAAAAAAAAAACATCAGAGATGCACATTTCCCAAAGCTGCCATATTCTAATTAAAACATTTAAAATATACCTTTATAGTCTTGACATTTTAATTTTCCAGTAATGTCAACCACAGTCTCTCTTTTCAGGTTTCCTGTTTTTTTCCTAACTCTTTCCAGGGTTTTTCAATCCCACGCAGCCCCAACGAGAGGTACAGACCTCTCGTTAGATTTTCCAGAGTTTAGGCAATCGGAAAAGGTTAGTGCATCTCATTACAATAGGGTTTCTACGCAATTTGCTCATCTGCATTCTGTTTTTGTTAGCTGCTACCGTGGGGAAAAAAGTCTTTAGTGCATGCCATGCATGCCAGGGTTTACTACTTGCTCGTTAATGGCTCGTTAAGTTAAGTGCATCTGGCCCTTAGTCCTTTCACATATTGTCAGTCTCTTTCACTTATAGGGCTGCTGCTCCCAGGCACGAAAGGCAAAGGAGAAAGAGATGGTCCTAGGGAATAGGCCAGGAGCTGGCAAGATTGTTTCACTGCAAGCTGGAATGTGTTATCTGTTTCACTATGTGTTTATTTATTATTACATTTGTATCCCGCGCTTTCCCACTCAAAGCAGGTTCAATGCGGCTTACATAGTAATAGGGAATACAGAATATTGTTATAGAAAGTAAAAGTTAAACATACCAGAATAATAGAAGAGATGAGTAGGTAGAGATAGGCAATGGAGAAGGGAGTAAGGTGGGAGATACAGTCTGGGTCAATGTCGTTATCACATGGATATGTGTTAGGTAGATGGGTTCATAAGATTAGTCTGGGTCATTTGGATAGGCTTGCTTGAATAAATGGGTTTTAGTGCTTTCCGGAAGGGTAGATAGTCATAGATTGATCGGATAGGTCTGGGGAGGGCATTCCAGAGTTGGCTGCCTAGGAAGGAGAAGTTGGACCCATAATAGGTTTTGTATTTGAGTCCTTTGCAATTGGGGTAATGCAGGTTGAGGTAATTTGGCGAAGATTCAGACATGTTTCTGCTTGGAAGGTCAATCAGATTGAGAATGTAGTCCGGAGATTCGCCGTGGATAATTTTGTGGATTAATGTGTGGACCTTGAAGTTGATTCGCTCTTTGATAGGGGGAAAGAGGGACTTTCCAGCTTTGGCATCCCATCTACAAGAGAATCATCTGAGATACACACATCTACCATTTTTTATTGCTACTGTAAGACTGTTCTTTCATAGCATAAGCTAGAGAGGCATAAGAAATGAGCCTTACATCACAGGTGAGACAAGATGGCGACCGAGAGAGGAGGCGTGTATTAGAGCTCCTGAATCCTCCTGAGTAGGTCTGAAGGAGAAGTGCCTTTCCACTAATTTTTTAATGAGGAAAAGGAAAGGGAAAACTGGGGCGAAAGCCTCCCCTAACCTCGGTAGAAGCCCCGCTCTTCGGCAGATGACGTTAGAGGTGTTCGGAGTTCAAACACTGGGAGCACAGGCATCTGCTTTGATTGGATCCCCTGTTTCACAGGAGGATCACAGCATAGAGGCGGCCTCGTTAAGTCCGCCTTTGCACACAGCTCCCTCGTGACCAGGAAGCAGATTGGCATCAGCAGAAGAGCAGCGGAGTGACTGCCCCGAAGCGGGAATGATCACTCAGGCAGCTACAGGAAGTCCTGCTGGTTCCTCAACCCCAGAAGTGGTAATATCTGGGAATATGAAGGTGGACAACTCTACATTTTCCCCTAGTATGGGAGCTGCTTCCATGGGAATCGGAGGGAAACAAAGACCAGCTGTGGTAACTCTGGAAGTCCTGTGGGACGTTATTCAGAGATTGAATACATCATTACTCCAGGTAACTAATTAATTTAAAGAAGAAATTGCTGATTTGAAACAATCTAAACAATCTTTGTCTGGAAGAGTCCAAGAGCAAGAAGGAAAAACTGAATTGCTGGGAGGAGAAATAAAAAAAATTACAAAGTTCAATAGGAACAGTTATTCATGAGAGAGATATTCAGGTTAGGGAACTGGAATATCTAGATAATCAAATGAGGAAAAATAACTTAAAATTTCTCAATTTTCCAAAATCACCTTTGATTCCTGCAGTTGATATGTTGAAAAAATATTTTGGTGAAGTACTGGGAGTTCCGAAGGACGGGTTTCCACCTATTGTAAAAGCTCAATATATTTCTGGAATTAGAACCTTGCCCACGGAATTAAATCTAACTGAATTTTTGGAAAGTTCTTTAGAAGTAATAACTGAACGAACAACCCTCCTAGCAACTTTTGCATTTGAAACAGACAGAAATAATATATTTCGATTGTACTTTAGATATATGACTGCACAATTTCTTGGTGCTAAGATACAAATATTTCCTGATTTAAACAAGGATACGCAAAAATGAAAACGGGAATTCATGGGATTGAAACCAAGAATCATCACTTTGGGTGGAACTTTTGTATTAAAATTTGCATGTAGATGTCTAGTATCCTTAAATTTGATTGTGTTTTTTTGATCCGAAGAAAATGCAGGAATTCATAATATCTAAAGAAGGGGGTGGTGGGTTTACCCTGAATGCTCAAACAGGTTAACTATGCTGAAAATCGTTTGCAGGTGTTTAGTGTTCCCCCTCTCTGATTGATTTCTGTTAAAAGTTCCTTAATTTTATTTTCTTGTATCTTGTCTCAGTAATGTGGACAAATTTAGAAGTTTATTTTCCTCACCTTGGTTAAAGGGAAAAATTATCTTAGTTAATTTTTATCTTTATTTCAATGCATTTATGTAATGTGAATGTAATAAAGAAACTTATAAATAAATCATTTAAAAAAAACAAGTAATGAGCCATGCAGGAAAAAAGTTTATAAAGTCTTTGTTTTCCACAGATAAATCCTGTTTTACCTGTGTAAAAGGGTTTTAATAAGATTACCTCAATGTAAATGAGCCTAAAAGTACATGTGATGACAAGAAGGTATATAATTTTTACATGACCCGTGTGTAGGCATGGTTAGGGATGTAGTTTGGATGAAGCAGAAGGGGAGTCAAAGCATGTGCCTACGTTTACATCTAATCCCAAGCAGGTGTAAATATATGCAGGTGCAATTTAGCTGCAACTGTTGCAGGGTGGTGTGAGGCTATTTTATAAAGACACATGGAGGGGCATTTTTTATATGATGTCTAAGTCCGACTTGGATGTTTTGCTCAAAACGTTCAGAATCCGAGTGGCAAATATAGCAATTTTCGAAACAGCAAAATGTCTATTTTATTTTTTCAAAAATGGCCATGTGACACCCCGAGTGAGGGTGGGCCTGTGAAATAACACAGCCAGACAAAGGGATATAAATGAAAACAAGTGTTTATTTAATTGAATCCTGAGGCCTGTTACATCACAGGACCAGGAACAAAAGATAGAACGCCTCTGTAGTTCAATAAGCAGTCTTAAGCAGGCCTCAGGCTGGCAAGGCCTGAACATTGTCTGTAGTTGGTAGGGTGGCCCTGCCCCAAATACAATCTTTCTCTCTTTTTTTAAACCATGTATTTATCTTTATTGATGAGAAAAGAGTAACAGGCACATAGATAGAGCCAATATTCACGTAACAATAAGAAAATTGTACAGCCTTAACCTCTCTTCCTAGTACAATGCCTCAGATCCCAACACCCCCCTCCCCCCTCCTCAAAGAGGAGCCTCCTCAGCAAAATAAATAAAATCTAGGAAGCAGTCTGGCGTGAGGTCCATTGAACACATAAGTCCCAAATCTTATGGTAAGTCAACAGTTGGCCTGTGCGCATAGCTGTTAACTTGGACATCAGATGAATATAGTCCAACTTGTGAAGAAGAGCTTGCAAACCCGGGAGTGTGGGGTTCTTCCACACTGCTGCCAGGACCAGTTTACCCGCAACAAACACCTGCATGGTAAAACTGTGAGTCTTTCTCAGTTCTTCTTTGAGTTCTAGGGGACCTCAGAGCAAGGCTTGTCAGTCTAAAACAAGAAACAAAAATGGCTTTCCTCAGCAAGGTCACAATTCTTAACCAATGGTGGTGGTGGTGTACACTGGGGCTTCGATTCCTTCTTCTCTCTGGACCTCCTTAACATCAGTCAGGCCCTGTCTTACATACTTCCTGGTTTAGGCTCCACCCCTCCTCCCAGCTCAATTCCTCCTGGGCAGGACTACTGCTGGTACAAAATAAGTACCTGTATATATGTAAACCGCTTTGAATGTAGTTGCAAAAACCTTAGAAAGGCAGTATATCAAGTCCCATTTCCCTTTCCCTACTACCAGTGGCATAGCCAGACCTGAGATTTTGGGTGGGCCCAGAGCTAATATGGGTGGGCACGCACTGTCTATATAAGTTTGAGTAGTGTCTCTTGGGATCCTACAAAATAATGCCTTAGAATTCACTTGATGCCCAACAGCTGCCCTGCATCTGTATAACCACATACATACTTAATGGAAAAATTGATATTTTTAAATATAATTACATTATCCCACAATCTCTCCACTGCAAAATGCTATACACAAACTTGTGCAAAAACACACTCATATCCTTACTAAACCATAACAGCACTAATTCCAAGGACAGGACGAGCTACAACCTTATGCTTGAAAAGGCAGAACTGTAATTACACTAGGCTCTAAAACACTAATACACTACCTTGTGGGAAAAAAAAGGCAAAACAAAAAGGGCTGCAAATACTACAAGCTAGCAGAATACTGCACCTTGATCACACATGAAAAACACATGACACAACAGACATGACACAAGGAACTATAAATCAAAAAATATGAAGGCAAAATATTGAACTGGAAAGTTAAAGAAGTCAGACTCAGCATGCAGCAATACCAGAAAAATTGAAACTTACATGCAAAATATCACAGATTCACATTTCCAAAAGCTGACATATTCCAATTAATAAATTCTGAATAAAATACTTTTTCTACCTTTGTTGTCTGATCTATTTGATTTGGTCCCAGTGTCTTCTGTTTTATGCAGTGTCTTCTTTCCATCTGATATTTTTTCTCTCACCATGTCCACCATCCTCCTGTGTCCTTATGTGTCCTGTCTACCATCTGTAGCCCTGTCCCTATCCTTCCTCGAGTTTCAGTATCTGCCCTCAACGTGTTCCAAACCAGCCCTTAAACTCAGCAGTTTCCCCTCCATCCATATCCAGCATTTCTCCTTACTTCCCTCCATCCATGTGCTTCTACTTCCTCTGTCTTCCCTCCCCTCCATCCTTGTCCAACATTTTTCCTTCTCTTCCCTGCCCTCCACTCCATCCATGTCCAGCATTTCTCCTCTCTTCCCTCCCCTCCATGCACATCTCCTCCCTGACTTCTCTCCCCTCCCTCCATCCATCCATCCAGCAACTCTCCATTCTCTCCTGCTCTCTCCTCCATCCACCCATATCCAGCAAATGTCCTCTGTCCCCTGCATTCATCCATCCATGTTCAGCAATTCTCCTCTCTCCTCTGCCCTCCCCTCCATCCATCCATACCCAGCAAATTTTCTCTCTCCCCTTCCCCTCCATCCATCCATGTCCAGCAATTTTCCTCCTTCCCCTGCTCTCCGCTCCATGTCCAGCAATTTCTATTCTCTCCCCTGCCCTCCTCTCCATCCATCCATGTCCAGCAACTCTCCATTCTCCCCTGTCCTCTCCTCCATCCATCCCCAGCAAATTTCCTCTCTCCCCTTTTCCCTCCATCCATCCATGTCCAGAAATTTTCCTTCTTCCCCTGCCCTCCTCTCCATCCATACATGTCCAGCAACTCTCCATTCTCCCCTTCCATCTCCTCCATCCATCTCCAGCAAATTTCCTCTCTCCCCTGCCCCCTCCATCAATCCCTGTTGTCCGGCAATTCTCCTCTCTCCCCTGCCCATCCTGTTTATTTCAATCCCCTTCCCTATTCTATCTGGCGTCTCCCCAACCCCCCCCCCCCCCCCTCAAAAGAACTACAAAGTGGATGCAGCAGCTCACAGGTTTGCTTGCCCTGTGTTTTGAGTGAACGGCGATGGCTGCGCGGAGGAGTGGAAACCAAATTGCTTTTCTTTCTTTACAATGGACTAGATGGGCGGGCTGGCTGGCTCACTTCCACTCCCGAAGTTGCAGCATAAAAGCAGCAAGCAGCGGAGCCAGTCTCGACTCCATCCTTCGCTTCCTGCCCTCTCTCTCTGTGCCATCCCGCCTTCCTCTGATGTCATTTCCTTTCAGGCGGGCGGGACGCTGAGAGGGCAGGAAGCGAAGGACGGAGTTGAGACTGGCTCGCTGCTTGCTGCTTTTACGCCTGCTCGCCGCTGCGGGCAATAAAACGAAGTTGTCGTCGTCGTGGAAGGTGAGGGTTGCAAAAGATTGGGCGGGCCCGGGCCGAGATTGGGTGGGCCTAGGCCCACCCAGGCCCACCCATAGCTACGCCCCTGCCTACTACTACTACTTATCATTTCTATAGTGCTACTAGCCTACTCCAGGAACCTGCTTGCTGCTCTTATAGGGCTTGTCATAACATCTGAAGCTGTCATAGAGGATGGTATATACTCTTTTTTTTTTCACATCTTTGGGGGTAAGAGGGGGTCAGTCAATATTAAAACAGATCTAGCTCAAAACATCTTAGTTTTAGTCCTGGACATTTTTGTTTTGTTCCATCGTGGCAGAAAAATGTCAAAGTGTTAGGAACGCTCTAATCCCGCCCCAACACACTCCCTTGTGATTTGGATGCACTGCAGATGAAATGCAAAATAGGTTTTGAAAATAGAAATTTCAATGTTTTGGCAAGCAAAACATCTAAATGCTGCTTTATGCCACTTTTTAAATGTTTTTCTCTTTCGAAAATGAGCCCCAAAGGTAGAGTTACCATATGGCTCCAGAAAAAGGAGGACGGATTGAGCCAGCCAGGTTTTACTTCCATTGTTTTCAATGGAAGTAATTGAGCCAGCCGGGTTTTACTTCCGTTGCTGGCTCAATCCGTCCTCCTTTTTCTGGAGCTATATGGTAACCCTACCCAAAGGCATCTAGGTTGTCTTTACAAAATAGCCCCAAAATAGACACTTATTTGTCTTCCTACCTAGATGACCCATTATATAATTACCGTCCGTACATCACCTACAGATTATTGAAACATCTTGCAACTTAGACTCCTCAAAAGCGACCTGAAGTACCGATATCTGATTCAGAATGCTATAGCTGGGGTGCTGGTAGGCTACAGTATCTGTGATCACATGACACCTCATTTAAAAGAACTAAATTGGTTTCTGGTGCAGTGGCAAATTAACATTGGGCCAGATTCAGTAAATGGCATTCAAAAATTCATGCAAGAGAAAAATCGGTGCTCAGCGCTATTCTATCCTGGCTGAGCACCCATAAAATCGTGCATAGTGCTGATTCCCGCACCCAACTTTGGATGCGAGAACTTATGCCTACTGAAACCAGGCATAAATCCTGGTATGCACGTTGGCGCAGTACTCTCTAATACTGCACCCATAATTTCAGAATGCCTCTGACCCACTCAAGCCCTTCCCATGGCTGCGCCTCCTTGTGAGTTGCGTATTATGGGATTTGGGTGCCCAGTGTTATCGAATAGCACGCAAGTAGATACATACTCATCTTTGATCTATTCTTACTATACACCACCTTGACTGAATTCCTTCAAAAAGGCAGTAAATAGTAACATAGTAACATAGTAGATGACGGCAGAAAAAGACCTGCACGGTCCACCCAGTCTGCCCAACAAGATAAACTCACGTGTCATTTTTTGTGTATACCTTACCTTGATTTGTACCTGTCTTTTTCAGGGCACAGACCATATAAGTCTGCCCAGCACTATCCCCACCTCCCAACCACCCGCCCCGCCTCCCACCACCAGCTCTGGCACAGACCGTATAAGTCTGCCCAGCACTATCCCCACCTCCCAACCACCAGCCCTGCCTCCCACCGCCGGCTAAGCTTCTGGGGATCCCTTCCTTCTGAGGAGGATTCCTTTATGTTTATCCCTCGCATGTTTGAATTCTGTTACCGTTTTCCTCTCCACCACCTCCCTCAGGAGGGCATTCCAAGCATCCACCACTCTCTCCGTGAAAAAATACTTCCTGACATTTTTCTTCAATCTCATTTCATGTCCTCTAGTTCTACCGCCTTCCCCTCTCCAGAAAAGGTTCGTTTGCAGATTAATACCTTTCAAATATTTGAACGTCTGTATCATATCACCCCTGTTTCTCCTTTCCTCCAGGGTATACATGTTCAGGTTCGCAAGTCTCTCCTCATACGCAGTGGCGTACCAAGGGGGGGGGGGGCAGTGGGGGCGGTTCGCCCCAGGCGCACGCCGCTTGGGGGTGCCGTGGCGCGCGCCTGTCAGCTGAGTTCGCTAATTTCGCTGCAGCTTCCTCTGTCCCGGAACAGGTTACTTCCTGTTCCGGCCCGGCCAGAGGGAGCTGCAGCGAAGTTAGCGAACTCAGCTGACAGGCGCGCGCCGCGGCACCCCCCCCCCCCCCCAGCGGCGTGCACCTGGGGGGGTGTCATTTCGCCGGGGGGGGGGGAGGTGTCATTTCGCCGGGGGGGGGGGGGGGCCGCATCGGCGATCCGCCCCGGGTGTCATGCTGGCTAGGATCGCCACTGCTCATACGTCTTGTAACGCAAATCCCATACCATTCTCGTAGCTTTTCTTTGCACCCCTTCCATTTTTTTCACATCCTTCACAAGATATGGCCTCCAAAACTGAACACAATACTCCAGGTGGGGCCTCATCAACGTCTTATACAGGGGTATTAAAACCTCTTTTCTTCTGCTGGTCACACCTCTCTCTATACAGCCTAGCAATCTTCTAGCTACGGCCACCGCCTTGTCACACTGTTTCATCGCCTTCAGGTCCTCAGATACTATCATCCTAAGAGCCCTCTCCCCGTCCATACCTATCAGACTCTCCCCGCCTAACACATACGTCTCCCGTGGATTTCTACTCCCTAAGTGCATCACTTTGCATTTCTTCGCATTGAATTTTAATTGCCAAACGTTAGACCATTCTTCTAGCTTCCGCAGATCTTTATTCATTCTTTCCACTCCCTCCGGGGTGTCCACTCTGTTGCAAATCTTAGTGTCATCTGCAAAAAGGCAAACTTTACCTTGTAAGCCTTCGGCAATATCAATATTGGCACTAATAAATAATTAGTGCCAATATCAATAATTGGCACTGTTAGCATCCAATTATTGCTAGATAATGGCTCGTTAATTAAATTGCACACGCATCTCAGGATTGTGACCAAATCTGAGCAACCTTTATAGAATCCGAGGGATTGTATATCTGATATTTATTGATATCATTTGTATGGCTTAATGCCATAAATTTTGATTTGCTTTATTATTTCATTTTGATGTAGTGTGATCTTAGGTTTTACTGAATGTCTATAATTGTGACTCTGTTCTGCTATGCCTTGCCTTGTGGTTGGTTCTGAATCATAAAAAAAAGGAAAGTAATTAAACATGACAAAATAATTATTTAGTGGCACAGCGTAATCAAAACTACAATCATGGTAAGACATTTAACAGGGTTAAAGACTAAGGAGTTGATTCATTATGGTTTTTTCCCCGTTCTGTGTCTATGGGAAAAGACCTTGATGAATCAGTAAGGAACAACATGAAGCAGGCTGTCACAAAGCTATGTCACTACAGGTGCAGACAGAGTATTCTGGCCCTGCTCCAGAAATTAAAGTGTCTATCAAAGGGTAAGAGTAGGTGGTACATTCAGAGAATTCTGATTCATCAGATAGGATTCAAACCAGAGTTCTGAGAACAGTTTAAAACCCAGTTACAAGGGAGAAGTCATGACTTTCCTCCCCCAGAGAGGGTCCAGATAGGAGCTCTTTCCTCATAGGAGGAACTCCAGCTTAGAATGATACAGAGGAACATGAGTGGGGAACCCCACACAGGGGTCCACTAGGAGCTTAGCTCCCTGAGTAAGGGACTAAGAGAGGAGTTGGAGAAATAGTTATGCAATGGTTGCCAGTATAAATCAGCTGTTCCCTGGAGCCTGAAGAGAGAGACTGAATTGTTCCCACTTTTCAGATATTTTTCAGAGAGATCACTGTGATCCACAGCTGTCCCTCTGTGGCATAGAGTACCTGATCCTAATCCTTGCTCAGCTAAAAATACAGAAAGAAGCTGTTATCACCTGTAGACCCCTATCTGTGTCAGAGGATATTTCACCCTCCCAGGGACCCATTCAGCACTCAGAGAACCTTAAAATCAGAAAGAGGACATGCTACCACCACTATCACTGGGATAAAAGCACATTAACCCTGTCTCCACCCATTAAGAGAAACACCATCAGGGATTAGGAAGGGGTGGTGGTGTTACAATCTACTGGGGGGAGGACTACAAGAGGGGGACATTGTTTATCAGGGGGTTGGGGGGAGGGAAGGGAGAGCACAGGCAGCTTCAGGCCTGTACCTGGAGGTTATGGGGGTGCTGTTGATACTCAATGCCGGCACTCGCATAGCTAATCAGCCAAAATTTGTATTGCTACTTATGTGGTCCTACTAGCCCAGTTAGCTATGCAGGCACTGACACTGAATATTGCTAGTACCCTTATAATTGCCAGCTCCACCCTTGTAATGCCCCTTTCCTGCCCACCTTCAAAATGGCTGATTAGTGCCAATATTCACAAAACAAAAAGCAGGACCTCAGCCTTTCCACAAAAAGTCAGAGAACCAACACAAGAGTGGAAGTCACCATATACGAGTCCCAAGACAGCCAATGATAAAAGCTATTTATTCCTCAAATCATGCAGGAGGCACTAACAAGATATATCCAACAGGGGCATATTTCAGCAAGTAGGCCTTTGTCAGGGAGTATAAATATGTGAAGAGATGCTGCTGCTTGCTATTCACACCACTGACATCTTGATCAAAGCTTGGTGTTATGCTGCTCACATTATATACACTCACGTGTTGTTTACACAGCTGAGCATGCTTGTATAAATTGGTTTGCTGCTTCACAGGACCCCTGATGAAGGCCTGTGTGTCGAAATACAGCCCATATCAGGTATATCTTGTCAGTGCCTCCTGCATGTTGCATTTGAAGAATAAAATCTTTTACCGTTGGCCATTTTGGGACTCATTTATGGTGCCAATATTCAGCAGCACTGCCTAGTTAAGTGCTGCTAGTATCAGCAGCCAACCTGTTGAGTGCAATTTAAGCAGGCAGAAGCCTCTGCTACCTGTTTAAATCATTTTGAATATCAGGCCCAGGAGGTATATGTACCACCCACTTAGTGTATGAGAGATGTTGGAGTTAGAAGTGAATGAAGTTCCTTCATGGAGGCCTTCTAATGTTTCGTGAATGAAGTATTATAACCAGCGTTGTCATCAATTTACTTTGATATTATGGACAAATTTGCTCTTTGCTTTTTATTTTTCTTATCTTGTACATACTTGTAAGATACTGGAGTACCCAATAAAGAGTCTATTTTAAAATGTTATCTCAAAACTACTCTGGTCTCCAGTGCTCTTCTGCTTTTGATATTTTCTGTACTTATCGCCTTACAACTCAAAAGTCTGCTCACTAAATAGCAGGGAACCCATTACAGTCTATGTGCCCCAGTTTGCGTGTTCAAAAAGAAGGAGAAAAGGTTTTGCCAAAGACCCTACTAATTGATTTTGTAACCATGACGTGGGTGACCTTCAATCTGGACCAAAAAGAGGCTGCTTTACAAACAAATAAGAGTGTTATTAATTAAGAGGCCATTTTATTAAGCTGGGCTAGTAATGGGCTTAGCACGCCCTTATGCGGGTCTTACCCACATGTAAAGCCCATTTCTAGTGCGGCCATAAGATAGCCTATCTTCCATTTGTTTCTTTTCTGGCTGTGCATTGTTACCATTAGCACATGTCCATTTGAAAAAATTAACGAGGGAGCCCTTACTGTTTCCTTTTGAGGAGGCCGTAAGGAATCCTGCATTATGCCCACATTAACCAGTTAGTGCACGGTAATGTCAGTGCACTAACTGATTAAAAGGCTTATTTTCGAAAGAGAAGGGCGCCCATCTTTCGATGCAAATCAGAAGATGGGCATCCTTCTCCCAGGGTTGCCCAAGTCGGCATAATCGAAAGCCGATTTTGGGCGTCCTCAACTGCTTTTCGTCGCGGGGACGACCAAAGTTCACGGAGGTGTGTCAGAAGCATAGCGAAGGCAGGACTGGGGCGTGCTTAACACATGGGCATCCTCAGCTGATAATGGAAAAAAGAAGGGCGTCCCTGACGAGCACTTGGCTGACTTTACTTGATCCATTTTTTCTTGTGACCAAGCCTCAAAAAGGTGCCCGAACTGACCAGATGACCACTGGAGGGAATCAGGGATGACCTCCCCTTACTCCCCCAGTGGTCACTAACCCCTCCCACCCTCAAAAATTTTTTTTTAAATATTTTTTGCCAGCCTCTATGCCAGCCTCAAATGTCATACCCAGCTCCATGACAGCAGTATGTAGGTCCCTGGCGCAGTTTTAGTGGGTGCAGTGCACTTCAGCCAGGCGGACCTAGGCCCACCCTCCCTACCTGTTACACTTGTGGTGGTAAATGTGAGCCCTTCAAAACCCACCAGACACCCACTGCACCCATATGAAGGTGCCCCCCTTCATCCCTAAGGGCTATGGTAGTGCTGTACAGTTGTGGGGAGTGGGTTTTAGGGGGGCTCAGCACCCAAGGTAAGGGAGCTATGCAACTGGGAGCAATTTCTGAAGTCCACTGCATTGCCCCCTAGGGTGCCTGGTTAGTGTCCTGGCATGTCAGGGGGACCAGTGCACTACGAATGCTGGTTCCTCCCACAACCAAATGGCTTGGATTTGGTCGTTTCTGAGATGGGCGTCCTTGGTTTCCATTATCGCTGAAAACCGAGGACGACCATCTCTAAGGACGACCATCTCTAAGGTTGACCTAAATGTTGAGATTTGGGCGTCCCCGACCATATTATCGAAACGAAAGATGGACACCCATCTTGTTTCGATAATATGGGTTTCCCCGCCCCTTCGCAAAGACGTCCTGCGAGGACGCCCTCAGGAAAACTTGGGCGCCCCATTCGATTATGCCCCACTTTGACTTCCATATCCACCTTCCACTCATTCTTCATCCATGACATGTCCCCTCCAAAAATAATGTAAAAAATCATAATGCATGCTTAGCACGTGCAGATGACAAAACTAATGCAAAACTTGGCACCTGGCTGGTTAAATGTCCCATAATCGTGAATTTTCAGCAGGACATGGCCAGCAAATTCATGGGTAGCAGCTAGCCAGTTATAACACCCAATATAACCAGCTATTCGCCGATTTTCAGCATGAGTTTGACAGCCATATTTGGCCACGTGAATACCTGGAATATCTCTGGACGATTCAAACTTAACCGGTAAGCACTGACTATCAGTTTGGCCAGTTAAGTTGAACCGGCCCCCAAAAAACAGATATTCATTGCTGGTCACCGGAAATGGCTCAGCATTGAATATCCAGGATCAGCGCTGACCACAGGACTTAGCCAGGCTCCCTCCCATGGTCTGAATATCAGACCCTAAATTTAAGAGCCTAAAATATGGCCAGCAGGAGCAGATATAGGGTGGTGAAAAAAAAAACCTTAGGATCATATCACCAATTTTCAGCACTAGGCCATAAATTAGGCTCATAAATCTAGGTACATTATTGGCAGGCCTAAATTTATAAGCATAGCTCCTAAATTAAGATACATTTTCAGCTGACAATATGGAGGGGCATTTTCAAAAGGACACCCAAGTCAGAATTGACATGTCCAGCTCATAACGTCCAAAACGGATGTCCATCTCACATTTATTGTTGAACAGAATACAGCCTGTTCGAAAATACATGAGATGGACGTCCATGAGCTGGAAAAGTCCTGCATGAACATCCATTTTACACACTGAAACGTCCAAATTTTGAATGGGGGAAAACAAAGTACATGGATGTTTGTATAGCAGCATTTTTGGAAAATGGCTACACAGATGTCTAAGCTGAGTGGAGGGTCAGCCTAGTGGTTAGTGCAGTGGACTTTAAACCAAGGAACCAGGTTGTAGGCATCGGGGGAGTGGAGAGCGGACTTCCACCAGCGCATGTTTTAAATGCGACGGATCGTGTAAAAATATAAGCACCATCGCTGTTGGAAGCCCATTTAGGGGAGCGGTCGCTCCCCTGGTGCCTCCCTGACTACGCCACTGACCCAGGTTCAAATCCCACTTTAACGCTTTATTTTTGTAATTTTGAGCCCTCCAAGAACAGAAAAATACCTACTGTACCTGAATGTACACCAGTTCATTAGCCTTCAATCTTGTAGGAGTCTTACATATTTAGGTACAGTAGGCATTTTCTGTTTCTGGAAGGATCACAATAAAAAAAAAAAAACAGTTGAAATAGGATTTGAACCTGGGCCCCTTGGTTTACAGTTCACTGCACTATCCACTAGGCTACTCTTCAGACCTGCTTCCTGTTCTGTTAAGAATGCCCATAAAACCTGAAGTTATCATATAGCCTGGTATCCCCTTCTGGTTCCTTTTTCAGGGGAAAGGGAGGGCAGAAACCATTGGGGGATTAAGGAGGTGTCATGGACTGCTGCTGAATCAGATCACCTTTCTGTAACCTGGACATCCTTTTTAGACATGAACATTTCTTCCTTTTCAGTAATCACTGTTGAATGTCCAGATTTCACCCCTTCCCTAGTCCCAACCACATGCCACTATTTGGACGTACTGCAGTGCTGGATGTCCCTATTCTGCCTTTGCAAAATCAGGATTTGGACGTTTCAAGCACATGGACAGCTATTTCAGCATTTTGAGATGTCCATATGCTTTGAAAATAAGCACCTTAGGCTCCTAAGTTCGGCTGAAAAGAGGGCCGCTTTGTCCCACCCCCCTCTGAGGCAACCTTCCTGATGGAGGGGGAAGAACAAAGCAGCACTACAGCGTGGGTCTGTGCTTATATGGCCCACATAGAGCTGAAACTTCTTTAATCTTCGGGCTGGTGCAGGAGGAAGTAGAGATGGGAGCAGCAGGTCCAGCACGGCAAGATGGAAAAAGGGAAGATGCTGGATGCAGGGTGGGGGAAGGTAAGGGGAGATGAGAAGCTGGCCAACTTGAGGAGGGATAAAAGGGACAGAGGGGAGAGTGGAGAGGGGAAGAGAAGATGCTCAATTATTGGTGGGAGGGGGGGGGGGAATAGGGAGAGGCACAGCTGAAGGTGTCTGATACCCTACGGCTGGCCCTGATAAAGTTAAATCATACTCCCACCACACCTCTGATCCCTCTTACTTTTATCCAGTTATCATTTGGTTGGGCATGAATTGTCTGGTGAAAAGTTAACAGATCTGTGGCCTCAGATTTACATGGCAGGATTTTTCTGGTTAATTCCTGCAGTTTACTGGCTAAATCATGCTAACTATTGACCCTAACACTGGTGAGAAAAGTAGATATTTGCTTTCATCCCGTGTTATGAAAAATCATTTCATGCTATATTTGGCAATTACACTCATTAGAGGGTTGCATCCACGTAGCCTCTGGTCTTGTGTCTCAAAATAAACTCAAGGTTTAGTGGCCTCTGTTTTTCTTCCTTCTACCTATGTCAATTTTGCTGCAGGCTTTCAACTGAGGAGATATAGGACTGTCGTCAAAAGATTTATCTAATCTAATCCGAGACTTGTAGACCACACTAATCCCAGCGGAAGGTTCAAGGCGGTTAACATAAAAAAAGAACTCAACATCATGAGGAGCTACAAAAACCAATGAAAACAATTAGAATTTATCAAATAAAAACGTTTTTAATTTTTTACACAGTAGTATATAGCCAGCCTCAGATCAAATTGATAAAGTAAGTACATTCCAAATTGTAATAGCTTGGAAGGAAAACATCACAGCAGCATGACGTTTCAATCGAACACCGTTAAATGAGCGAAGTTTTAATATTAAATTTTCTCGCAACCAAGAAGAGAATAAGATCAGAAAAACATAAGATTAACAACTCCAAGGTACTACCATTTAGAACATGGAAAATCATACTGTATAAATTGATTTAAAAATAATACATGCCCTTAAAGAAAGCCAATGTAATTTTCTAGCATATTGAGAAACACTGTCATATTTTTTCAGCCGAATACAGTAGCTCGTGCCATGCAATTTTGCACTTCTGACAGTACTGACTTGGTTTTATAACAGGGCATTTACGTGGAATGTCAAAAAGACACCTATTTATGCCCATTTTAATAAAGGCAACATAGGTTCTTGTGTATCTTTATAAAATCGGTGCCCAGACCCAAACCCAATTGTGTGCAAATGCTTTCACACAAAATTGTTACCTGCTCTGACACTTGCGTATTGTTGTGTTTCCAGGTAGTGAGCCCTTGGGCCACAGGCGCAGGGCCAACTGTGGCAGACAGATCACCTCCTACGCAGAGAGACAAAAGAAGGAAGCTGGAATGGCTGGAACACTGGGGTTAGGCCAGGCAGGAACTCAGGAGTTCCATCTATCTCCCGTCCCACAAGGCGTACTAATCCCCAGCCCTGGCTGACCCCTTGCACCCGATACCTTCGCTCCTGCGCCCGATCGGCTGAACGCCTCTGGAGGAAATCTCGCACCCATACTGATTTCATTCATTACAAATTCATGCTATCCTCCTTCCAGTCCTCCCTATTTCTCGCCAAACAGGACTATTACACCCACCTAGCCATCTATCCCCCCTTCAATCCGTTCAGAACGCTGCCGCGCGTCTTATATTCCGCCAGAACCGATATGCTCATATCACCCCTCTCCTCAAGTCACTTCACTGGCTTCCAATTAGATACCGCAGACAATTCAAGATTCTCCTCCTTACCTACAAATGCACCCGGTCAGCGGCTTCCCACTACCTCTCTTCCCTCATCTCCCCCTATGTTCCCGCCCGTAACCTCCGCTCACAGGACAAATCCCTCCTTTCAGTTCCCTTCTCCACCACTGCCAACTCCAGGCTCCGCTCATTCTGCCTTGCCTCACCCTATGCTTGGAACAATCTTCCTCAACCCATACGCCAAGCCCCCTCCCTACCCATCTTCAAATCTCTGCTTAAAACTCACCTCTTCAAGGCTGCTTTCGGCACCTAACCTTTCGTGATATATAGTATGCCCTATCAGACGGACTCTACACTTGTCCGTTGACTGCACACTTATCTTTAGATTGTTTAGATTATCTCTTGATTGTACACCTGTCTTCTAGATTGTAAGCTTAGATCGTACACCTGTCTTTTAGATTGTAAGCTCTTTGAGCAGGGACTGTCCTTCCATGTTAAATTGTACAGCGCTGCGTAACCCTAGTAGCGCTTTAGAAATGTTAAATAGTAGTAGTAGTAGTAGTAATTGACTAATTCCCTCAGCTCTAACCCTCGTCGTCTCTTCGCCACCCTTAATTCCCTCCTCAAAGTGCCCTCCGCTCCCCCCCCCCCCTTCACTATCTCCTCAATCACTGGCTGACTACTTCCGCGACAAAGTGCAGAAGATCAACCTCGAATTCACCACCAAACCTTCTCCTCCTCTTCACCCTATAACCCACTCCCTCAATCAACCAACCCAGGCCTCCTTCTCCTCTTTTCCTGACATCACCGAAGAGGAAACCGCCCATCTTCTTTCCTCCTCGAAATGCACCACCTGTTCCTCTGACCCCATCCCCACCAACTTACTTAACACCATCTCTCCTACTGTCACCTCCCCCCATCTGTCATATCCTCAACCTCTCTCTCTCCATTGCAACTGTCCCTGACACCTTCAAGCATGCTGTTGTCACACCACTCCTCAAAAAACCATCACTTGACCCTACTTGTCCCTTCAACTACCGTCCCATTTCCCTCTTACCCTTCCTCTCCAAGATACTTGAGCGCGCCATTCACAGCCGTTGCCTTGATTTTCTCTCCTCTCATGCCATCCTCGATCCGCTTCAATCCGGCTTTCGCCCCCTACACTCAACAGAAACGGCACTATCTAAAGTCTGCAATGACCTGTTCCTGGCCAAATCCAAAGGTCACTACTTCATCCTCATCCTCCTCGACCTATCCGCCGCTTTTGACACTATCAATCACAATTTACTTCTTGCCACACTGTCCTCATTTGGGTTCCTGGGCTCTGTCCTCTCCTGGTTCTCCTCTTATCTCTCCCACCGTACCTTCAGAGTACATTCTCATGGTTCTTCCTCCACCCCAATCCCGCTCTCTGTTGGAGTTCCTCAGGGATCTGTCCTTGGACCCCTTCTCTTTTCAATTTACACCTCTTCCCTGGGCTCCCTGATCTCATCTCATGGTTTCCAATATCCTCGTTATGCTGACGACACCCAGCTTTATCTCTCCACACCAGACATCACTGCGGAAACCCAGGCCAAAGTATCAGCCTGCTTATCCAACATTACTGCCTGGATGTCCAACTGCCACCTGAAACTGAACATGGCCAAGACCGAGCTTATTGTCTTCCCTTACCCAAACCCACTTCTCCTCTCCCTCCACTCTCTATCTCAGTTGATAACACCCTCATCATCCCCGTCTCATCTGCCCGCAACCTCGGAGTTATCTTCGACTCCTCCCTCTCCTTCTCTGCGCATATCCAGCAGATAGCCAATACCTGTCGCTTCTTCCTCTATAACATTAGCAAAATTCGCCTTTTCCTCTCTGAGCACACCACCCGAACTCTCATCCACTCTCTCATTACCTCTCGCCTTGACTACTGCAACCTACTCCTCACTGGCCTCCCACTTAGTCATCTATCCCCCCTTCAGTCCGTTCAGAACTCTGCTGCGTGTCTTATCTTCCGCCTGGACCGATATACTCATATCACCCCTCTCCTCAAGTCACTTCACTGGCTCCCGATCAGGTATCACATACAGTTCAAGCTTCTCCTACTAAGCTACAAATGCACTCGATCTGCAGCCCCTCCTTACCTATCTACCCTCATCTCCCCTTACATTCCTACCCGTAACCTCCGCTCTCAAGACAAATCCCTCCTTTCAGTACCCTTCTTCACCACCGCCAACTCCAGGCTCCGCCCTTTCTGCCTCACCTCACCCCATGCTTGGAATAAACTCCCTGAGCCCATACACCAGGCCCCCTCCCTGCCCATCTTCAAATCCTTACTCAAAGCCCACCTCTTCAATGTCGCCTTCGGCACCTAACCACTATACCTTTATCCAGGAAATCTAGACTGCCCCAACTTGACAGTTCGTCCTTTAGATTGTAAGCTCCTTTGAGCAGGGACTGTCCTTCTTTGTTAAACTGTACAGCGCTGCGTAACCCTAGTAGCGCTCTAGAAATGTTAAGTAGTAGTAGGAGTGGGACTTCAGCAGGAACCAGGAGCAAGTCTTAGGCAAGAACCAGGAACGAGGCTCGTCTTTAGCTGGAGCCAGGAACACGGCTCTGGCAGGAACCAGGAACAAGGCTCGGCTTGAGCAGGAACCAGGAACACGGTTCTGGCAGGAATCAGGAACAGGGCTCAGCTTGAGCAGGAACATGTCTCAACTTTAGCAAGAACCAGGAACAAGGCTCAGCTTTAGCAGGAACTAGGAACACAGCTTGGCTGGAACCAGGAGCAAGGTTTGGAAGAAAACAGGAGTTCAGCTTGGCCAGAACCAGGAGCAAGGCTTGGCAGGAACCAGGAGCACAGCTTGGCCAGAACAAGGAGCAAGGCTTTCAGGAACAAGGATGCTTGTTGCAAAGGTGCGGTAAGCAGGGCTGAGCTTGCTTAAGAGTGCTCAGCCCTGGCGATGCCTAGGCACACCCATCCTCTGACATCCTGCTACCAGCCGTGATTTGCTGAGCCATGGCGTGTATGCGCACCCCAGGAAGAAGACAATTGTGGTAGTGGGAGGATGTCACCGCAGGATTCACATACATTTGTGTGTGTTCTCTAAGTATGTGCGTCATAACTGCATGCAAACTACACCCCCAGAAATGCTTATAGGCAGTGTGTATACACATGCGAGCGATCTTGTTGGTGTGCATTTTTATAAGTGTGCACTCAGCTGTGCAATTTTGTAAGAGCCCTTTTCCACCTATAAAACATGCTTTACATGCAGAAAAGAAGTTTTAGAAAATTACTTGTCATATGTGGTTCCACCAGAACCCAGAATCAGAAGATACATTCCCCTGGGTCTGGGTAAAAGTCAAATTCTCCAGATCCCATGTTTTCCACCTTAAAAGCTGCCAGAGTTCGCCAGATCCTCCAGGGCTTTTGAAAGTGAAAAGCATAGGATCCAGGGGATCCAGCTTCCTTTTCTTCTCCATGCTCAGAGTACCTTTGGTGAACACTGTTTCCTGGGACAGAAGTAGAGAAGGAAAGTCCATAGACCATTATTAAATTGGCTTGGGGAAAATCCACTATTTCTGGGATAAGCAGTATAAAATGTTTTGTACGTTTTTGGGATCTTGCCAGGTATTTGTGACCTGGATTGGCCACTGTTGGAAACAGGATGCTGGGCTTGATGGACCTTTGGTCTGTCCCAGTGTGGCAATACTTATGTACTTATGTAGATGTGGTAAGAGCTATACTCTCTGGATCCTATGGCTGGGGAATAACCAAGATGGCATAAGCAATGTGACCCTTTCTCTATTTCTGCTCCAGGAAAAAGGGGTCATCAGGATAAACTGAGCATGGAGAAGAAAAAGAAGCCAGATCCCTCTGTCCTATGCTTCCACTTTTAAAGCTGCCGGAGCTATGACTTGGAAGATCCGGCACAGCTTCGATGACTTTTAAAGTGGAAAACAGGATCTGGGGGATCTGGCTTTTATCTAGTTCCCCTGCTCTGTTCCCAAATACTACAGAGGTCCCTATAACTAAACCACTGTGTTGAGCTTTTAACTTTCTATGTGGAAAGATTCTCTCTAACCCATCCCTTAGTCCAGCCAGACCTCAAACATCCCTGCTTAATCTTGACAGAATGCCCAACTGGGTCAATACATCTTCTTTCTCAACAGCTGCTAGCTCTTATCTCCTCACTGCACGGCACTAAATCATCATTACATTCACCCGAAGAAGGACAGGCTCACAAATGAAATTTCATAATGCTGAGCAATAGGAAATTGAAAAAGATAAGACTGGACACAAAAGGCAGATGGCAAACTATTAATGCATCTGAGGTGCTCATTAAATCTTGGTCATCCATGCCCGGTTGAATTAGAGGGCAAAAGGTCAAGCAGGTCACCATTCTTTCCAAAAGGATCTTCACTAGATATCTGCAGCTGATGTGCAAACTTGGAAATTGCGGGGCCCTGTGCGGACCAGTTTGGTGCCCCCCCCCTATGCTCCCACCCAGGACTTAAGATTTCAATTGAGGTGTCAGGAATTTATGTATTTAAACAGAATTCTTTGTTAACTACTATTGTAATCTTAGTGATTTATAAGTTTGGGATACCTTGGACTCCAGAGGTCATACTATAGCAAAAATAGAGAACTGCTGAACAGAAGTGCGAAACCGAAGGGCAAGGAGGAGTGTGAGAGAGGAGATGTAGGGACTGGCTGGAGGTGCGGTGGGAGGAGAATAGAGCATCAGTGCTAAGGAGCACGATTACCAAGGGCATAGGTGCCAGCTCTGTGGGTGATGTGGGTGCTTGAGCACCCCCCAATATTGAGCAAACTCCTTTACTGTGATTAGGGATCATTAACTTGTGTTGAGTTTAGCACCTCCAATCATTTTGAAAAGTTAGCACCCATGCCAAGGGGGAGGGAGAGGGAGAGATACAAAAAAGTTTAACTTTTGGTCAACCACCAGTTGCAAAGCTGACTCAGTTAAGCAGCATGAGGGAGAAATATAGTAACACCATTTCTGAACTCAGCTCACTTCAAGAGGACAAGAATTTTGGACGGTCCTAAGACAAGTCCATCGGAAGACGCTCCCTTCCTCGCGGAATCATGATGGTGATGCACAGTACTGGTCTAGTGTGGTGGGGACTGCAACAAGACCTGGGGTGTACTCTACTTACAGGGAAGAAAGAGAGCGGGAGAGCTTCAGAAACAGGTGAATGATGTATGCACCCTTTGAAAAATGTCCAGACAAAATGCAGGGAGACGAGCAGCTACAGGTTGGGGGACAGTTAGAAAGTTGTTAGGAGTGCAAGAACTTTAAATGTAGTTTAACAGCCTTCTACTGAAATACGGAAAAAAAGCAGTAGAAAAATGGCGCACATACACATGCATCTGGTGTCTAGTTATAGAGTTGCCCTAGGAGCCAATTCCATAACTGGATGCCAAAGTTAGGTGCCTAGATAGATAATACTAAAATTTACACACTGAACAACTGCATAATGATACTTGGTGTGATCTGGATAGGGGCACTCCAATCTGCTTCCAATGCAGGCCTGAACACATTTTAAGGTGGTGTGTCTGATTTTTAAAACCTTAGAAGGCCATTGCCCAAATGGATTGGTCCCTTTGATTAATTTGTTGGGTTTGTTTATAGAAAGTCTTAAGTGTAATTATCTGCTTTTGGGATTCCCTTCCATTAAAAATGTTAAATATAAATTTTTGTAACAAATTCATTTATGCAGTGGCGTTCCTAGGGGGGCTGACACCCAGGGTGGATCGCCGATGCGCCCCGCCCCACGGGTGCAGCGCCCCCCCCCCCCCCCCCCCGGAACAGCGCGATGCCCCCCCGGCAAAAGAACCCCCAATCCCTCGGCGAAAGAAACCCCCCCTCCGGGCGCACGTCGCTGGGGGGGGTGCCGCGCGCCTGCCGGCTCTTCGTTTTCGTGCTCCCTCTGCCCCAGAACAGGAAGTAACCTGTTCCGGGGCAGGGGGAGCATGGGAGCGAGGAGCCGATAGGCGCGTGGCACCCCCCCAGCGGCGTGCACCCGGGGCGGACCGCCCCCACCCCTTGGTACGCTACTGCATTTATGTACTTATCAGTGAAACTCTGGAACAATTTAGCTAAGGAGATCTGTATTTTATTTTTGTTTTTGAAAGTTAGTGAAATTATATTTATTTCCTAAATTTTTGTAATAGGTTTTTCTCTTCGTTTTAGGGATGACTATATCATATTGTAATTTCTGGCTATTGTACCAGTAATTTCTTTTGTTACCCTTCCTTGAACCTTATTAAGGGATTAGGGGGGTAATAAGTCTCTCAAAATAAGATAAGGGGGCCAATATTCAGATCGTGGGAAGGAGCCCGGCAGTCAGCAGTCAGCCTGAATATTCAATGCAGGGCCATTTCCGGTGACCAGCATTGAATATCTGGTTTATTTTTGGTCGGTTTAAACTTAACCGGCTAAATTGATATTCGGAGATAGCCGGTTACGTTTAAACTGGTCAGAAATATTCCAGGTATTTAAGCAGCTCGATGTGGCCGCTTACAATGACCAGCTATGGGCTGAATATTTGGGGATAGCTGGCTACATCACATGATATAACCGGTTATCTCCTAGCCACTGACCAGCGCTGGATAGCCGGTTAAGTGCCATTTAACCAGCCAGGTGGCGTTCCTAGCCAGTTAAATGGTTTTGAATATTAGAGGGAAGATGTTTGTGTGGGGGGATTGGAAGTTAAGGGGGGAATGAGATTTTGGGATTATGGGTTTCTGGTTAAATGAGGTAGTGTTTGATTTATCAATATGACTTGTTTTTGTGCACTGAGATATGGTCCTTTTCTTGTGCTAGACTATCTAGTTAATGTTGTTGCACTTGGTTTTCATATTCAACTACCAATAAAATTGTTTAATTCCAAACATCTGCATGTGCATTTTCTATAGCAGCAGCAATACAATAGAACAAGCTTCCAGGGAATGTTTTTTTTTTTTTTTTGGCAAATATTAAAAAAACAGTATGAGTTGTTAATCCTTGATTCTGTAATCTAATACTTGTGACTCTGGGCAAGTCACTTAACCCTCCATTGCCCCATGTAAGCCGCATTGAGCCTGCCATGAGTGGGAAAGTGCGGGGTACAAATGTAACAAAAATAAAAAAAATAAAACAGGGCCCCTAGGAGCACGGGACCCTCTGTGGCTGCCCCTGTCACCGCTGCTTAAGGCCAGCCCTGATTATTCCACTCTGGAAAGCACAGCACTAAGTCCCAAAACCACAAAAGACCCAGAAAGTATACAACTGAACAAAGGGAAAATCGAGTGAAGAGGGACCATGAAAGTACCAATTTCTGTTTTCCCAACCAGCTCATATGTGAGCAGGGAGGGAAGGATGGAAATGAAGGAAAGGACTAAGGGGCTGGGGTAAGGGAGAACAGAATAAACCATTTCTCTGATTGACAGTGACATTTTTTACCCTGGTATGCTCTCTTTATCTCTTCAGCTAGTTGTCAGCAGAAGGAAAGAGAATGCACCAGTGCCCACGCCCACTCGCTCTCTCTCATTTCCCAGGCCTGTAAAAAAAAAAAAAGGCCACAGCTCCCTCTATACCATATCCCTGCAATAAAGGAGGGAAGAAACAAGGTAACTGACACAGAATTGAGTAGGGCGACTGGATCCAAGCAGTGCTGTGTATTTTTCACTCTGCTGTGTCAACTTGCTGTCTCCTTAAGAAACAGAACTCCCTGGGCTTCAGTAGGCCAGAACCTTATCTGTTGCTACAAGTGAAACAGAATATACAGAGCTCAATCGATCTGGTTAAAATAAAGGTCAATCAATTCCTCGAGAAATGCTCTGTTTCACAGTTGTCAGACCCAAAAGGAAAAAAAAAGGGAGAAAGAGAGTGCTTTGAGACATGTTTTTAACACACACTTCACATCCCCCTCTTCTCCTTAAAATGTCTCAGAATTCTAAGTGGCAAATTTGCTACCGTCTCGCACACTCCCAATCTATCCCTGGGCAGATTCTGCATTGCAGACCACAGTATCAGCACAAAGCGCTTTCATATTCAAAAGCAGGTTTGTCTTTCAAAGGGAACAATAACGAACAGCCCAATATTCATAAAAGCTGAGGGTCTAAATTTAAGTTAGAGGCCTAAATCTGTTCTCTATTTTCAGCCAAATTTAGGATCCGATGTTTTCAATTGAAAATTCACCTAAATTTGAGAGTCTATAAATTATGCTCTTAAATGAGGCCTGCTTAGTGAAGTAGCCACCACTGAGCAAGCTGGATAAATAATCAGGGGCTGACTGCTTAGGGTTGCCTTTGGACTCTCGGTTCTTTACCTGTTCACAGAGATTATATTTTCTTTTTTTTTTTTTTTTTTTTTTTTTTTTTTAAATCTATTTTATTCACGATAACAGTAACTGACAGTGTAACAAAAACTCTATATGACATTAGTCCAACATTATTTCCAACAACATTGCAATAATTGTAGTCACTTATGCATGCTATCGTTTCATTTTTCCCCCCCTTCCCCCCCCCCCTCCCTCCTCCCTTCTCACCAGGCAACTTCTCTTTAACATTGGTGTTCACCCATTCAATATCCGGCTTCTAGCCAATGGAGTTAATGTGTCCAAGAATGGCAACCAACGTTGTAAAAACTGTTCTCCCCTAAGGGAGGCCAAGTCCGGAGAGTCTTTCCGCTCCATCATACTCAGTGAGATGAGATATGCTCGCCAGCTCTGTATCGAGGGTGATTCATCCCGCAACCACAGTTTGAGTATAGTCTTTTTCCCCATCATCACAGCACGCCTTTGAAAGTCTCTTAGCCCCGCTCTTCTCAATCCCTTTGTATTAAATACATCGAATAAGAGGCCCGGATGTCTAATCCATTGTATTGCCCATATGGTCGAGACCTGCCGACAGATCCTAGACCAAAATGCCAGTACCGGTGGACACTGCCAGAACATGTGGCCCAGGTGTGCGTTATGCCTTCTGCATTTTGGACAATCATCTTGTGGCCTTAAAGTGGCCTGGAACGCTCTATGCGGGGATACATATAATCTCATAAGAAATTTATATTGTGTTTCCCATATGTCTGCGCTGCCGAACTGTTTATAGCACATCCGCAGACAAGTCTGCAGATCCGCTTCTCCGACCCGGCAGCCCAGTTCTGTAGACCATTCTTTTGCTAATTTCTGATATTGTGCTATAGGCATGGCTTGTTTGATCTGGGCATGGTGATATTTTAATGGAACTATTTGTTGTGCCTTTAGGTCGAGGGTCTCAGCTAATTGTTTTTTTATTTTGGCTTCTAGTAGGGATCTAGGTAAGGACCTCACATAGTGTTGTAGCTGACTATAAGCCATGAAGTCTCTTGACTCCAACCCCTGGCGCTCCTGTAACTCTTCTCTGGGCTGCAATGTGCCATCCTTCTTTAAGACCTGATACAAGAAGTATATACCTACTTCCCTCCACTTAACAAATGTTAACGAGGTGTTTCCCACTGGGAAGTCCAAGTTACCACCCAGAGGCAGGGGTGATGAGATTTTTGCATCATGCCCGAATAATTTGCCTAGCCATCTCCAAGCCTTCCGTAATGGATCAAACAAAAATTTAATATGCTTTGGGGTTTTCACCTTTCCTGGTCCCGCATGCAGCCAATAACTAAAATGTATGTCGCCTAGCATCAGGCATTCAGCTATCGGGTACGTAAAATATGTGGTCCCTCTAAACCAATCTGCTATGTGGCGCAGACAGCCTGCTATTGAAAACCATTTTACACTGAGTGCCCCAAGGCCTCCCTTATCTCTTGGCAAATAGGTTTGCTGCTGCGATACTCGAGCTCTTTTCCCAGACCATAGAAAATTTTTAAGTATCCTATGGAGGTCAATTTCGTCTCTACGTGTTAAATTCAGAGACAACACCTGTGTAATATACGTCCATCTTGGCACTATTAGCATGTTGTATATGGCCACTCTCCCCCACAGCGATAAGGTCAACTTCTGCCACATCGCTAAGGTGGTCTGGGTAGACTCCCATAGCGGTTCTAGGTTGATTTTGTGTATCCGATCTAACTGTACTGGCAGGTAAATCCCAAGATATTTTATCTTATCCTGGCCCCACTGTAGTGGGAACTGACCTACCCATTCGCTCTTCATCTTAGAGTGGCTCGGAAGTGCAATTGATTTTTGTTTATTTAAGGTAAATCCTGAATGGAATCCAAATTCCTCTACCGCTTCCAGCAACTGTGCTAATGAGTTTTGTGGTTCTGTCAGTGTTAAGAGTATATCGTCTGCAAATGCTAATATTTTTGTTGGCAGTCCTGGTATTTGCACTCCCCGAATCTCCTTATTGTTCTTCACCGTTCTCAATAAGGGTTCTATGTATAGCAAAAAGAGCAAGGGGGACAATGGGCAGCCCTGTCTCGTCCCTTTATTTACTGAAAAGGCCCGGGATTTCATGTTATTCACCACTATGCAAGCTGTTGGCTTTGTGTATAGAGTTGCCACTGCTCTAAGATACCAGCCCTCCATTCCCACCTTCTTCAGCACCCCAAACAGATAGCCCCAGCGTACTTTATCAAACGCTTTCTCCGCGTCTAGGCCGACTAACAATAGGGGCTCCTCTGCAGCTTGACCGAGATTATATTTTCTAAGTAGAATCTGTCAGCCACAATTGCAGCACTTACCAAAGCACATGAGGACGAAGAAAGAGTCTGCACATGCACCTCTCACAAACCTTGCCTCATCCCATTCCCAGCACTGGCCTGGGATCAGTGGTGCCAGATTTTAAATGGGGTTTACAGTCCAAATTAAGAGATGTTGTAGCCCTAAAATAGTCCAAGTCCTAAGCCAAAAAGTTGGCCTATTTCTAAAGGAGGAAGGAAAGGGATTTTGGATTTAGTTCACGTTTTTTCAGATGTAGCCCAATGTGAGTTATATTAAGATACTGTAGGAATTCCCTTGTCCCCAGTTTCCAGATTAAGGTATAGGCAAACTAGGCACATACCTCGGGCCCAAAAGTTTAGGGAGAGGGGGAGCTATCAGATATGCTGAAGACTCAGGAGCCTTGGATTGCCAACCACCTGTTGTTGTTTTTTTAGGATTCTACTAGTTTATAAATTACTGGGCTCAAAGTCAGAATGATGGCTAAAATGTCTGGAATCTGGATATTTTTTCTCAGTTTAACCCTCTGTAGCTCTCCAATCCTTCCTCCTTCCAGTGCAGAGACCAAGGCGGTTTAATGACAGGAGACGGCAGGAGCCTATCTGGACCGAGTGGGCTGCCATACTGAGGGATGCAAAACCTTCGCAGACATGATTGAAAACAATAGCAAACTTGTGTGGCTTCTATTGTTTCATTAAACCTCCTTGGTTTTGAATTCTTTATGTTAGGAGGGGATCGGGGGGGACATTAGGGGAGTTTGGGGTTTGGGGAGTTTTCGAGGGGGGAGGGTTATATTTAAAATATATTTGTCAGTGCTCCAGAGCTTGCTTTGTTCTTTGCAATGCTGTATTGTGGTTTTCAGTGCTGCGCTATATGCCTTTATTTTTGCTTATTATGACAGTAAAGATATTTCTATATAAAAACAATAGCAATCACTTATGACTGCCTACATATGGATTTTTTTTTTTATTTTACAGCTTTTTTATTTATTTGAAAGCTTCCCATATGTACATATATATCATGAAATAAAATTGGAAATCACTAAAACAGCATAACAAATTATTGTAGCTGGTAGAAACAGCAGTAAAAAAAAACGAGCATACAGAGATACAGAGTTTTGTATGCTCGTTTATCTACCTGTTCTATACAATACAGTAATACATGGCTAAATCTCAGTGAGAATATCCTGTTTCCTGATGGGTTCATCTCAATTGTTGTTGTAATCTGCCTTGGGAAGCCTAGTGTTATTAAGGTGGAATATAGATGGAATATATTGAAATAAAATGGAAGTAAAATTAAACTTTCTTTTCATTGAGGCACATGGAATCACATTTTCACTTCATCTCTATTGTAGTTTACATTTTAGATACACAAATGTATTATTCTGTTTTGAGCATGTTGATTTATAAATCAAAATAATAAAAATAAACATTTTGTTTCATGCTGATCTCTAAATGGGCTATAAGCCCATACACATAACTAAATGGGATATATGCCCCTAATTCAGTCCACTGGTACTATTATATTTTTTTCTTGTGATGATTTATATTATCCCAAAACTGAAAACTCTTATCTCTTCTATCTGGTGAACAATAAAAGGGAAATGGGACTTGATATACCGCCTTTCTGAGGTTTTTGCAACTACATTCATAGTGATTTACATATATTCAGGTACTTATTTTGTACCAGGGACAATGGAGGGTTAAGTGACTTGCCCAGAGTCACAAGGAGCTGCAGTGGGAATTGAACTCAGTTCCCCAGGATCAAAGTCCACTGCACTAACCACTAGGCTACTCCTCCACTCAATGTGAAGCTCAATGTGAACACTATCCACCCTAAAAGGTTATTTTGTGGCTGCACATGAGGAATTATGATATTGCATAATTAAGCATGTTTTGTTTCTAGTCATGCATCCAAAGGTTATGCAATCCTTTCAAGAAAGCCAGTTAATCATTTAACTTTTTAGTGGAACATAACCATAAAGGCAAGGTATGGTCACATTTTCAATATAGTAATACTAGAGCCCAGCTCAGGAACAGGTTATTTTGATATATATATATATATATATATATATATATAGGACCAATATGGATAGAAAAACATAGTCACCAGACAACAAAGGTAGAAAAAAAATCATTTTGTCGTCATTTTAGTGTTTGGAATATGTCCAATTTGAGAATTTACATCTGCTGTCTGATTTTGCACTGGATATACTGGAGCTGTAACAGCTTACAGAAATTACTTATACTATACTAGTATAATATTTTCAGCGATGTCTGTTTATATGCGCCATGGCTGGTATAAGGGGTGTGGCCAATGTGGGTGTGGCTAGCATATGGGTGGGGCCATATGTGGTGAATCCGCCCATAATGAGTACCAGACCTTTTTTCTACAAAAAAAAGCACTGTGTGTATATATGTATATGTTTATAGATATATATATATATATATATATAACCTTTATCCTCCACATTAAAAACCAACCTGTTCAAAAAGGCATACCCCACCAACCCAACATAATCACCTACACACTGCAACACAGGAAAACCAAAGATCGTAATGGACACTATACAACCTTCCTCTCCTCAATCCCCATTGTACCTGAAACACATGTACCTATCGCCTTGTATTTGTTTCTCTACCGGACTTGGCGAATGCCTTTACGGTATTATGTAAGCCACATTGAGCCTGCAAATAGGTGGGAAAATGTAGGATACAAATGTAACAAATAAATAAATAAACCTGATTAATGTTTTTAAAAACCCATTGTACTTATAAATATAAACTCTGAATGTTGAGCACCTGATTCTCATAACATGATGTCTGTTTTGGTGGCCTTTTACTAGGTGAAAACAGCACCAATATGTGTGCTAGGGTGTCCCTATAACCAGCCCCTCAAAATGACATACTGATTACGATTTAGAAGTAATTACTACTCTAACTGATGCAAGGTCATTCCATTCTGACAGTTCCTCTGTGTACATCCATAGCTGCACAAGCTGGCATTTTTCTATTATCAACAAGGATGCAGCAGCGGATAGTTTGTTTTGCGTCCACCAATATGGCGGCTCCGCCGGGGGTGCCGGCTTCAACATTTTGACGTCATGCCATCTCCTGTCATTAAACCTCTTTGGCAGATACTGTGGTAGGATCCAGCCAATGGGGTGTTTTCTAGTCACAGGAAAGAGGGACTGAGCTGAAAGAGCAGGGTAGGTGAAGTCTGAGCCTTGCATGGAGTTTTGGAGAGAGTTGTGGAACCAGTGAGTATTGTGGGTGAATGGACTGTTGAAAGGGAGTAGGAATTTAAGAAGAATGGGAGAAAGTGTGAAGGGTCTGCTGCAGGCTGAGGAAAAGAACTGGCAGCAAACACAAGAACTTTGCATGATGGTGTGGAGGTAGGGACACTACCTGAGATAGTGTATTCAACTGTGTATGTTTCTGTATCATATAAATAGAATCTCCCTTTGAAAATGTGGGCTGAGTTTCCCTTTGAAAGTTCACTGCTACAAATGTACCTGTACATATACTAAATGAAAGGACGTTTTCAGCCCTTGGAATTTACCCAGCTAGCTATTAAGTTTCCTGGGCAAATTCCTTTGAATACTGTCCTAATGCTGCCTTTTCTCTGTCTATATCCTTTCATAAACACCAAATAAAGTTGTTGTTGTTTTTTTTATTTTGCTGCTTCCATTTGTGAAACTTTTCTGACACATAAAACCCTGTAAATATCCCTCCAAAGGGATACCACCTTGTAGTGGTGGAGGGGCTTCTGTGTTTCAATGGCTCAGAGAGCTATGCTGAAGGGTTACCCATATCAGACAGGCCTCTGAAGAGAAACCAGACAAAGAGTGTCCCAAACTGGGAGAGTGGTAAGATGGCGACCTGAAGTTCGTATGCCCAACAGCCCAGCTGCCCTCTGAAGTTTTGTCTTCTTTACGTAAATTTCCTCTCTGCAATTGCAGTTACCTTAACTGAGAGGAAGTGGACAACCGGAGGTCAGCCACTGATGGCCAGCGTTTTGTCCCCTGAGCAGCAAGTGCAGGACCGCTGCGCAACGAACTGCCCACAGATGAAAGGGTTGGCGAGTCCTTTGATTAGCGCCGGCGAAGGAGCATCGACACTCTTGGACCTGGAAAAAACAACTCCATTGCTCTCGAATTATTCAACCACCATGTCCAAAGGAGTGGAGGAGTGAGTTACAGGAATATGCTGAAATGGAGGACGTTTACAGCAGAACCCGAATTGGCGGAACCACTCCTAAACACCTAAGAGAAATCAACTTGGAGGTTTTGGCTCCCGTGGAGGTTACATTGAATACCATCTGGAAGGCGCTTCGGGACCTAACGGTGGCAGTAAATAATTTTGTTTCAGATATAATTTTATTACATGGACAATTCAACTGAACCCTTTGCGAGTAAAAAATTGATATAACAAATGATTCTACACGAGCAAGAAGTGGTTATGATTTTGAAAATGATACTAGACCAGAAACTTTGAATAATAAAATGAATATTATTATAGATGATTAATATCGAGATTATTGTTTTTCCCAGAGTTCCGGGTATGACTCCTAAAGTTTTCCTCAGAAATATTTCCTCAAATTATTACTTTAAAAGGAGTGAAGCCTGTGAAAACTGGGATTACTTTAATCAGTGGGATTTGAATTAGAGACTTAAGTATATGTATTGTTAAATAACTTCTGGTTTTTAAAAGAGAAAGAATGTAATCAGATGTATTATTTCTAACTAATATTGGACAATAAGTATGTTTTCAATGAAATGATTTGACTATACACCGTATTGGCCTTGAAGAAGCCAACCAGATAATCAATGTGGAATAATGAATTAGACGAGTAATATCTGGGGAATCAGGTTAATACCACGTTTTTTTTTCTGTTTACTGTTTAATTGATCTCCTTATCTTGTTTCACTCTCCCCATTTAGTGGTCTAAGGAAGAGAATAGAATTACCTGACTGAAATAATTCCTATATATTACTTTCTCTGTATTTCCGGCAAGTTGTTTTATCGCTTGTAAAAATGTAAATGGTTATAAATAAATAAATAAAAATTTTAAACCCTGTAAACATATACCTCAGACAGTGGTCCCTTGGCACCAATGGAGGGTGAAAATGACTTCTTTGATTCTTGGCTCACTGCTGCAGAGCTACCAAGTTAGGAGGGAGACTTTTTGGCCAATCCGATGGTTGAACTTGCATGCCAATTCAGTGTGTTATTTGTAGTCCCTGATGCTGCCAAGGTAAATCAGTACTTCATGCCCCATAATGTACACTGGGCTCTGGAGCACCTACTATTGGGAAACTGGAACAAGATGCACTGTTACACATTCCTACACAGACACTACATGCTAGCAGAATCCTTCACCTCAGTCTCACATGCAGAACATGGACAGACCCTCATCTATAACATAAGAGTAGCCATACTGGGTCAGACCAATGGTCCATCTAGCCCAGTATCCTGTTTCCAATAGTGGCCACAATAGTCACAAGCACCCGGCAGAAACCCAAATTGTGACAACATTCCATGCTACCAATCTAATACAGAATAGGGAGCCACAAAGAAAAACAACAAAAGAACACCCAAAAGTTGAAATACCCTCCTCTCTGCCCAAGAAAGCCAGACTCTATAAACAGTGCAATACTGGTAAAAAAGAAACAGAAATGCATTTTCTCCTGTACTTTGCAAAATAAAAATAGAAAAAATGTACATTTTACAAAGCAGGTACATCTCAGTCCTTACAAAGTATTAAATAAAAATAATTATTTTTTTCTACCTTTGTTGTCTGGGAATTTGACTGGTCCCAGTATTTTTTTCCATGTTCCATGAGTCAGCCTTACAAATTATTTTCCAGGTTGGCCTTTCCATTTCTTCTCTCACCTCGTGTTTTCTTCCTTTCCTTCTCTACATCTGTTTGGCACTGATCTTTAATAATAATAATAATAATAATCTTTCGTTTTATGTCCCCACTATCAAATAGCTGTGTATAGAGCTGCCAAGTGATCCAGTTCCAGGAGGGAGATTTTTCAACCAGTCCTAGTGTGAACTCACATCCCAAATTTATGTGGGATTTGCAGTCCCTGATTCTACCCATCAAAATCTGTGCTGCGGTACATCCAAAATGACTTAATAAAATGCACTCGGACCCCTGCAGGGTTGCTAATTTGAAGATATCAGAGATGTGCATTTTCAAATTCTGTCAAATTCCTAATATCAAATTAAAAATAAAACACCTTTTTCTACTTTTGTTTGAACAATTTATTTTCTCATTGGTTTTGGTCCCACTGTCTCTTTTCTGTTTTTCTCTGTTTCTTCTGCCTTTACAGGGTCTCTTGCCCATCTGACATTTCTTTCTCTCACGGCACCATCCTTCTTTTCTTTGCACCACTATTTGTCCTATCCTACCCCCCAAGTTCAGCATCTGCCCTTTCTGTGTCCCCATCTCCCCCATTTTTCAGCACCTGCCTTCCTGGTCTCCTTATCTCCCCCCTTTTCTAACATCTGCCCTCCTGGTGTCCCCATCTCTCCTTTTTTTCTAACATTGCCCTGTGTCCCCATCTTCCCCCTTTTCCAGCATTACCTCTTTGTCCCCATCTCACCCCTTTTTCACCATTGTCCCCATAGCCCTACCCCCCTTTCCAGTAGTGCCCCTCTATGTCCCTATCTCCTGCTCCCCTTTCTAGTACTGCCTGTGTCCCTATCTCCTCCCTCCTTTCCAGTAGTGCCCTGTGTCCCTATCTCCTCCCCCCCTTTCCAGTAGTGCCCTGTGTCCCAATCTCCTTCCCCCCCTTTCCAGCACTGCCTTCTTTGTTTCCCTATCTCCTCTCCCCTTTCCAGTAGTGCCCCTCTGTGTCCCTATCTTCTCCCCCCTTTCCAGTAGTGCCCCTCTGTGTCCCCATCTCCTCCCCCCTTTCCAGTAGTGCCCCTCTGTGTCCCCATCTCCTCCCCCCCTTTCCAGTGGTGCCCCTCTGTGTCCCCATCTCCTCCCCCCCCTTTCCAGTGGTGCCCCTCTGTGTCCCCATCTCCTCCCCCCCTTTCCAGTGGTGCCCCTCTGTGTCCCTATCTCCTCCCCCCTTTCCAGTAGTGCCCCTCTGTGTCCCTATCCCCCCCATTCAGTAGTGTCCGTGTCCCTATTTCTTCTTTTTCCAGAACTACCTCTTTGTGTTCCAATGTCCCTACCCTCTCCCTGTCCAGTATTGACTCTGTGTCCTTCTCCCTCCCTATCCAGCATTTACTATATCTCCCCATGTTAACCCTGTTCCCCTCTCTTTCAGTGCTCCCCATCCTCCTTGAGGCCACATATCTCCCTGGCTTGCTCCCGCAGTCCATCCTCTGACATCTCTTTCTCTATTCTCCACCCCCCACCAAGTCTTGCATCTTTCTCCCTCTCTCCTGTCTGCGTGGTCGTTTTTACTGCCTGAAGTTTGGATTTAACGTTCCCATGGAGTCCTGCGCTATCAGCAATCAGATAAGTGACTTTTGAACTGTTTGAATCAACCAGAGCAGGTTCGAAATACAATAGCAGGCAGGGAGTGAAAGTCCAGGTGGCTGCAAAGTCCAGGTGGTTGTGAAGGATAATCAGTGGGGGTGTATTTAATAGGGGAGGCATACCCATCTCAACTTTTTTTGATAGTGGAGGGGTGAGGAGTTTTTAGACCATCCGGTTTTCTCAAATAAATTTTAGTTTTTTCGGTTGGCTTTTTTTTCTCCACTTCTCCCCACTTGAACCAGTGATAGTACTTTACTCCTCTTTTGAATGGCAAACCTAGCTAAATTAGCGATGGGTGTCCATGAGGTGGTTTGAGGTTCTTTTGTTATATGTAATTATAGATCCTGATTAGGGATTCAAAAGTTGAGAGGGGTGACACACCTATTTTGATTTTGAGTTTTCCAAACCATTTTTTGTTTATAGAATCTGTTATTTGCCAGCATTTCATATAAGTGACTGATGTGCTTTTACGGACTTTGAAGAACTTAGTTCACAGTATTGATGTTGGATTATCTGGGCAACTTGAGACTGTCTTTTTGTTTGTTTTTTTAACATGCAACATTTATGGTTAAGCACTATTGGTTAAGGATTTAAAAACTGAAAATTGGAAGAGCCTGATGAGTATCTCTTAAACAGACAAACAGAGCTTTGCTCAAAATTTGTCAATTGCTTATAGTGACAAGAATGGTAAAGTGTCTGTGAACCAGTGGCGTACCTAGGGTAGTTGACACCCGGGGCCGGTTATTTTTTAACACCCCCCCCCCCCCCCCAAATAAAAATCCAGTACTAGGCATACCGAGAATACAAAACACTCAGGACCTATAGAGCAATTCTAGCATATCATAAGCAGTAATTTCTACCAGTCACACAAGGAAAAGGAAAGCATCTTAAACACTACAGTGAGCGCTAGAACATCAATTCACCTTTTGTAAAACGAAAACAGACAGATTAGTACAGATCGTCGATCCTGCACAGTCAATGCCAACCGAAAGCCATGTCTTTTTCACAAACACAGATACACCCTAATCCACTATAGAATAAGTAATCATAAACTTTCTATTTAGACAAAAATTAAACTGAACCCCCGATGCCAGACTCTGCATACAATGCAACACCACAGAAACAGAAAATGTCCCCTAGTACTGTGCAAAATATAAAGACAGCAGATGTAAATTTGAAAAAAACTAACAAATACCAATCACCACTTTACAAATTAACAAATAGAAATAAAACAAATACAGAAAATAAAATAATACCATTTTATTGGACTAATACATTTAGCTTCCAGAGGCCAAAATCTCCTTCCTCAGGTCAGTACAGTATAGTGCTGTTACAGTATCCTATCCTGACCTGAGGAAGGGGGTTTTGTTCTCTGAAAGTTAAGTCAAAATGTATTAAAATTAGTCCAATAAAAAGATTACCTTATTTACATGTTCTATTTATAAACAACACAGCTACAATACTATATCCTAAAGCAAAATAATAAAAATATATATTTACAGTTTATTTTCTCTGGTTTCTGCTTTCCTCATCTTCTTTTCACTGTCTTCCTTCCATCCAGGATCTGTCTTTGCTCTCTCTCTGCCATCCAGTGTCTGCCCTCTCTAATGTCCCTTCCATCCACTGTCTGCCCTCTCTCTCCCTTCCATCCACCATTTGCCCCAGTCTGCCCTCTTTCTCTCTCCCCCTTCCACCCACCATCTGCCCTTTCTCTCTGCCCCTTCAATCCGTCTGCCCTCCCTCTCCCATCCATCCAGGGTCTGCCCTCCTTCATGCTCCCCACTTCCATCCAGGGTCTGTCCCCTCTCTCTCTCTGCCCCCTCTTTTTAGCCCCCAGTTCCACCTGCCCCTAGTTCCAGCCCACATCTCCCCCACTTCCATCCAGGGTCTGTCCCCTCTCTCTCTGCCCCCTCTTTTCAGCCCCCAGTTCCACCTGCCCCTAGTTCCAGCCCACATCTCCCCCACTTCCATCCAGGGTCTGTCCCCTCTCTCTCTGCCCCCTCTTTTCAGCCCCCAGTTCCACCTGCCCCTAGTTCCAGCCCCAGCCCACATCTCCCACCTGCCCCCCTTTTCAGCCCCACTATCCCACCAGTCCCCAGCCCTTTTCTCCCATCAGTCCTGAGCTTCAGCCCCCAGCCACTTCTCCCTGTCCCCTTTTCAGCCCCTAGTTTCAACCCCAGCCCTTTTCTCTCACCAGTCCTGAGCTCAGCCCCAGCCAGTTCTCCCTGTCCCCTTTAAAGCCCCCAGTTTCAGCCCCTGCCCCGTTTCAGCCCACAGTCCCAGCACTAGCCCCCTTATCCCAAATACCCTCCTTTTCAGCCCCCAGTTCCAGCCCCCTTCATCCACCACATGCTTTGCATCCCCCCTTTTCAGCCCCAGACCCATTCTCCTACCTGCCCCAGGCATGGACCCATTCTCCCTCCTGCCCCCTTGTCAGACCCCAGTTCCAGCTTCAGACCCCTTCTCCCCCCTCCGAGCACCCCCACCCCTCCCCAATTCCCTTCTCCCCTCTGAGAACCCCTCTCAGCTCCCCCACCCCTCCCCAATTCCCTTCTCCCCTGTGAGCACCCCTCTCAGCTCCCCCACCCCTCCCCAATCCCCTTCTCCCCTCTGAGAACCCCTCTGATCTCCCCCCACCCCTCCCCAATTCCCTTCTCCCCTCTTGAACCCCTCTCAGCTCCCCCCACCCCTCCCCAATTCCCTTCTCCCCTCTTGAACCCCTCTCAGCTCCCCCACCCCTCCCCAATTCCCTTCTCCCCTCTGAGCTCCCCCACCTCCTTCTCCCATCTGAGCCCCCCCTTCCGTGGAGAGCGACAGAGCCCTCGTCTCCTGCCACTACCCTGCGTTTTTTTTAATCCATGCAGCGACGCAGGTATCTGCCCTGCTGTGTGCTATGAAAAAAGAAAATCGCTTCGTTCGCTGGCGTCAGGCCTTCCTTCGCTATGTCCCGCCCTCTTTTGAGGTAACTTCCTATTTCCTCGAGGGCGGGACATAGCGAAGGAAGGCCCGACGCCAGCGAACGAAGCGATTTTCTTTTTTCACAGCACACAGCAGGGCAGATACATGCGTCGCTGCATGGATTAAAAAAAAACGCAGGGTGGTGGCAGGAGACGACGGAGCACCCCCCCCCCCCCCCCCATCCGCCCCCCCCCCCCCCCCCCTTGGTACGCCACTGCTGTGAACACAAATACCATTATATGACATTTTCACTGATTGGCTCCTCCTGACTTAAATAATTTATTGTTGTCCAATTAATGCTGCCTACAGTGTCATAGTATGAGTTTAAGGCCGAGGAGTTATTTTTGAATAGTGTAACAAAGCAGAGACAAACAACGAAACATAACAGATAGCAAAGCATTTCTGTGTCCACTGCTTTTTTGTCACAAAATACAGCAAAATTAATGAAGATACTTCAGGATACAATTTCTTAATTAACTGTACCAGTGGGGATCAGGCTTCATCATTCAAACCTCTATTGATACTTCTTCACAAGTCATTCTTTTGGAGTGGCCAATACAACATGCTTCCCGGTGTTTTCCCTTGGTATACCATAATGCTATAGCTAGGTTTTAATAGTATCCTGGATCAACGGATGATCATGTGGACATCATTTGTGTATGGGTTCCTGGTACTTTCATGTGAACCTCTAAACCTATATATTACAGTGTGTCTCATCAAAGTACATCAGGTCCTTATGGATACCTCATACATCTGATTAATGTACTGATGGAAGGCTCACTCCTCTGTGGATCCAACAGGTGGTTATGTGTTGCTTTCTTTTCCAGGCTCATGTTATGACTGTGTCTTAAGTTCTGGCAGTGGTGACAGTTGGGTAAGTTTAAGGGGTGTGGCCTGATACAACAAATGTCCTGAGAACTCCACCAACCTGTGATAAATCTAAAACATCAATACTTGGTAAAAGCCCTTTAAAGCTAAAATACTTTCAATTGAACTTATCAGAGATGTCGGAGAACAAAAACAGCAAAACAGATCAGGAATATGATGTTGCTTCCAGTCTCATGCGACAAAAAAGCAGCCCACCAACGCCTGACAAAATGGCTACTAAAGGAAAAAAATACTAATCAAGATCCAGTTATGACTGAGATCCACACTTTAAATTAAATGCTTAAAATTCCACTTCAACTCACAAGAAATGTGTAGAAGGAATTAGAATAAATAAACTCTCAGCTAAATATCTCACCAAACAAGACTGAAGAACCTGAGAACCAACCACTGCAGACGGAAACTCATGCACAATTAAAAAGAATGAATCTGAAATCAGAAAATTACAGCTTGATCTTGAAGATCTTTCAAATCACAAAAGAAGTAGTATTATCTGAATTCTCAGATTTACCAATCTGTTGAGGGAAAAGACATCATAAACTTTTTAAATGAACTACTACCGAGACTTCTAGATTTTTCTTTTGACAGACTGCTTGAACTAGAAAGGGCTCATCAAGTCCCTTCAAGATCAACTCCAAACAGTAAATATCCAAGACCAGTTGTCACAAAAATCCTCAGATACAAGCATGCTCTTAAAATTTGAACATCTGCTAAAGAAAAACAACAGATTTTATATCAAAGTAAAATATTCTAAATTGTTCCTAACCTAGCAAAATCAACCATGCAAAAACTCAAGCCTTTGTTAAAAGTTAAGCAAGATCTTAAAGATCTAGGTGCCAGATACAGACCACTTTATCCAATAAGAAAGCAAGTCACGGATAAATTGCAAGAATTCATAGACAAGAACAAGATGCAGTGAGTACTTTAACTCTTTGTCTGAAACTTTCACATCTGCAGCGCTTCCACACGGAGGTGAGAGGCGCTGTCAGGTCAGTGCAGGGAGCGGCGGCGGGGATGGGGGGAGGGTGGAGGTGGGTGCGCATGATGTTCGTTTCCAGGCTCCAGCGGCAGCGTCTGACAGTCCGACTCCATTTCCCTCTCTGTTCCGCCCTCTGACGTCATCACATCTTGACGCAAGGGCGGGACAGAGAGGGAAGTCTCTACTGCGCATTTGCAGGTGTGTCGGTCACTTGCCATTTATATGTTTGATAAGTGCCAATTTTTACCTATGTATATCACTAACAGGGCTTCTAAAATAAGACCAAAGTCTCTTCTTTTTTTTTTTTTTTTTTACTTGTTATTCAGTGGCGGAGTGGCCTAGAGGTCAGAGCTCCAGTTTTGACATCCAGAGGGGCCAGTTCAAATGCCAGCAATTTGCAGAAATGGGCTCAAGCTCGGTTATGATTGCCTGCTTTATCTTTAAGCATAACTGAATGGCATTTCACCATACTTGGGACTTTGAAATTTTTGTGATTTGTTAAGCTGATTTATCCAATCCATATGGAGACCACAGAGCAATGTTTGGACATTTAATTATTACATCGTGGCATCGTGGTGCGAGTTAATCTGGATTTTTCAAGACAGACTGTTGAACATCACTGGGATAATTACATCAGTGTTTGATCAGACTTTTTCTAATTCCTTGATTAGTATGGTGTGGATGCCATGTGGTTTAAAATGTTCAATTTGTATTAGTGCAATTTGTTTAGGTAGCTAGGATGATTTGCAATTTGTTTAGTTAGCTAGGATGATTTGCACACAGCACTAACACAATGTGATTTCAGACTGAATAGTTTTTTTTTAAATATTTTGCAATATATCATAAATAATTTTGAGATAATTGATAGTTGTGGTAATATAGTACATTTATTGTATGGTACAACTATATTGAAATTTATTTTGTGAAAGTGAATATGCATGAGAAAGATCTGCATATAGTGGAGATGACAGGCATGCAAATCTGCCTCATAAATATTCATTAGTGATATCCTGAAAACCCGATTGGCTGATGGTTCCGCAGGACAGGTTAGAGAACCACTGGTGTAAAGGACACTTGAGTCTTTAAGGTAAGCTCTAGTGCAGTCTTCGCCTGCCCTATAACATCACAACAAAGTGGCAGTTCCACCACATACAGAAGTGTGTACCCCTTTCCCCCACAGTCATGCCAGCACAAGGAGCTAAATATGACATAAAGCATTTTCTTTAATGTTTTTGTTTCACTGCACTAACAGAGAGTAATAACCCCCTTGGTTACTTGTAGGCAACAGGAACATTTTGCCAAGTTTCCAAGGCAAAACAAGCACCCTTTAAGAAAATATACTGCAAAATTACATTTACCATAAAAAGAAAAGGTGGTAATTACACAAGCAGAGTGTTCAATTTTTTGTCACTTTCCCACCTAGTAGGAGGTTAACAGGAACTGTAACAGTTCTGACTCACTCCACAGCCACAATACGAGTGGGAGTTGTTGCAAAGACAAGGACCTGCTTCTCAGAAGCTTTCTCTTACTTCATGTCCATGAGAAAACAGCATGTGGAAAAGAAGATGCAGAGCTGAGTTGCTTCAGGCATACACAAATCGGATGAGAATTGTACACTGAGTGCAGCAATGTTCCATTCAAAGAAGCAAGGCAAGGGTGAGGTGAAAAAACACACTAGAATAGTGTCTGCCAATATTTTTGTGGCCATGACCTTATGATAGTGACCTAATAAATTGTGTGAGCTATATAATAATGTGGTGCCTATGGAGAGCCTACCCAGATCGTGACCCAAATTTGGGTGTTTTTTTTTTAACCCATTTGTGGTCCCAAACCACAGTTTGAGAAGCTCTGCACTAGAACTTATGTACAAACTGGGCCCCTAATTATACATGTCTAAGAGAATTGTGCATTCAGTTTCTGCTTTGATTTGAGCTGCAGTCAAACCATACCTAGGCCTGGATTTTGTAGCAGTTTTCAACTTTTGACAAATCGAGTTCTTGTGAATTTCAGTAGGGTAAATCAGGGCTGGTACAGAGCTATTAGGCATCCTAGGTCAGTGTTTCCCAAGTCCAGTCCTGGAGTACCCCTTGCCAGTCAAGTTTTCAGGATATCTACAATGAATATGCATGAGAGAGATTTGCATATAATGGAGGCAGTGTATGCAAGTCAAGCTCATGTATATTCATTGTGGATATCCTGAAAACCTGACTGGCAAGGGGGTACTCCAGGACCGGACTATCAAGACTATCATAGACTTGTTACCGTAAAGTCTATGATATCTTGGAGCATAACCTTGCCACACCTGTAGTCTCTATTATTTTCTGAAGTTTCTTTTATTGCATAAACACAGGTAATTTACTCACAGTCATATGTTCAGAAGTATTGCCCCAGGGCACAGAGACTCCTTAATCCTGAGAGCTGTTTCAGTGGTTAGAGGTGAAGATCTGAAAAGAGGTAGCTTTATTGCAGAAATGAGAAATGGTTGAGCAGATAGAAATGGCTCAAAGCTGGGTGACTGGAGTGTGCGATATCTCATTAGAGAGGAGATATTCTCAAGGTAAAAAACCAAGTTTGTTGCAGGGAGTTTCAGCAGGATGGTGCTGTCAGAATCAAGATGGTGAATGCCTCATGGCGAAAGGGACAAGGAGGTCAAAAAGCCTCACACAGGCTCAGGGAGGAGGAGGTAAAAACCAATAGGGACAGAGCCTGCCACCGATTGGAGGGAAAGGTCATACCTGGTTGACCTCTCAGGACAGAGATAGTAAGAATGACTTGGAAATGATAGCAGGTAGACAAAGGAGTCAAGCTTGGCTGAGAGAGAGAGGAGGTCTGGGCAGCCGCACAACCAATAGCATAGGCGGTCGGTGGCCCAACTATTTGGGGAGGCTAAAGGGGGTGGGGTTAGGGGTGGGGCTTACATCCATAATTGTCTGACAACACACAGAAAAAAATAAGTAAAAATAAAAGTCATCACAAACAAAATATAAGAAAACCAATGGACTGCATTAGGGGCTTATAGCCCATTTAGTTATGTTTAAACAAAAGAGATATGCATGAAACAAAATATTTATTTTTTTTATTTTGACTTATAATATAAAACCTGCCTCTGGGTCAGCACCTCTCCTGAAATCCAAGTATGGCGTGCCACAATTTAGGTCTGGGAACACTAGTATCAGACAGCCACACTGGGTGGATAGTATTCACAAAAATGAGCTCCTTGTATTAACGACCAGATAGAGATAGATTGATAAGTTTTCAAATTTCAATTTTGGCACAGTATACTGTAAGTTATTATCACAAACAAAATATAAGAAAACCAATGGACTGCATTAGGGGCTTATAGCCCATTAGTTATGTTCAAACAAAAGACTCTTTTGTTTAAACATAACTAAATGGGCTGAGATCTGCATGAAACAAAATATTCATTTTTTTATTTTGACTTAAAACCTGCCTCAGAGTCAAAATGTGCGCTGCGTGCCACAATTTTCTTTTGAATTTATTATGGTCTTCTACCATCGAAGCGAAGGAACTGGATGGAAACTCCTTAGCCAGCCTTGCCTTCTCAGTGACGGCCCCGCCCGCGGGTTCCCGACTTTGTGGAAGTTGCATCATGACGGGAGCGCCCTCATAGGGAAGGCTGACTGGCTGAGGGCTGAAGGCAGCAGATGAGTCAGCGCGAATCGACGATCGCTATTCACTACTACTGTAGCGAATAGCGATTAAGGCGGGAGCACTCAGGAGTCAGGACTCGATCATGTCGGCAGGGCAGCAGCCGCCAGCCCTGAAGGCTGAAGAGACTGAGGCGCGGGGGAGGGAAAGAGGAGAAGGGTGCAGGCAGCACTGCAAAGAAGAGAGAGGAGTCGGGACTGGTTGGAGGAGGAGAACGGAACGGAGAAGAATAAAGACGGAGAAACAGCTGATCCATCCTGCTCCTGTTGTTGAGAACTTGTGGCTGCCGGCTGGGGAGGCTTAGCCTCCCCAAGCCTCTTATACCGGGCGTCTATGACCAATGGTAACAGTTCTTATACAGCCAAGCAAGTGTGGCTGCATTACCTGTGAACTACATTATACAGCATTGCTCATGTATCTTTGCAGTGGGAACTGCAGTGATGATAGTCCTTAGAAATGAGAATAACAGTAGAGGCAATAAACACATTTTAGGATCACATTATAAACTAGTGCGAGGCTGTCAGAGGACAGAACACGGACTTGGGAAACACTGTCCTAGGTGACACTTCAGCCTTGCGCTCCTCCACCCCCAATTAACATCTATGCTCCCTAAGATTTCAGTAATTAAATTCCACCATCATGATAGCACCAACACTATCTCTCCCAAGAATATTCCTGTATAACACATAATTGGACATTGTGGGGATATTAACGTCCGGAGGTCAATGTTTTTTAAAAATGCTGGTCACTGCGGGTTTGTTTATACCTGGATATTCGACATTGGGCTATATCCAGATACCAGCAGTGAATATCTAGGTATTTGGTGGCCACCAGAAGTTATCCAAGTATCACCGATACTCAGCACTGGTACCCAAATAGTTCTCCAGACAAGTCAGGACAGTTATTATATTCAAACTTGTCTAGAGAGTTATCCTAATATCAGCATTGAATGTCGGCGGTATCCGGATAACTTCTGGCTTCGCCTTAGATCTGCCCTTGAAGTTCCCCAGCAGTATCTGAATAACACCAAGGTGGTATATATTATTATTTGGCAACCCAGGCCTGACTTAAGGCTCAGGATCTAAAAATGACAAGAAAAGTACAGGCCTTTTGCCGTAATCTGAACTATGAAGTTCCAGCAAGCTCCTGAGCTATTGGGACACACCATGCAGCAAAATGAGGAAGGAGCTAGGGTGCAAAAACCTCAAAAACAGGACACAGATGGCTCCTCAGGAAGATGTAGCAATATGTGGGTAACAGAGTGTTTTTGGAAAGGCCAGGTGCAAGGGGCTTGCAAAAGTTTGTGCTTGAATCTAAAAGATGAAAAACATGTTTACGAGATTTTGAAGCTACTCATTAGTATAGCCAATCAGTGTTAACCATGATATTAACATAGATCCAATCAGGTGTGCTAACTGTCATATTACCCGTATCCTGAGGGGACCTATAAAAATGTGCGTACTTCCTACTTCAAGTTAGAGAGAGGGGCGGCTACTGCTCTCTCTCCATGGGAAACCATCGTAGAGCATCAGAATTGGCAAATTACCCACTTGCTTTCCCATGAATACCCTTGAGTGATAAGGTATGTCACATAGAACTAAAACCCAGATAGCACCTGTGTGCAGCTGGGATATTATATTCCTATAACTAATTGAATGGTACTTCTAATGACAAATAGTGTTCTGTAAATTGTATCTGCAGACTAATGACTAATTGTAATCATACTTGATGCCTGAGCAATAAAACATACCTTCTTATACTTCTAACTACATTTAGTCTGTGTTCTTGGCTACTTCAGAGCTACTATACAACTCTGGTAATTGAGGAGTTCAGATAGACAAGGTGAATATATTAAGACCAGCCTTGGGAATTTCCAGTGTCCAAGATACCTCCATTTGGTCTGGGGTGTCTCGAGGACTGGAAATTACCCAGAAAAATTCAGTGGTCAGCCATAACATTCAGCAGCATAATCCAAATAATGCCGCTGAATATCACTGACTGGGCCTAGTGAGCATTATTTATCCAGGTAGCAGGTGCTACTTCCTGGATAACTGGCTTTTAATATTGACCCTGAGCATTTAAATATTAAAAAGTAATTTACTTTCCTAAGTGACTATTCACCCAGATAAAACTGTCACCTTTAACAGTATGTAACATAGTAACACAGTAGATGACGACAGATATGTGAACTAATGGTTCTTTGAGTTTGCATGGCTATCAAGATCTATTGTTTTGTACTGACTGCTTCTGCTCATTGCTTCGCCTTAGGAACTGCTGCCCTAAGTGACTGCCTAGTCTGCCTAATGATCAGGATGGCCCCGGGTAAAGTTTCAGGATCATGGTTGGTCTTCGCACCAAGCTGAAAACTAATCATTCCATTTAAGCAAAGTTATCTTGTCCCAGATGGACTATGTGATTGGCAGGGCCAGTTATGATCTGAGGGGGGGGGGGGGGGGGGGGGGGAATGGGACTTGATATACCCCTTTTCTGAAGTTTTTTTTTGCAACTACATTCAAAGCGGTTTATATATACTCAGGTACTTATTTTGTACCAGGGGCAATGGAGGGTTAAGTGATTTGCCCAGAGTCACAAGGAGCTGCAGTGGGAATTGAACTCAGTTCCCCAGAATCAAAGTCCACTGCACTAACCACTAGGCTACTCCTCCACTCAAGGAGAGAAAGAAAATATAGTAAATGAACATAGTAACATAGTAAATGATGGCAGATAAAGACCTGAACAGTCTATCTAGTCTGCCCAACAAGATACACTCATTTTACATGGTATGTGATACTTTATATGTATCTCCGATTTGATTTGTCCCTGCCTTTCTCAGGGCACAGACCATAGAAGTCTGCCCTGCACCGGTTTTATTCTCCCAATACTGGCATCGCCACCCAATGTCCGCTAAGATTCCATGGATACATTCCTTCTAAACAGGATTCCTTTGTGTTTATCCCACGCATGTTTGAATTCCATTACTGTTTTCATCTCCACCACCTCCCGCGGGAGGGCATTCCATGTATCCACCACCCTCTCTGTGAAAAAATACTTCCTGACATTACTCCTGAGTCTGCCCCCTTCAACCTCAATTCATGTTCTCTAGTTCTACCACCTTCCCGTCTCTAGAAAAGGTTCGTATGCGGATTATTACCTTTCAAATATTTGAACGTCTGTATCATGTCACCCCTGTTTTTCCTTTCCTCCAATGTATACATGTTCAGGTTGGCAAGTTTCTTCTCGTACGTTCTGCAACGCAAATCCCAAACCATTTCAGTAGCTTTTCTTTGCACCGCTTCCAGTCTTTTTACATCTTTAGCCAGATACGGCCTCCAAAACTGAACACAATACTCCAAGTGGAACCTCACCAACAACTTGTAGAGGGGCATCAACACCTCCTTTCTTCTGCTGGTTATACCCCTCTCTATGCAGCCTAGCATCCTTCTAGCCACGGCCGCCGCCTTGTCGCATTGTTTCTTCACCTTCATATCCTCCGACACCAACACCCCAAGGTCTCTCTCCTGAGTTGAGTTTACTACTCTACAAACTTAGATTGTGAGCCCTCCTGGGACAGAGAAATATCCAGTGTACCTGAATGTAACTCACCTTGAGATACTACTGAAAAAGGTGTGAGCAAAATCCAAATAAATAAATAATCTCTCCCCTTCTATTTGGTATCTCTCTTTTGGGTTTCTACACCCCACATGCATCACTCTGTACTTCTTGACATTAAATTTTAACTATAATCCACTCAAGCTTAAAGAAATAAATGAAACTCCACCACAGTTTCACACCCACTGTGTAACTCGAAAACTGCTTATTACCGCTGTCACTCCCAAGCCTCACACTATGCATTGAATGGTGGAGAAAAAAAGCCTCAGTAACACCACCTAGCCAGCCCAATACTTCGGACTATAAGGCATGAGCCCAGTGTACCATCATCTGGCTTAAAAAAAACTCCACTCAGTGTGCCTAAAATAGATGTAGAATACCTCTCTCACCTTTATTGCTAGGGTGACAAGCGTGTATATGTCTAAACAGATCACAGAATGTAATTTAAATCAGTTCTTTTCAGTTGAATTCATGCAATCTCTATTAATTCAATGGTTACTTATCTCAGCCAAGGTGATCCAGCCACAAACAACTTAGCTCATAGTCCCTTCGCTTCAATGTTCTGCTGTCCTCAATATCACCAGCTGATCGACCCAACAGGGAGTCCCCGTTTCACTTCTGCTGCGTCAGGGTTTTTTCAATATTACATCTGAACAATTAATCCTGTGTCTCATATGCTGCATCAAAAAACCAAGCAGGTAACTGTCAGAGAGACGCCAATGCCATTTTAAGGAAGATTACGCTCCTCCCATTCTCATTCAAGCCAGACAATCAGCCTTCGCTAGCACTGTCTTCACGCAATCAGTGGAACGAATATCATTTGAAGAAAAAATGCGTCTCCTACCAGAAATCTTTAGAAGAACGCAGACCACTTGACCCAAACATTCAAACCGTCTGGTTCAGTCGAGTTGAAGAAAAATATCCACTTCTGTTCTAATTGCCGCAACGCACAACCCATATCTCCTCTCCTTTGGGGCGGTCTTATTTGCGCCAGTATTGTGCATACTGATTTAGTGATTTTTGTGCATCACTAAATCAGCTATACATTACAATGCTCACAAGACCATAGTCTCACCTTTCAAAGCTAACCAATTTTAGTGAACGCCCCACCTTTTTCGTCAATAAAACCCCTTTAAAAATCCCAAAATAAATTAAATCACTTATCAAACATTTGATTAACCCTTAAATCACCTGCTCCATCGAAGGTTTATTTTTAAACTCTGACAGAAACCCATTTTAAGCCCCCCTTGAAAAACTACAACTAAAAATCTTTTTCTCAAATTTTAACCCCCCCCCCCCCCCCAGTAAATATCAGGAGACCCTCAAAACTCCATAATTACAAAAAAAATTGAAAATCCCATTAACCCCTCAATTTCTGTACATTTAAATTCTAAAACCCACAATTTAAAATTAAACCAAACAAAGTTTTGGGCCACCAGACCCCTCACCTGACTCCCTAGAGTCTCCTGACCTGGCGACCTCTGATGGTTCCGGTCCCAAGAGTCCGCAAAAAAAATTGGGTCCAAAAATAAAAAGACCCTGAAAAGCACTAAAATCCCTGGAACTCCAGCTGGGCAGCTTTAAAATTGAGCCCCAGGCTTCAGCGGAGCCCTATCGGAGCTCCAGGGATGGACTGAGCATGTGCAAACTTTGCACTCACTCAGTCCTCCCTCCCTCCCTCCCGACAGGCTAGGCCGAAAGCCGGCCATTTTCCTGCCGGGTCCCTGCTGAACACCGTCATTCGCGTCCAGCGTACCTTCACGGCTGGACGCATTTTAACGGCGCTCCGGAGACCTCCAGAGCCCCCCTGGCCACCAATGCCAGCTGCAACTGGCCCAAAACGGGCCCGAAGATGCTCAGACCATCTGGGCAACCACAGAACGGCCAAAACACCTCCAGCCTAATCAGGAGAGTAGCCCTGAGCAGTGAAGCTTCCCTGCCATCCCGGACCACTGGAAAAGCCAAAATAAAGCCTGGGGAAGCCCAGGTGAGTTTTTTTTATTTAACCCCTAGGGTTACACTACCATGAAACAGTATAAAGAATATACACATTTAACAGCACTGGAATTCAACTACCAAAGATAAAATACAATGTTAGAATAATGATACACCCAATAAGCATGAATTAGAACATTCAATTAACATAGATATAATGCTAGAGATTTTCTACAATATGGTTTACCATATAGCTGAGGGACCATGTAGTAGATGTAATGCTATCTAATTAATCATCTGCATCTTCTTCGTTATCATTGTCATACCGTCCAATTTCAAAGAAGGCTTTCACAATGTTGTTCTAATAATTTTTCATCTGATGGCAAACTCTGAATATCTTTGAGAACTGATGCAAGAATGTCAAATGTGTGGGAATTCTTCAGTCTTAAGGTCAGACAAGCAGACTTCCTCTCTAAATAATCTATCACTCCAATGGACAATCACCCCAATGTAAAATTTCCCATGGGATGATCAGCAGTCTGTTGTGGTACAGACATATATGTCTGTTCACCAAGAATTGCTACAAGCTTCAGCTTCATCTCTGCTTTAAGGTAACCAGTGCTTTTTTTTGTGCCAGTACAGTGTACCGGAACCTCTTTTTCCTAGGGCCAGCTCACCTGCCTGCCCTTAGTTCCCCAGCCCTGTTTTCTGTTCCTGCCGCCTGCGACGCGTTAAAATTTTTTTTTATACCTGAAGTCGCAGCACCGGCGTTAGTGAAAGGACCAGGTTCACTCCTCCAGCCTTCCCTTCGCTCCCTCTGACGTAGTTTTCTGTTTCCACAAGGGCAAGACACTGAGAGGGAATGAAGGGAAGGCTGGAGGAGGCGAGCCGGGTCCTTTCACTAAGGCCGGCGCTGCGACTTCAGGTAAAAAAATAAATTAAAAGATTTAAACGCATTGCGGGGTGGCAGGAACAGAAAGCAGGGCTGTCGGGGAGCTAAGGGCAGGCAGGTGGGGCTGGGGTACTGGAACTCGATGGGGGCTTAAAAGGGGGACAAGTGGAGGCTTGGGCGAGTTATCGGACATGGAGGAGAGGATGGGGGCAAAGGAGAATCGCTGGACATAGAGGGGAGGGCAGAGGAGAATCGCTGGACATGGTTGGGAGGGGAGGAGAGGATAGGGGCAAAGGAGAGGATAGGGGCAAAGGAGAATTGCTGGACACAGGTGGGAGGGGAGGGCAGAGGAAAATCTGGGCATGGATGGGAAGGGAAGGCAGGGGACAGCAGAGTTGCTGGACATGGATGGGTGGCGGGAAGGGCAGAAAAAATGTTAGACATGGATGGAGTGGAGGGAAGACAGGAAGGAGATGCACATGGATGGAGGGGAGAGATGAAAAATGCTGGCCATGGATGGAGTGGAGGTTAGACAGGAAGGAGATGCACATGGATAGAGGGGAGAGAGAAAAAAATGCTGAACATGGATGGAGTGGAGGGCAGGGAAGATAGAGAAATGTTGGAGGGAAGGAAAGACAGAGGAGGAGATGCACATGGATTTAGGGGAGAGAGGAGAAATTCTGGACATGGATGAAGGGGAGGGGAGAGAGTTGAAATGCTGGACATGGACGGAGGGGAGGGAAGAGAGAGGAAGTGAGATGAACATGGATGGAGGGGAGGAGAGAGGAGAAATGCTGGACATGGATGGAAAGAGGAAGGAGATGCATACTGACAAGATGAGGGAAAGGAAAAAGAAGAGAAAAACTGCACATGGATGAATAAAATAGGCAAAAGCTGGATCCACTCTATAACTCCTCCAGTCAAGTCCGCAGAGGACCCAGCTTTTACCTATGGATGTAGGGCAAGAAATGAAGAAGAAAGGAGGAAAGTAAAGAAATAAATAGAAAGGAAACCCTAGAAACGGAGTTAAGGGAACAGATAAGAGAGCAGCAGAATCAGAGACCTGGACCAACATGATCAGAAAAACAAAGGCACCAGACAACAAAGGTAGAAAAAATAATTTTATTTTCATTTTAGTGTTTGGAAGATGTCCAATTTGAGAATTTATATCTGCTGTCTTATTTTGCACTGGATATACTAGAGCTGTAACAGCTTATGGAAATTATTTATAATGAAAAAAATCACGTTATTTTTTTCTACTATACTGGTATCGTATTTTCAATGATACTGCTTATATGCGCCACGGCTGGTATAAGGAGTGTGGCTACTGTGGGTGTGGATACCATAGGGACGGAGCCATAGATGATGACCCCGCCCATAATGAGTACCGGTACCTTTTTTGCCTACAAAAAAGCACTGAAGGTAACCCAACTCATCACTATTCTGTTTGGCTGGAGACCAGTAACCAATCAATAATCACAGGCAACTCCACCGTTTTTATGTTATATTCACTGAACATCAAAATTTAAGATGAGATGATCCGATATTTACGTTACAAGGTTTGCAATAGCAAAATCCTTTCCCCAGTTTTGTGGTTTCATTTGGTTTACTGTGGAATCATCATTTACATTTTGCTACCGCTTTTACTTTTTACTTTTAACTGCAAGCATCATATGTGGAGTGGATGAGTAGCCTAGTGGTTAGTGCAGTGGACTTTAATCCTGGGGAACTGAGTTCGATTCCCACTGCAGCTCCTTGCAACTCTGGGCAAGTCACTTAACCCTCCATTGCCCCTGGTACAAAATAAGTACCTGAATATATGTAAACCGCTTTGAATGTAGTTGCAAAAACCTCAGAAAGGTGGTATATCAAGTCTTCATTCCCATATGTAACTGAGTAAAAGCAGTAAAAATTAGTGAAATGATTACTTCCCCTACACCTTCAACCTGGCTACACTTCTGATTGCTAGGGGTGCAATCTGGGTAGAGCACAGCCAGAGCCACAAAGTACACACATCTATATAAATAAAAATATAAATGTTTGTTTGTTCAAAATCTTAAATCTCCGAAAGTTCTTCACCGATTGCTTTCAAATTTGGACACAACGTTGCATTCGAATACGCGCATGTTTTTATACATCTACTATTATATAGATGTCACAGCTGTCGTACTCACGGAGCGGAAGCAGTGCAACGAGTAATTGCAAATCAAATTGAGGAAGAACGGCCATCACCGAACGAGCAAAACAGACAAAGAATGGCTCAAATACTTGCCGAGGAAGCAGCAGAGTGACATGCAGCCAGACTTGACGATGCACGGTTGCGAGCATGGCGATCGTGTTCTGAAGCTTCAGATCTGCTTCGTTCTCAACAGAATCAACGCGACAGGCTAAGAGTGGCTTAAATCTCCGAAAGTTCTTCACCGATTGCTTTGAAATTTCGACACAACGTTGCATTTGAATATGCGTGTGTTTTTATATACCTACAATTGCAAATCAAACTGAGGAAGAACGGGCATCAGCGAACGAGCGAAACAGACAAAGAATGGCTCAAATACATGCCGAGGAAACAGCACAGCAAAAAACATCACTCGAGCCTCTTGATCGATCATTGCAAGATTTGCGTGGAAACAACAGACCATTTGGGAACGCATTAATATTGCTTGCAGGAGATTTCAGGCAAACATTACCTGTAGTTCCTCGATCGACACCAGCGGACAAAATAAATGCTTGCCTAAAATACTCTACTTTGTGGCAACACGTAAAGACGTTAAACTTAACTACAAATATGCGTGTCCAGCTGCAAAACGATCAATCACCTCAGATATTCTCACATCAATTGCTGAAAACTGGGAATGGAAAGGTGCTGGTTGATCTGACCTGAGGACGAATTTCATTGCCTCATAACTTCTGCAATTTAGTGACCTCAAAAGAATAATTGGTTGAAAAAGTATTTCCCAATATTCAAACCAATTATAAGAATCACAATTCGCTGAGTGAACGAGCTATTCTTGCGGCCAAGAACAAAGACGTCTACAAACTGAACAATATTATTCAGTCTAACATTCAAAGCGAGCCACTCACATACAAGTCCGTCGACACTGTTCTGGAAGCAGATGAAGCGCTTAATTATCCAACAGACTTTTTCAATTCACTCGATCTGCCAGGGATGCCACCGCACATACTGCAATTGAAAATCGGCGTGCCAATTATCATGTTGCGAAATATCAACCAGCCAAAGCTTTGCAACCGCACGCGGCTTGCAGTAAAAAATTTAATGAGCAATGTAGTACAAGCAACAATCTTGACAGGACCTTTCAAAGGTGAACGTGTCCTCATTCTTCGCATTCCTATGATTCCAACAGATATGCCATTTCAATTTAACAGATTGCAATTCCCAATTCGATTGGCGTTTGCAATCACCATCAACAAAGCTCAGGGCCAATCTTTAGAATTCACCCATTTACATCTACACACGGATTGCTTCTCACATGGACAATTATATGTTGCATGTTCTACAGTTGGCAAACCAGACAATCTCTATCTCTGCACACACAATGGAACAACAAAAAATATTGTATACCCACAAGCATTGTGAAATTAAACATATTAGAAACCTGCGCTTCTTCTTTTCTTTTCTTTCTTTTCCATTTAACCAGACTGAACCACAGCAACGCGTGGCCGGGTAGAGCTAGTAGATTATAAAATGTATCAATCTACAACACACATACTTCAATAATATATGCACAGTTTGTACCAAACTTTCAAATGGGAGAAATACAGGAGGAACAATCCCCCCACATTCAGTCGGCCTCAGGCTGTGCGGTGATTGCTCGACGCTGGTGCTCAGGCCGGTTATTCAGTGCTAGCCTATATCCCGTGACTGGTATTGAATATCTGGTTTCACATTTGACCATAGCAACTTAACCAGTCAAGTCAATATTCAGCGCTAATCGGTTAAGTACTTAGCGGTTAAAGATAGGCTGCACAATTAGCAAGCCTATTTTAACCACTAAACATATGTCACGCAATATAGCCAATTAGCAGTTAGCAGCTAACCACACATTTTCAGTGGAGATAACCATTATCTCCCGCTGAATATCCACAGGCACTAAAATGCTATTTAACTGGCCAGGAGCTGTCCTTTGCCGGTTAAATTTTTATAATCAAATGTATGTTATTAACTGATTTTTAGATGGCTAAATTGAAGTACAAATAAATCACATGACCAGCCAAAGACCACAGAATCTCAGTGACAATAGGGTATTTGAGGCTTGGGTTCCTTGTGGTTTAATCAGGGCCACCTCTACCATTGAGCAGCAATGTTCTTCTTGCATGGCCCTGCTTTTCAGCCCCACATTTCAGCCCCTACTGACTTGTGCGAATCGAGGCCCCACTATAATTTCTACATATTACCTCACATTCCTCCAAATCTCTCCTAGGCCACCCTTGAGTTTAATGGTGTTCAAGTATTCCAGCTAGCAAGTGAGCCCGCCCCCACTGTAAATAGTAATTTTGTTTCGGGGAAGATGTGTCTGAGGTTTACACAGTCAGATAAGGAGAAGGTAGAAATGAAAATCAGAACTAGAAAGTCAGAAAATACAAATTGAACAGAGAAAGAACAGAACCCCTTAGCACCACCCTCAAGTAAACTGACAGGGAATGTACTCAAACGGGGCTTTATATGAAAATTTATATTAAACATGTGAAAGCCCCACCACCACCACTCCCTCCTTCCCTCAGAAAAGTGTCATGACATCCAAGAAGCAGAGGTGCGCTGAAGTACTTTGGAGTTTCATTTTAAACAATCAGCAAAGCCTCAGCTGAAGCTCTCCCCAAGGTGGGAAAAGCTACCTGTAATGAGCAGAATGAGTCAGATATTAAATATACTCCTGCTGCATCAGCAGAATGTCTGTGGGACAATCAAGTTGGCTTACATTAAGCCTGTCTGGCCAGACTAGCAGCTGAAAACTCCTAATAGCAGAGAAGGGCTAAATTCAACAAGTGTTAGCAGGCAGTTTGCTTTGTTAGGGGGGAGAAAATAGAGACATTGGCTATCTCACTTATTATCACATACAGGGGCTTCCAATTGTAAAGTTTTACTGTCTCGTCTCCTCTGTCCACCACCCCTGCTCCACCCCCACCAAAATGGTGTATACAAAAAGCTTAAACTCTAGATTATTCTGTACATTTTGGGCCCGATATTCAGACCATGTGAGTTAGCCGGGTTGACTCCTGCAGTTGGCGCTGAGCTTGGATATTCAATGTCGGGCCATTTCTGATCAACATTGAATATCGGGGTATTTTTTGGCCAGTTTCAACTTAAATGGCCAAGCCAGTATTCAGTGTTGGCCAGTTAAATTTAAACCAGCCAAAGAAAGGCCTGCTATTTCAGCAGTTAAATTTGGCCGCCAAACATAGCCTGTGATGTGATGAATATTAACAGATAGCTGATTATATTGCACAATCTGGTTATCTGCTAAGCGCTATCTGGTAAAATTCAGCAGGAGATGCCCACCAATCTCCCACTGAATATTACCGGATAGCCGGTTAAGTGCCATTTAACTGGCCAACAGCCTTTCTTGGTTTTAAATATCGAGTGGTTTAAACCCAGTCTCACTGAGCTGTTGCTTTACCGACCCGTGGACTTGATGCAGTAAGCACTGAGTTAGAATGCTGCCCTGTGTTTCCATGCACAACAGTCTAATGCATGCACTAAAAAACCCTTTTATTCCCAATGCAGTAAACTAATGTCAAGTAAAAGACATTGGTGTTAAAAAGTGTGTGCTTTATATGCTTGTTGGTCTACTGCACTAACTCTTGAGTTATGGGGGGGGGGGGAGGTCTTTTCTTTTTGGTTGTAACTGTTAAAAATGTTAATAAAAATCAAGTTTTTAAAAAGTATCACTGCCACAGGTTATTGCATCAAGAGGCAAATGTCTCCCAGTCCCTTCCTGTCAGTGCGTGAACAGAGATTAGCTCACACCTGACAGGAAAGAAGATATTAAAAGTCTGCCCAACTCCACAACCCTTTTCCCTACACCCACCCCAAAATATTTCCCTGGTAGCTCAGTCAGCCCCAGACATTCCGACCCTCTAACTCTTCCCGCCACCCCACCTCACTCCCTGACCCTAAAAAAAAAACAAAACTTTTTGATAGACCAGTGGAATCATCTTGAACACCCTGACTCTGCCCCTTCCACCCACCCCCAGCTAGAAAAAGAATAAAACCTGCACTAGATTTAACCCAAGTTTTTACATTAGGAGCAATTTGTTAATCAGTAGGGTGCATGTCCTTTGCATACCCACCACAGTAGCTTTTAGCATACTGGTTTTACATTGAGTTTTAGGGGCAGCCAATTCAAGATACTGCCTGAGGCAGGGCTGAGATGCCACACCCCCCCCCCCCCCCCCAGCCTGAGATGCTTTCTCCCCCCCCCCCCCCCCCCCACAATCAAGTTCTGGCATCTCTCCCCTTTCTTCCTCCATCTTGTTCCCTGAGTTTACCTTCTTTCTTCATGTTCCAAAAGCCGATGGAGGCAGCAATTCTCATACACTCAGTTTCCATTGTCTGCTAAAATTGACCCATGGACCCCAGGTTTTAATGAAAGAGTTCAGTCTCTACACACCAATTCTGCCTTGACATAGATTCTGTGACTAGCTGCAGGGTCATGGCTATTGTGGGATAGGTCCCTCAGTGCTCACCCCACCCATGAATGATGGCCTAGCATTTGAGTACCGGCACCTTTTTTGCTAGAAAAAACACACTGCATGCACTGTCCTGCCGCCAGTACCGGCCTCGTCTTTACTGTGGCTGCCTCTGAGGAAACTGGAAGTTACATCAAAGAGGCGGCCGCAGTACAGAGAAGAGGTGGGTGCCAGCGGCAGGGCAACATATGGGAATCAAGCCTGCCGCTGCCGCCGCCAGCTTTTGGAACACGAAGAAAGAAGGTAAACTAAACTCAGGGAATATGGTGGAGGAAGGAAGGAGGAAATGCTGCTTCCGAAACAGTGCTGACTAGGCCCGCCCGCCGCCCCTGCTGATATTCGTGCACTATTTCTTACTGCATTGGGAGTAAAATTAGTGTGGGAAAATTAAAAGAAAAATGCTGCACTGAGGGGTAGCAAAGCTTACGGCATCAGCCCCCTGATAAAAAAAGGAAGGGACCCTTACTAAAATGTGATAAGATTCTATAAACGGCACCTAAAAAATCTTCGCCGAAAAATATAGCACTTAGTGCTATTCTATAAACTATGCTTAAAGTTAGGCACAGATTATAGAATAGCGCTTAGGTGTGGCCATTTACAGCAGTGAAAACCTGGTGTAAATCCCTGAGCTTAAATTAGGTGTGGATCCCCCTAATTCTATAACAACACACATAATTGCAGGAATGCCTCAGACCCACCCATGCTCCTCCCATGGCCACACACCCCTTTTGGGTTCATGCACTAGAATTTATGTGCATCTCTTTATAGAACATGCCTAAAAAGATTTGTACTTAAATTCTAATTATTGCAAATTGTGCCAAAGATTGCTTGTTATCACCCAATTATTGGCACTGATTGGCTCGTTATTCAATTAAGTTGTGCACATAAATTGCAAATTTACACAAGCAACTCATTGCACCATATACATAATTATTATTATTATTTATTGCATTTGTACCCCACATTATCCCACCTATTTGCAGGCTCAATGTGGCTTACAGAGTGTTGTTATGACATAGACATGACAGGATCTTAGATACAATCAGTGATAAGCAGAGATTGGATGAGGAATTAGCGAAGAAGGTGATAGGGTAGTGTTAGAGGTGTATTTTGGTATCTGGGAGGGTTGGAGTGGTGATTTTGTGTCGTTAAGGGATCTCTTTGTAGGGGGACTGTGCGTTACTTTGCAAAAAAAAAAAAATAGCAGATGGTAAGTGCAAAGCCTGTGTGGTATGTGTAGAGCCCTGCAATTATCGCACAGAGCAGACACTGCACAGGAACCACATTACATACTACTACTACTACTTGACATTTCTAAAGCGCTACTAGGGTTACGCAGCGCTGTACAATTTAACATAGAAGGACAGTCCCTGCTCAAAGGAGCTTACAATCTAAAGGACAAATGTACAGTCAGTCAAATAGGACTGTCTAGATTTCCTGAAAGGTATAAAGGTTAGGTGCCAAAAGCAACATTGAAGAGGTGGGCTTTGAGCAAGGATTTGAAGATGGGTAGGGCAGACCCACGCTGCCTCTGCATGTAAACAGTGCAGGCCCACACAGAAATAGAGAAGAGATGTCATGGTGGTACACACTTCTCCCAACAGTCCCACCCCCAATACCCCCATTATCCGATCCAACCTACATCCTCCCGGTATCTGATCCCTCTCCTGACACCCCTCAGTATCCGATCCCCTCTCCCAACACCCCTCCTGATACCCCCACTATATGAACCCCCTTCAGGCATTCACACAGTATCCAATCCCCTTTCCTGACACTCTCTCAGTATCTGAGCCTCTCTTTTGACACCCCGACAGCCCCTACTATCTGATTCCCTCTCTCAACACCCCCCCTGGCACCTTTGTTATGTAATCCTCCTGTCTACACCCTCCTGACAACCCCTGTTATCCAATCCCCCCTCCAGTCACCCCTCCAGTATCAGATCCTCTCTCCTAATACTCCCCAGTATCAGATCCCCTCTCCTGTCAACCCCCAACACTCCCCAGTATTAGATTCCTTCTCCTGTCAACCCCCAACACCCTCCAGTATCAGGTCCCATCACCTCTGGATTGAAACCCCACCCACAAGCACAAAGCCTCAAGGCATGCTTTGGAGAAGAGGCCTTATGCTCAGGGATAGGGTTTTGGATAGGAAGGGAGTTCAACCCGGGGCTGGGATCTCATACTAGGGGGTTTCAAGAGAGGGGACTGGATATTGGGGGGGGGGGGGGGGGGGGGGAGGGTGTCAGGAGAGAGGATGAGATAATGTGGGGGGAGGGGCACCACTGCAGAACTTCTCGTCACAGCTGCCACACTGCTGGACTGCTGATAACATGATTGCATCTACTACCTCCTCTTGAGGTAACAGTAAATGCAGTTGAGGTAATCGGCAGTCACGACAGCTAACATGCAGCAGTGACCCACATGCTAGCTGTCACAGCAGGCCACTCTCTGCATTGCCTTAGTCATACCCATGCACCGCCCATTCCCGTGTTAATCAGATAGCACAAGTTTTTGAACACGCTGGCTGTTTTAACGTATACGGGTCTGCGTTAATGACTAACATGCGGTAAAACCTGTCCTGAAAGCTAGTCACAGATACAGTAGTCCAGTAAAAAGGTATCTACCACCTACAACTTGTCTGACATTTTTTAAAATCACGATAACACTGTGTTGTCCTATATTATACAATGATTCAGAAGAACATTCACGTGGCCAGGCCATGCTGCTGCGCTTTCATACAGGTCCTACAGCCTATGACTTGTACTTGTGGGAGGTCATTTTAAAAAAGGGCATGAGAAGTACATATGTGCCTTTATAAAATAAGCTCCTAGATCCAGCCCCAACAGTGTGGAAATGCCTACACAAAAATGCTTGCCTATGCTGAAAATGTGTGTGTGCATACTCGAGGTAGCAAAAGAGGGTCCAAAAGTACACAACCAAAACAGCAAAAATAGCACAAATGAGCTTTCAAGAGTGGAACAATGGAGAGGCCTTTAATTCAATAGAACCAACATGGGCTGTGTTTCGGCATAAACTGTGCCTGCCTCGGGGGTCAAATTAATATTCTCAGCAATGGCAAGTAAAATTCAAAAAGGGGTCATTCAAAATAGCACTGCATTATAGATAGCAGCAAAACAAAACAAACGCATCCTTACACATCCAAGGTTTGCTACAAATCAACATTGTTGGGTCTGTTGAATTAAAGAACTCTCCATTGTTCCACTCTTGAAGGCTCATTGGTGCTTTTTTTTTTTTTTTTTTTTTTTGCTGTGTGTGTGTTCCACCCATGTACCTGCACCTTTTATAAAATACATGCATACATCAGAACTCCACCCAAACTATAGCCCTGGGAACATCTATGCATAGCGAGCATGCAAGAATGCATGATTTGTTCAGTATATGTGTACTTAGACATCTGTATATGGCTCCAGAATTTTATAACAGCTTTGTAAAACTATTCTCATGGGGGTAATTCTCTAAGGAGCTGTCTAGTTTTAAGTGGCGATATTCTAGTTATTTACGCACATAAATGACCAGGGCTGCTGAGAAACAAAGCTGGGTCCAGGGCAAACAATCTTCAGGGCCCCACTACCATCCCCTCACCACCGGTGCTGCTCCCCCCACCCCCCCCCCCGCCGCCCCCCTCCTGCAGCAGCGAACAAAAGAGAGTGCTCTGCCAGCTATAGATCCTTCCTCCTGCCATGTTCCACCTCCTGTGAAATAACTTCCTGTTTACGCATAGACAGGAGACAGCAGGAAGAAGGACCTGTGGCTGGCAGAGCAGTCTCTTTTGATCGCTGGCACCAGGCCCTCCTTGGAGGCCAGGCCTGGGGAATCTTGCCCCTCCTGCCCCCCCCCCCAAACACACACACACCTTGGCGGCCCTGTAAATGACCTCTTATAGCATAGCTACTCAATTCTGGTCCTCGAGGTCCACAGGCAGGCCAGGTTTTCAGGATATCCACAATGAATATGCATGAGGGAGATTTGTATACCAAGGAGGCTGTGCATGCAAATCTCTCTCATGCATATTCATTGTGGATATCCTGAAAACCTGGCCTGCCTGTAGACCTAGAGGACTGGAGTTGCATAGGATAACCAGTGGGACACTGTCATACCGGGGTACAAAGTATATCGTAGTGATAGGGTGGACCGGACTGGTGGAGGGGTAGCATTGTATATTAACAAGAGCCTTGACTCAGATAGATTACAAATTCAGCAGGACACAAACCACACCTTTGAATCATTGTGGGTTGAAATTCCATGTATAAAAAGGGAAAAAACGGTGATAGGAGTGTACTACCGTCCACCTCGCCAAGATGAGCAGGTAGACGCAGAAATGATAAAAGAAATCAGACACGCGAACAAAATGGGCAATGTGATAATAATGGGTGACTTCAATTATCCAAATATAGACTGGGTAAATGTAACATCGGGACACGCTACAGAGGTACAATTCCTTGATGAAATCAAGGACAGCTTTATGGAGCAGCTGGTGCAGGAGCCGACGAGAGAAGGAAAAATTCTAGACTTGGTCCTTAGTGGAGCGCATGATCTGGTGAGGGACATAATGGTAATGGGGCCACTTGATAACAGTGATCATAATATGATCAGTTTTGATATGGACCTTGAAGTAACTGTACACAGAAAGTCAAATACGTTAGCGTTTAACTTTAAAAAAGGAGACTATGATAAAATGAGAAGAACGGTAAAAACTTAGGGGGGCAACTGAGAGAGTAAAAACTGTACAACAGGCGTGGACGCTGTTCAAAAATACCATCCTGGAGGCCCAGGCCATACATATTCCGCGAATTAGAAAAGAAAGACGGAAGTCCAAAAGACAGCCGGCCTGGTTGAAAAGTGAGGTGAAGGAAGCTATTAGGGCTAAAAGAAACGCCTTCAGAAAATGGAAAAAGGAACCATCTGAAAATAACAAGAAGCAGCATAAGGAGTGTCAATGCAAATGCAAGGCGCAGATAAAGAAGGCCAAGAGGGATTACGAAAAAAAGATAGCATTAGAGGCAAAAAAACATAGTAAAAATTTTTTTCGGTATATTAAAAGCAGGAAGCTGGCAAAACAATCGGTTGGGCTGCTGGATGACCGAGGGGTAAAAGGGGCGATCAAGGAAGACAAAGACGTAGCGGAGAGACTGAATCAATTCTTTGCTTCGGTCTTCACCGAGGAAGATTTGGGTGGGATACCGGTGTCGGAAATGGTATTTCAAGCGGACGAGTTGGAGAAACTTACTGACTTCACGGTAAACCTGGAGGACGTAATGGGGCAGTTCAGCAAACTGACGTGTAGCAAATCTCCTGGACCGGATGGTATTGATCCTAGAGTACTGATAGAACTGAAAAATGAGCTTGCAGAGCTACTGCTAGTGATATGCAACTTATCCTTAAAATCGAGCGTGGTACCAGAAGCTTGGAGGGTGGCCAATGTAACGCCGATTTTTAAAAAAGGCTCCAGAGGAGATCCGGGAAATTATAGACCGGTGAGTCTGACGTCAGTGCCGGGGAAAATGGTAGAGGCTATTATTAAAAACAAATTACAGAGCACATTCGAGGACATGGATTACTGAGACCAAGTCAGCACGGCTTTTGTGTGGGGAAATCTTGCCTGACCAATTTACTTCAATTCTTTGAAGGAGTAAACAAACATGTGGACAAAGGGGAACCAGTTGATATTGTGTATCTGGATTTTCAAAAGGCGTTTGACAAGGTACCTCATGAAAGGCTACAGAGGAAATTGGAGGGTCATGGGATAGGAGGAAATGTCCTATTGTGGATTAAAAACTGGTTGAAGGATAGGAAACAGAGAGTAGGGTTAAATGGGCAGTATTCACAATGGAGAAGGGTAGTTAGTGGGGTTCCTCAGGGGTCAGTGCTAGGACCGCTGCTTTTTAATATATTTATAAATGATTTAGAGATGGGAGTAACTAGTGAGGTAATTAAATTTGCTGATGACACAAAGTTATTCAAAGTTGTTAAATCGCGACAGGATTGTGAAAAATTACAAGAGGACCTTACGAGACTGGGAGACTGGGCGGCTAAATGGCAGATGACGTTTAATGTGAGCAAGTGCAAGGTGATGCATGTGGGAAAAAAGAACCCGAATTATAGCTACGTCATGGAAGGTTCCACGTTAGGAATTACGGACCAAGAAAGGGATCTGGGTGTCGTTGTCGATAATACACTGAAACCTTCTGCTCAGTGTGCTGCTGCGGCTAGGAAAGCGAATAGAATGTTGGGTATTATTAGGAAAGGTATGGAAAACAGGTGTGAGGATGTTATAATGCCGTTGTATCGCTCCATGGTGCGACCGCACCTTGAGTATTGTGTTCAATTCTGGTCGCCGCATCTCAAGAAAGATATAGTAGAATTGGAAAAGGTGCAGCGAAGGGCGACTAAAATGATAGTGGGGATGGGACGACTTCCCTATGAAGAAAGATTAAGGAGGCTAGGGCTATTCAGCTTGGAGAAGAGACGGCTGAGGGGAGACATGATAGAGGTATATAAAATGATGAGTGGAGTGGAACAGGTGGATGTGAAGCGTCTGTTTACGCTTTCCAAAAATACTAGGACTAGGGGGCATGCAATGAAACTACAGTGTAGTAAATTTAAAACAAATCGGAGAAAAATTTTCTTCACCCAATGTGTAATTAAACTCTGGAATTTGTTGCCAGAGAAAGTGGTGAAGGCGGTTAGCTTAGCAGAGTTTAAAAAGGGGTTAGACGGTTTCCTAAAAGACAAGTCCATAAACCACTACTAAATGGACTTGGAAAAAATCCACAATTCCAGGAATAACATGTATAGAAAGTTTGTACGTTTGGGAAGCTTGCCAGGTGCCCTTGGCCTGGATTGGCCGCTGTCGTGGACAGGATGCTGGGCTCGATGGACCCTTGGTCTTTTCCCAGTATGGCATTACTTATGTACTTATGTCTTATTGACTAACAGAAAAGTATGTGCCATGACTTGATGTGTACTTTGCCAGTGGGCAGAGTTAGGGCATAGAATCGGTGAAATGCAGAGATACATATGTTAATTATAGAATTTTATTATCTCTGTGCATATGTACTAAGATCCGGGCATGGGCATTTATACCAGCAAAAGGACTGATCTAAGTGATCATACCTTAAATGTAAGCATATTTTCTGCTACTCGCACAAGAATTCTATAAATAGTAGGTGCCTACTTTTCTTTACAGAATAGGCTTGAAAGAGGGTGCCTGCATACCCTCTTATCCTAAGCACCCTGCTACAAAATTACTCTCCTAAAAACCTAAGGAGGCAAAGGGCACCAAACCTGATGCCAAGAAATGAATGCCAGAAAGAATGGCGCAATGCAATATTCTTTACTGGGAAGTATATGGGTACGTGCTGTTTTTGCTGTTGTTGTTAATTAAGGCTTGACTTAACTGGTGATTTTGTTAAAATTAGATTTGAATAAATTTACAGTATTATTAACAATAACAACAACGAAAGACAGAGCCTAAAGTACTACAAAGGAATTTCTGTCATTCCTGTAATGTGGAGAAACAAAGTATTCCTTTAACACGGCCTTTTGTTTGGCTTTAGTTTCCTGTGACCTTTCTGTTCAGGGATAATATAAATTTGTTAAACTTGCTTTTAACTGAAGCACAGAAATTCTACACTCTGAACCTGAGGGATTTATCTAGCTGTCACAGCTCTTTTTTGTGCTTAAGTTGCTGTTTTGAAAGCAGATATTAAAAAAGGGATATGCTCTGTGCTCCTTTGGGTTCCTAACGTCTCTGTGCTTTAAGCACTGTTTCTGTCTGGTGTCTTGTTGTTGCTGTTGTTGTTGTTGTTGTTGTTACTACCATGAAATAAAATGCATTTTTCTGTACGCCATTATGCAAAAGGCTAACTGGTGCACAGACAGGAACACATCCAACCTCAGACTCCTGACAAATTGTTACTGTCCCAGCTAAGGCTAGGCACTATGTTCAAGAGAACATAAGTGTTGCCATACTGGGACAGACCGAAGGTTCAACAAGCACAGTATCCTATTTCCAACAGTGGCCAATCCAGGTCACAAGTACCTGGCAAGATCCCAGAACAGTGAAACAAATTTTATGCTGCTTTTCCTAGAAATAAGCAATGAGTCATGGATAGGGCTACCATATTTGCTCCCCCCAAAAAACAGGACACATGCCCTGCCCCTGCCACACCCTCCGCCCCTCCCCCATAACATACTGCCTCACCCCTTTCGCACCCACATCCCGCCCCCCCATCACACCCCTCTAAGGGTGTCCTATCCTCCCCTTACCTTACTATATTGCCCTGGTGGTCTAGTGACCTCTTTGGGGCATCCTCTTTCCTGCTCAGAACAGCTGCAGAGACTGTCTTGCTCCCTCATGTATTGGCGCAGATTCAAAATGGCCACTGAAAGTGACCTTGCAAGACTTCTGCAGAAGTCTCGCAAGGCCGCTTCAACTCTCGGCGGCCATTTTGAATCGGCGCCGGGACCGACAGACAACAGTCTGCAGGCGCTTTGGGCAGGAAAGTGGGGGCTTGTGTAGCACACGCTAAAAACACTAGCACACCTTTGTAAAAGACCCCCCTCCCAAATTAAAAAGAGCCCCATTCTTCAAGAGTCTCAGCCCAGATGGAGTGTCCAACCTCAGGCTCCAACAGGAGTGGAAGAGTGGTCTAGTGGCTAAAGCACCAGTCTTGACATCCAGAAGTGGCTGGTTCAAATCCCACTGCTGCTTCTTGTGATCCTGGGCAAGTCAATAAACCCTCCATTGCCTCAGGTACAAGCTTAGACTGTGAGTCCTCCAGGGAAAGGAAATACCCAGTGTATCTGAATGCAACTGCTGAAAAGGTGTGAGCAAAATCTAAATAAATAAAACTAACATCTCTCCACCAAGAAGGCTTTCCTTTGAGCGGTTAATCAAGTAAACAGAACTTTGAAGATCTGGCAAACTACAACAAAAATCAATTGATAAGACAGCCAGAAGTAATAACACAATGACAATTAACAAAAAGAATATTTCTTCCAAATGGTGTCCAAGCAAGGATGCCCTGATTGGATAACCTTGGGGTGGGAGTAGATACTGGGCCCACCTGGGAACAAGTCCACTGAGATGAAGTGCTACCTTTCACCTCAGATGACCCTCCTGCTTCTGCATATGATCTTTATGTCAACCCTGAGCCAAAGTAAAAGTTCTGCGCAAAAGAAAAAGTTACAAAAAGAAAAATGTGTCAAAATTCTGCAGAATTCCTTGTCGGCAGCAATTCCTGATTTGGAGAATTTACATGCTATCTGCATCGACCAAGCTCCCCTTGCAAGATTTTTAATGCAGAAAAACCTGCAAAAACACACTCTTCCTGCATCAGGAGTATGATTAATGAAGGAGAAATGAAAGCACGCCACTGTGATAAAGGATAGTGCAGCTTATCACATCAGGCCCTCAGTTAGTAAATGGCCCGAGGCATCTGGTTTCAGGAATAAATATTTTCATGTTGCAAAAGTATCTGTCAGTAAGCATGTTCTATACCATTACTAAATCTATTTGTGTTAAAAATAAAAAGTATTTTGCATAATTCAATTTTTCTCAGCACATAATTTTGAAATTTTTGGCACATTAATTCTCTAAGGTGCAATTTACCATGATTATATTAAAATTGTCATTTAAAGCTTCCAGCATACAAAGTGCACCTCTGTGAGATTGCTCAACCCTTAACCTGCTACAAGATATTTACCATGAATGCAACATAAGCTGCAGTTCATAGAGAGAAATAAGCATAATTTCTGAATCTCTTCTATCATGATTCTTGACATTATGGCAGCAGAAAGCACCTACGTATATGTGTTATGCCTCTTTTATAAAGACTATAACTGAGTACCCTAATTTAGAGGCTCTTTTACTATGTTGCGTAGGCGCTAACGCATGCCCAACACAGCTTAAAATGGTGGGAAAAACACACAAAAATAAGCCATTGGGATGTATGAGGTGCTCCAGCATTCTTAGTAGACTGGCCATACAGACATCCCAGCAGAGCAGTGGGGCATTGTAGTGCAGGGGGCACTGCAATGGACTTCAGATAAAAGGTCCGAGGTACACATATCACTGTTACCCCATTATATTGTATGGGGAGCCCTGCAAAACCCACCAAAAACCTACTGTACCCAACACAATAGCCCTTATGCCTGTAGGTGTCACTTATATGTAGGTACAGTAGGTTTTTGGTGAGTTTTGGAGGGCTCGCATGATCCACCACAAGTGTAACTGAGTGGGATATGGGCCTGGTTCCCCTTCTCTACAGTGCACTGCATTGACAACTAGGCTACTCCAGGGGCCTGCTTGCTACTCTAATGGGATTGGCCATAACATCTGAAGCTGTCAAAGAGGGGGTGGAAGGGGGTCAGTGACCACTGGGGGAGTAAGGGGAGTCATGCCTTAATCCCGCCAGTAGCTATCTGGTCATTTAGGGCACCTTTTTGTGATTTAGTTATGACTGAAATAGGTCTACACCATAACATCTAACCATTAGCCCTGGATACTTTTGCTTTGTTCCATTATGGCAGAAAAACATCCCAAGTTTTGAGAATGCCCAAATTCCACCCCCAACACACCCCCATGCAGTTTGCATTCACTGCAGAGAAAAACATCTCAAATCCATGTTTTGAAAATTTCTGAAAAATGTCCAAATGCCACTTTATGCCATTTTTGAGACATTTTCTCTTTTGAAAATGAGCCCCATGGAGGGGCATAATTGAACGGGGCACCCAAGTTTTCCTGAGGGTGTCCTCGCAGGATGTCCCTGCGAAGGGGCGGGGGAACCCGTATTATCGAAAAAAGATGGGCATCCATCTTTCGTTTCGATAATGCAGTCGGGGACGCCCAAATCTCAACATTCAAGTCAACCTTAGAGATGGTCGTCCCCGGTTTTCGGCGATAATGGAAGCCGAGGGCACCCATCTCAGAAATGACCAGATCCAAGCCCTTTGTTCATGGGATGAGCCAGCATTCATAGTGCACTGGTCCCCCTGACATGCCAGGACACCAACCGGGCACCCTAGGAGGCTGCAGTGGACTTCACAAATTGCTCCCAGGTGCATAGCTCCCTTACCTTGGGTGCTGAGCCCCCCCCCAAAACCCACTCCCCACAACTGTACAACACTACCATAGCCCTAAGGGGTGAAGGGGGGCACCTACATGTGGGTACAGTGGGTTTGTGGTGGGTTTTGGAGGGCTGACATTTACCACCACAGAGTGGAGTGGCCTAGTGGTTAGGGTGGTGGACTTTGGTCCTGGGGAACTGAGTTCAATTCCCATTTCAGGCACAGGCAGCTCCTTGTGACTCTGCGCAAGTCACTTAACCCTCCATTGCCCCATGTAAGCCGCATTGAGCCTGCCATGAGTGGGAAAGCACGGGGTACAAATGTAACAAAAAATTTAAAAAAAATGTAACAGGTAGAGGGGAATGGGCCTGGATCCACCTGCCTGAAGTGCACTGCACCCACTAAAACTGCTCCAGGGACATGCATACTGCTGTCAGGGAGCTGGGTATGACATTTGAGGCTGGCAACAAATATTTTTAAAGTTTTTTTATAGGGTGGGAGGGGGTTAGTGACCTCTGGGGGAGTAAGGGGAGGTCATCCCTGATTTTTGGTCAGTTTGGGCACCTTTTTGAAGCTTGGTTGCAAGAAAAAATGGACCAAGTAAAGTCGGCCAAGTGCTCGTCAGGGACGCCCTTCTTTTTTCTATTATCGGCCGAGGACGCCCATGTGTTAAGCGCGCCACATTCCCGCCTTCGCTATGCTTCTGACATGCCCCTGGGAACTTTTGTCATCCCCGTGATGGAAAGCAGTTGAGGATGCCCAAAATTGGCTTTCCATTATGCCGATTTGGGCGACCCTGGGAGAAGGATGCCCATCTCCCGATTTGTGTCGAAAGATGGGCGCCCTTATCTTTCGAAAATAAGCATGACGAAGAAGGGCAACCTTCGAAAGCTAATCAAGAAACGTATTAATGTATTAAGTTATGTCCAATAAAAAAGGTATCATCTTATTTTCTTTTCCATGTTTTATTTTGTTTTATTTCTATTGATTACCTTTAAAAGTGGACTAGCACGGCTACCACACCTTTCTACTCAAAAATAAGCCTGATAGTATCATAACACAACACAGTAGAGAGAGGTAAAGAGGTAGAATTACAATAACTGATAGGACAGAGGGAAAAGGATAAAACAAGAAGGATGCTTCAATGCATTCATGGCTCAAAACCAGATGGCTTGTAGATAAAGCAAAAAAAAAATCTGGGACCTAGTAGAAAGCATCTTAGACAGAAGTATGCAAGCAGAGGAATGCTGGGAGGAAGATCCACAGCTCTGGTTCCTGAACAGAGAAAACTGAATGTCTGGTATGTCCGTGCAGAGCACCTTTTCATACCCTGGACGTGACTGGACAGGTCTAACTTAGGTCATCCTTCTTTTCAGACTTGGACATTCCTTCCTGTTCGGTTATCACTGTTGGATGTCCTGATTTTGGGCCCTCCCTAGTCCTGCCCACAACACGCCCCCTTGCTATTTGGATGTACTGCAGTGTTTGATATCCCTTTTCTGCCTTTGCAAAATCGGGATGTAGACGTTTCAAGCACATGGACATCGAATTTGGCATTTTGAGATATCCATATGCTTTGAAAATAAACTCCATAATCTTCAAACAAGCAGGGATGTACACAGGCACATTTCATTCATGTTCAGATTTTTTTCTTTGTTTTACTTTTTCATGATTTTCAGGTGAGTTTTTATTTTCAGATAGTTTCAAAAATTTGTTTTAATAAACATTTTTAACATGTTTAAAATCAACTGTACATAACATACATAGGATAATATACATTAATTTTGCTGCACTAAATGTTTAAGGCGTGCTGATGAACCAAAAACATTTTAACTAAAGCATGTTTCCTTGCTTGGGTAGGCCAGGCCATTATTCTGCCATTGACTGGTAAACACCCTTTATCGAGGAATATATGGACAGGGGTGGGGTGGGAGTGACCGAATTGATCAAGGAATCCAGGCCCAAGTCTCAGCCTGCTTGTCTGACATTGTTGCCTGGATGTCCCACCACTACCTGAAACTGAGCATGGCCAGGACTGAGCTTCTTATTTTTCCCTCTACACCTACCTCTCCTCTTCCCGCATTCTCTATTCCTATGGATAACATTGTCATCCTCTGTGTTTCCTCAGCTCATATCCTTGGGATCATCTTTGGTTCCTCTCTCTCTCTCTGCCCACATCCTATAGCCTGCTAGAACCTGTTGTTTCTTTCTTTATAAATGTCATCAAAATTTGCCTCTTTCTTTCTGAACACACTACCAAAACCCTTATCTGCACTATCACCTATCTCTTATACTACTCCAACATGCTCCTCACAGGTGTCCCACTAAACCATATCTCATCCCTTCAATATGTTCAAAATTCTACTGGAAGACTTACCTTTGCTACATTCACATAACCCCTCTCCTCAAATTGTTTCATTGGCTCCCTATGCATTCCCATATACAGTTGAAAATCCTCTTACTGACTTGCATTCATTTTGTGGTTCCTTGGAATCTCTCTCTCTACACCCCTCCTCAGGAACTCCATCAGGTAAGTCACTCATATCTGTCCCCTTTTCATGCACTGCCAACTCCAGACTCCATTTTTTCTGCCTTGCTGCGCCATGTCTGGAATAGACTTCCTGAGTTGGTACATCATGCTCCATCTCTGGCCCTACTCAAATCTAGGCTAAAAGAAGTTTTTGGGGGTTGCTTTTAACACTTAACCCAGACCTGCCAAGGCTTCCGCTTTTGTGGGTCATCTCCCACACTCCGGCCGAGAAGCCAGGATCTCCCGCTGAGTAGCCTCCCCGTCCAACAGCAGCAGAAAAACACCTTCATAAAGCACCATTTCCTACTGCCACTGATCCCACAGCAGCAGAAGATGAGGTTTTATGAAGACGTTTCCTGCTGCCGCTGAACGAAACCACTCCTTTTACGGCTGAACGTGAATCAGCTGTGCTGGTGCGAAGCAATAGGTTGAGATGGGTGGGATTGTGGGTGGAGCAATGGACAGGGCAGAGCTAGGGGCACAGTGGGGTCTGGTAGGGGCAGGCCCTAGATCTCCCAGTGAGTGGGTTGGCCCACTTGGCAGCTCTGTTTACCCCTTATTCACTTGTTCAGTACCCATGTTGTTTTAATCATTCCCATAATTCCTTATTTGTTCTGTTTGTCTATCTTGAATAGATTGTAAGCTCTGTTGAGCAAGGACTGTCTCTTACATGTTTGTGTACAGCAGTGTATGTCTAGCAGAAGCGTAGCCAGGTTGAAACATTGGGGGGAGCGGAGGGCGGACTGCGCAGGTACCTACAACCATGTTTAGGCACGATGGACTGGCAGAACTGCATAAAAAAATTAGACGCTGGTGCCATCAGAACTCTGTTTGGGGGAGCAGCTGCTCCCCTGGCGACCCACCTAGCTACGCCACTGATGTCTAGTAGGGCTAGAAAGTAGTAGTAGTAGGTACAAATGAGCAGACCAGATGGGCCAAATGGCTATCTGATAGCATTAGCAAACACTACAATTACAAGCAAAATGCTTTTCGTCAACTGGAAAGTTTAAATGGAGAAAACGGCCTTCCCAGAATTAAAAAAAAAAAAGTTAATTAGGGCTTCTGTTTTGACTGTGTCAATTAATTGTTTTCTACTCCATCGTTTTGTTGTTAATATGTTTAAGGCATCCTTTGAGAATGATTTTCCTCTTGTAGCAATATTTCTTTTGTTGTTAATTTTAACTTGTCTGATTACTCTTTGGGCCTACCTAGGAAATTATTTTGTAGATTACAGATTGTTCAGAATGCAGCTGCAAGAGTGATATTTGGCACACCTAGATGGTCAGCGGCTATGCCTCCTCTGAGGACATTGTATTTGTTGTTGATTCAGGCCCTATTTCAATTTAAGATTTTTATCTTGAATTTTGAGTACTTTGGGCCCAGTGGCCAAATTATTTACAGCAAAGGATATCATGGTATGAGCCAGAGAGAGTTTTACAGTCTACCAGGACACTAGCTGGTGGTGCCAACCATAGGCAGTCGGTGGCCCAACTGTTTGGGGAGGCTAAAGGGGGTGCACATCCATAATTGTCTGACAACACACAGAAAAAAATAAGTAAAAATAAAAGTTACAATTAACACCTTTTATTAAATGTAACATAACATAGTAACATAGTAGATGACAGCAGAGAAAGACCTGTCTAGATATTACATATGTATCATATGTCAAAAAAAGTGGTTGCTCAAAGGGGGGTTCACTCCAGAGGGAGGAGGGTGTGCCGTGCTGCGGCGACCCGCCCTGGGCATCAGCTGCCCTCGCTACGGCACTGGATCACAGTCTAAGTCAATTCATCACAAACAATATAAACCAAAAGCATTAGGGGCTTATAGCCCATTTAGTTATGTTTAAACAAAAGAGATGTGCATGAAACAAAATATTTATTTTTTTTATTTTGACTTGTTTTAAAACCTTCAGAGTCAGTGCACCTCTGCCTAATAGTTGAGATCACAGTCTAAGTCATCATCATCACAAACAATATAGGAAAAAGAAAAACCAAAAGTATTAGGGGCTTGGCTTATAGCCCATTTAGTTATGTTTAAACAAAAGAGATCTGCACGAAACAAAATATTTATTTTTTTTACTTGTTTTGTTTTAAATGGTTCTTCAGAGTCATCAGCAGCACCTACCTGTCTCCTGAAATCCAACGTACGTGCCAATTTCTGGGTGTGGAACGGAAGTGGGAGGGAACATCTTTCAGGCTCTCAGTCTCTTTCTTCTTCTTGCCTTCCCTACGTGCCCCTCCTGCACGTTCCCGCCTATGCGAACAGGAGTACACGGGACGGGAGCGAGCGAGCGCTCGAAGGCGGGCTCAAGGCTGACTGGCTGCCTGAGCTGAGGGTGGGGCGAAGAAAGAAGAAGCACTGCAGGCACACAGGACCGCAGCGGCGCGCCGTGTGAGAGCCCGAGCGGTCGGAACTCGACAACTGCCTGGGTGGGCTGAATCAGGATGGCGTGTCGGTGTCGGCCCAAAACAGATGATCCTGCGGAGCGGCAAGCCCCGGGCGGGTGGAACTGGGGGCATGGCGTGGCGTGCGGTGTCGACGGCATCGCGTCGTGGTAGGTCCAACCTGTCAATCAAGATCCGATCCTTCGGCTGGGGAGGCTTAGCCTCCCCAAGCCTCTTATACCGGGCGCCTATGGTGCCAACTGTTATATTGGTGTGTTGGGACCATTTGTGCACTTACAAGTTTTCAACTGCAGTGGGAATTCACCAGGAAGTGTGTTATAGGATGTTTCATAAGATCAAAACCTGGCTCTTTCTCACCTAGGGGATTTTATTCCTATGGGACCTGCTACAGATAACTTGAGCTAATCTTTAGTAAAAGAGCCCTCTAGAGAGGCTCTGAGAAGTATTTAAGGATTTAACAGTTTTTTATTGATGACAGAATCAATTAAACAATCAACAGACACATTATACACAAATCGAATAGCATACCATTTAACAAACTAAACAGAGATAGGCTAGTAAAGTAGTCATCAAATTTCCCCTTTTTTCTCCCCACCTATCCATTCTATACTCTTCCCCTCTTCTTGAAATTACTCCCTCCTTCCCTCATTTGTGGATCAGCATTCCCTTAGTTACATAACATAAAGCTACTCAACAATTGTAACTTGCGCCTATTCAGCCCCCAACGAACTGAGTACCAACTTGATAGTGATCCCATCATTTATATTGACCGTTGTTTCTCTTGTCCCTTCCCTTCCCCCCCTACCCTTTCCAAATTTAATTTACTAGTTGTTTCCAATTAAATTAAATGAGTAGACTCACCCTGTCGTACATTCCTGCTGACATCAGCTTTCCGGTACAGATAGAGAGCCTGGTCTCTGATAGCTCCCATCTGTTCCGTAAATAACTCAAGCATACAAAACTTACAGAATATATAGGGCAAGTGCAACAATGCCCTATAATCCTCCTACCCTCACCGGCGGGTTCCTTTTCTAGTCCCGTCCCCCCATTCCCTTCGCTCTTCCCACCCCCCTCCCCTTTTTCTTGCCCAGAGCCTGACACCTTTCCAAATCTGTCTACCTTAGATCCAGGAGAAAACAAGTTTAGGTTACAGAGCTAGAAGCTTTCATGCTCCCCTAAATTGACACATGTGTACCCAGGTGAACACGCCTAACATTTTGTGTTGTGAGAAGGCCCTCTTGTCATACATGTCTTTTCCAACCCCTCCTTGGTAACCTGTTAATCTGCCTTGGGGAGCTAGGCACCTATCATTGCCTGTTTGAATGGAATTGCACAGTAGTCTCATATTCTTCCCTCTCATCCCCTTGGAACCACGGGTCCGTTGTACTGTGTTAGCAGCTCTAAAAATTTAGCAAATAGCTCCTCCCTCTAGGAGGTAGGGTCTCCCACAGCGGCTCCCACTGCGCCCTGAACCGCACAGCGGCTCCCACTGGCCCAGTATGCTATCCATCTCTCTGACTCCACACCGGTTGACTCGCATTTGCTTAAGCATTTGAGCCCGCCACACCTGCAAAGGAGGCTCTTCCTTGGCTCTCCAAAACTGTAAGATTGAATTAATACCATAGTACGCCCCCATGCGTAAAAACGCCTTAAATTCCTCTGGAGGTTCTGCTGTATATTGAAAAATATTAAATAGTATTTGGGGATCCATGATGAAAGTACATTGCCAAATCCGATTTACCTCACGCCCCACCCTTTGCCAAAACCTTTCTACGTGCTTACAGCTCCAAAATGTATGTCCCAGAGATTTAGATTTTGCTCACACCTTTTTCAGTAGTAGCTCAAGGTGAGTTACATTCAGGTACTCTGGATATTTCTTTGTTCCAGGAGGGCTCACAATCTAAGTTTGTACCTGAGGCAATGGAGGGTTAAGTGACTTGCCCAAGATCACAAGGAGCAGCAGTGGGATTTGAACCTGCCACCTCTGGATTGCAAGACTGGTACTCTAACCACTAGGCCACTCCTCATATATAAAAGTATGTTTTGTAGTTTTATATGTTGCATTTTATGTATTATATTTTACAATTTTAGTTGTATATCACTTTGGGCAATATTAAATAAATAAATTATTTGGCTGATCATTTCTCTAATAAGGCACAACAAATGTGTTCCTATTTTGCTCAAAATATTGACTAAAATACATTTGATCTATTTGTGATTGCAGTGAAGGCATAATATTTAATGATCCTTGAAATGAATCTGACCCAATGACCCTATGGTAAGATTTTATCTTGTAAGTGAATACAAAATTGTGAACATATTTTCTCAGATGAGTAGTTCTATCTCTTCACTTGATGTCTATCCCACTGGGGTCATTCAGATTTTGAGGGAATTAATGAGCCCTTGGCTTTCTAAGATTCTGAATACTAACATTGACTACAAGAATGCTTCCTTCTTCAAGAAAGCAGGCTTCTTTTAAGTATCTTGAACAAATCTCTTGATTCTGTAGAACTATCAAAATTACCATCCATTTTGAGTCTTCCGTTCTTTGGAAAGGTCACTGAGCAGGTAGATTTTAGACAGCCAAATAAATTACTTAGGTGATCATGGTTTATTAGATTGTCAACAGTATGGCTTTTGTCCAGCTTAGGGAATTTAGACTCTGTTATTACCAGCTCTTGATTTGCTTTTGCATGGGTTAAATCACAATGGATAGTGCACATTGGTGTTCCTAGATACATCAGCTACCCTTGATACAGTCTTGCTCAATAGCCTTACAGCTACACATAAACTCAAAGATTGTTTCCTGGTTCAAATCATCAACTGCAGCTTTCTCAGCTGTCTATCCAGAAGCCCCAACTTGACATTTCATCCTTTAGATTGTAAGCTCCTTCGAGCAGGGACTGTCCTTCTTTGTTAAACTGTACAGCGCTGCGTAACCCTAGTAGCGCTCTAGAAATGTTAAGTAGTAGTAGTAACTATATTACAATAATCAATTTGTGATAACACAATTGATTGGACTACCAATTGGCATTGTATATCATCCAAAAATGTCTAATATGTTTTACCAATTTCAACTTTAAAATATTTTCTTCATTAATATTCAATATGGAGTTCCATAAAGAGAGTCTTGAATCCAATATAACCCCCAAAATGTTAATCTCTCTGTGTATAGGCATTATTTAGCCTAGTAAATTAGGGCATTCCTAGGGATATTCAGTGTTTCTAGCCCCTATCTATAAGACCTTTATCTTTTCTGGATTTAGTTTCATGCAGGGGCGTAGCCAGACACCCAATTTTGGGTGTGCCTGAGCCCAAGATGGGTGGGCAGAAGAACCTCGCCTCGTCCCACACATGATTTGGTCTCTCCTCTCACCTGCATGTCATATGGTCTCTCAAATATCCCCCTCTCCCGTATACCTTTTAAATAGCAGATTTTCACCAGCAGCGAGCAGCAACTAATACACACTGCTCATGTTGGCCCCCACCCTTCCCTCTGATGCAACTTCCTGTTTCCGCCTAGGCAGAAATACATCAGAGGGAAGGCTGTGGGGCCAGTGCGAGCAGTATGTATGTCATTGCTCACTGCAGGTGAAGAACTGCTACTTACAAGGTATGCAGGAGGAACACTTGTTGGGAGTTTTCGGCTGGTGGGGCTTGGGGATCCCTGCCAGCCACATCATAGGCATGCTGCTACTGGGTGGGCTTGAGGCCAAAATGGGTGGGCCTGGGCCCACCCGAGCCCACCCTTGGCTACACCACTGCCTACCACACCTGAATGTACACCACTTAAATAGCCTTCAGGCTTGCAGTTTTCTTACTTTCAGATTCAGTAGGTATTTATCTGTCCCAAGAGGGCTCACAATTAAAACAACAAAACAATCACAAAAGAGCAAAAGAGGGATTTAATCCTGGGTCCCCTAGTTACTAGTCCACTGTACTATTAGGCTATGCCTCAACTCTGCATATTAGTCTATTAAGAAGATTTTAGTACCATGAACTTCCAGAGTTTCTGAAGCTGTCAAACAGCCTGCTATCCCTTGCTAGTTTCACATTCAGAGGAGGATGGGGGAGAGCAAGCACTGTAACTTGCCTTAATCCCTCCAGTGGACAGTGCTCAATCAGAGCATCTTTCTGTAACCTGGACATGCCAAGTACCAGGTCTAAATAATAACATCCATCGTTTTAGATGTAGATGTCCCTTCCCCTTCTGAAATCAGAGTTGGACGTCCATATTTTGGCCCCTCCCTAGTCCCACCCAAAATAAACCCAGACCACACCCTCTTGCCAAATAGACGTACTGCAGTTTTAGATGTCCATATCCTCGCTTTATAAAATTGGGATTTGGACAGTCATGCAATATGGACATCTAAATGCCGATTTTCAGACATACAAAACATGAATTCAGCTTCTAAAATAAGGGCATTGAGTTTGTCAACACCCAGACCTAGATATAATTCAAGACCTGTGACATAAGCTCAGAAGTTTGCCTAACAGTTGTCCTCAGGGGAAAAGCAAAACAATGCCATCAATGTAGCAGAAACATGAAATCTTAAAAGAAATTAATGACTGTCCCAAAGGATTCATATACAGTTTAAAAAAAAAAAAATAGGTGAAAGGGGAAAACCCTGTGGTACATCATGGGTTGATATCCATGGCTCTGCTATCATACCATTCCGATTCACTCTCAATACTCTAATTTAGAGATTTTCTTTAAAAAAAAAAGTTTTATACCTTCCCTGTCACAACCCATATATCCAAACAGTCCTATAATGTTGAAGGCGAATGCTTCTGAAAGATCTAATTGTACATATGACTGCCATTTTCCAAATCTACATGTGTGACTGCTGCTGAGACACAGACATCATTTAATTTTAATCTGAAAAGAGAAGTAAACAATGGGGGATCAGGGAGGATATCTCTCTTAATCCCTCCTGTAAAGGTCTCAACTAAATGAGCACTTTTGAAAAGCCTGTACAAGCAAAAGAACACATGTAAAACCAGACGTGTAACTTTACCCCTATATATGTGTATTCCCTTTGTGCAATAGGGAATACACGTGTAGATTTTAATTCCACATCACACACCCCTTGCAATCTACACATACTGTAAGTATGCATGTGTAAATACTGGCTTTCTAAAATCTGGTTTTAGACATGTATGCAACATACACACATAAATGCCAATATTTATATTTCTAAATTGCAAACAGGGCTTCTAAAATATGGGTTATTGTATGCAAGAGCTTTTTTGCACATGCAAAGCAATTGTATGGATCTTAATTTATAGGTATATGCACATACAAGTGATCTGTACACATGTTAAAATTTTAGGCACCCACACAAACCAAATGTGCATCAGAAATGCCCAACTGTACTGTCAATCTACAGAAACACACAACATATTTCCAATGGACCAACTTACAGATCTACCAGGGGATTTGCCAAAATAATCCTATTTCTTTAAAACAAAAGGGTCACATATCAGTTCTATGAATTTTTTGCAGCTTGAGTTGGGCAGGTAACATAAACTGTTCTGGCTAAGGAGCGATATACTACTACTACTACTATTTAACATTTCTAAAGCGCTACTAGGGTTACGCAGCGCTGTACAATTTAATATAGAGGGACAGTCCCTGCACAAAGAGCTTACAATCTAAAAGACAAGTGAACAGTCAGTCCGAAAGGGGCAGTCAAATTGGGGCAGTCTGGATTTCCTGAACAGTAAGAGTTAGGTGCCGAACGCAGCATTGAAGAGGTGGGCTTTAAGCAAAGACTTGAAGATGGGCAGGGAGGGGGCTTGGCGTAAGGGCTCAGGAAGGTTGTTCCAAGCATAGGGTGAGGCGAGGCAGAATGGGCGGAGCCTGAAGTTGGCGGTGCTGGAGAAGGGTAATGAGAGGAGGGATTTGTCCAACAAATTATCCTACAAATAATTTTCTACAGCTGACAGCTATGATATATCCTTAGCAGTGTAGACCAGAACAGCAGGGCTGATCAGTCTTTATCTGCCATCATCTACTGTTTTATACTACTTGTCACCATGGTTTCTGAGCATCATTAAAAAAACATGTACAGATCAGTTCCTTTCCAATAGAATAAGCTTTCCCATTGCAATCAGAGTGATTTTTTTAATGAGTATAAAGTTGGTCCTTTTTAACATTTAAATCTGAATTTTTTGTTGCCATTTACCTGTTTTGCTTCTGTCCTTATCATACTGAGTGGGATCATTGCTCTCCAAATACTCTGGGGGTAAATTCAAGAAAAGGTACCAAAATGTAGGCGCTGGAATGATGCGTGCAAAGTGTGAATTTTACAACAGCAATTCTACTGTTATAGAATACTAGAGTAAGTCTGCATTTTCAAGCTAACTTTAGGTGCAAGTATTTACACCAGATCAAAGGCTGGAGTAAATGCTCGTACCTAAGTATTGGTAGTTAGGTGCATAAATGACAGTATTCTATAACTGTGTTTCCCAAGTCCAGTACTGGAGTACCCCTTGACAGTCAGTTTTCTGGATATCCATAATGAATATGCATGAACTAGATTTGCATATAATTGAGGCAGTATCTGCAAAACAAGTTCATGCATATTCATTGTGGATATCCTGAAAACCTGACTGGCATGAGTACTCCAAGATCAGACTGGGGAAACACCGTTCTGTAACATCACACCTATTTGCATGGCACGCCCCTGACCTGCCATGCCCCTCCCAGTTCCATGCCCCCTTTGGAGCTCGGTATAAGTCATCTACGCTAGTAACTACAAACTACTGCCAATTAGTGCTCGTTAAGGTCAATTATTGATATTTATCACCAATTGCCAATTTAGCACTAATTAGCAAATTATGTGTGTAACTGACTCTATTCTATAACTGTGTGTCCAATTGCGCGCCCAGCTTTGGGCACTATTTATATTGCAACTTTCAATATTTTGAGATCTCCTCCTGATTTGTAAGGACCTCCTCCAGAACAGCCCCTATTCCAGTATGTGTCTTATCTGCAGAGCAGATAATTATTCTTAATGATAGCCAAAACTTTTGTTTTCCTATTAAATTTACTCATTCCTGAATCAGATGTTGATCAACATTTAGCTGTCTTCCATTATTTTTAGTTGCCCTAGCTGTCCTGACCATCGGAGCAGGGCATTTTAGTTCATTTTTCTTTGCAACACTGGGTGGTCTACAGTGCATGTTAACTATTTCTGTTGTGGTTAATTTCTACCTGAGTTCAACAAAAGGCACCAAGAGCCTTCAGAAATGGGACACATCTCCTTTGTATTTTTTCATACCGGAATCGGTTAACGCCGTTTACTGTACTACTATGTAAGCCACATTGAGCCTGCAAAAAGGTGGGAAAATGTAACAAATAAATAAATAAAATCAATATTCCAGTATTGGGTATATACTGGAATATTGATTTTTACAATTAAAGGAACTATGTCCCTTTTCTGAAGGCTGTTGGTGCTTTTTGTTGAATTTTGGACTGTTTTAATTTCTACCTGTGACAAAGTCCACCCTCTCATCTTTCTGCCAATATCCTCCCTGATGAGAGGATACAACGGAGGCCTGATACAAAAACAGGCTTATCTGTCTTTTCTTGTGCTCTATCTGCTCTATGTACTGTCCAACCATCTCTCAGTGGTTTCAGTAAAGCCCAGCTGAATCTGTCATGCTTCTTGTATTTATACACAAAAAGGGTCATTATATAACAGGCCATGCAACTTGCACAGCACGCCAGAGTCGCCAAGGGGGCCGAGATTTTAGTACACTCTATTAATGAAATTGTATTAGGATCATTCAACATGATGAAGTTTTATATTTGAGTGTTATCATTCACTCTAAATTGTCTTTTCAAGCCTAAATTAACAAAGTTATTCAGGATGCCTTAAGTTGCATCTGGTGAGACATTTTCAGTCATATTTGGAATGGTATAGTCTTTGATTGGTAGTTCAATCACTAATTTTACCTTACATAGATTACTGCAACATAATTTATGTTGGATTACCAGATAGGGCAACATATACCCTACAAGTTGTACAAAATAAGAACATAAGAATAGCCATACTGAGTCAAACCAATGGTCCATCTAGCCCAGTATCCTGCTTCCAGCAGTGGCCAATCCAGGTCACAAGTACCTGGCAGAAACCCAATTAGTAGCAACATTCCATGTTACCAATCCCAGGACAAACAGTGGCTTCCCCATGTCCGTCTCACTAAAGACTATGGACTTTTCCTCCAGGAACTTATCCAAACCTTTTTTTAAACCCAGATACCCTAACCACTTTTACCCCGTATCCTCCTGCAATGAGTTCCAGAGCTTAACTATTCTATGAGTGAAAACATATTTTCTCCTATTTGTTTCAAAAGTATTCCCATGCAATTTCATTGAGGCGGTCTTTTACTAAGGCGCGCTAGCGTTTTTAGCATGCAATAAAAATAGGCACACGCTAAACGCTAAAGATGCCAATGTATTCCTATGGGCATCTCTAGCATTTAGTGCACACCTATATTTAGCATGCGCTAAAAATGCTAGCACACCTCAGTAAAAGACCCCCTGAGTATCCACTGGTCTTTGTACTTTTTGAATGAGTGAAAAATTGATTCGTCTCCACCTGTTCTACATCACTAAGGATTCTGTAGACATCAATTATATCTCCCCTTGTCCATCTCTTTTCCAAGCTGAAGAGCCCTAACCTCTTCAGCCTTTCTTCATATGGGAGCAGTTCCATCCCCTCTATCATTTTGGTCACTCTTCTTTGAACCTTTTCTAATTCCGCTGTATCTCTTTTGAGATATGGCAACCAGAATTGAACACAATACTCAAGCTGGGGTCGCACCATGGAGCGATACAGAGGCATTATAATTTTTTGGTCTTATTTTTTATTCCTCTCCTAATAATTCCTAGCATCCTGTTGGCTTTTTTGGCCGCCAACACACACTGGACAGAAGATTTCAGCGTACTGTCTACAATGATACTTAGGTCTTCTTCTTGAGTGCTGACACCTAAGGTGGACCCTAGAATCAGATAACTATGATTTGGACTATTTTTCCCAATGTGCATCACTTTGCATTTGTCCACATTAAATTTCATCTGCCAGTTTCCTAAGGTCATCCTGCAATTTTTCACAATCCACACATGTTTTGACAAACTTGAATAGTTTCATGTCATCTGCAAATTTAATCACCTCACTCATCGTTCTGATTTCCAGATCATTTATAAATATGTTAAATAGCACCGGTCCCAGTACAGATCCCTGCAGCACTCCCTGAAAATCATTTCCGGTATGCAGCAGCAAGTACAGTATTATATTTGGGCTTTCGAAAAATGACATGATTTTCCATCTTTTTGCGCTTTGCATTGGCTTCCAGTGACATTTAAGTGCCACTTTAAATGCTTATTCTTAGTGTTTAAGGCTTATTGACTTCTTGTAAATAATGAACTTTGTTCACAATTTAAACAGCTGGAATCCAGGCAATCATTGCATTCTAATTACTGTGATATGTTAAGTGTTCCATCTTTATGTGATGGGAAGAAGGCAAGCTCTCAAACTCATGTGCTTTCAATCATTGGTCCATATCTATGGAATTAATTACCACTGGTATTGCAACATGAACCTGATATTCTGACTGTTTGTAAGCAGCTGAAAGCACTGTGTTTTAATCATGCCTTTGACTGATTCTATGGGTGTTTTGGTATTCTTATTTTTATTGTAGTTTGTATGTGTAAGCTTTATTGAATTATGTATATAACTGTGTAATATAGCACTTGGAAGGTCTCAAAATTTCATTACATGCAATAAACAAAAAATACATTAAATCTTTTGCATGCAATGGACCCTGCAGCAGATAACAGTGTTAGCGTATGAGTGACCCACTATGTTAGGCTCTAGACAAACATATATTTAGTGGTCCCTTACCATGGACACCATTTTCCCCTGCAGAGGCACATTCACTTTTCCAGCCTCTTCAGGGAACCTTCTCCTTCCCAGTCTATCCTCTCCACAAGTTCAACTTCCCTTGTTCTTGAAAGTGGGGGGGGGGGGGGGGGGGGGGGGGGGGGGGGGCAACCTAATGGTTAGAGCAAAGGACTGAGAACCAGGGAAAGCAGTGTTTCAATCTCACTGATGCTTCTTGTGACAGTGAGAAATCATTTTCACGCTTCACTGCCTCAGGTACAAACTTTAGGTTCCATTTACTAACATGCACTAAACAGTTAATGTGATTTAACACACGCTCAGTAACTCAAGCTTTATTATTCTCAGAGGGACTTATTTATTAAAAATAAAAGGGCACCTCTGTGGAATGTCCAAAAGGGCGCCTGTTACATTACATGCCTATTTTATGAAAGCAAACAGTGCTCATTAGTGAAAGCCCACCAACAACAAAAAAAAACCAAATGAAAACAGAGCATCAAACTCACAAATAACCACTTTGGAAAAAAAGGCAATAACAGCTCAAATAATTTTTAGAGGAATCAGATTTTAGCTGAGCAGAACTCTTGTACTCTACACTTCAAAATCGCCATTTGACTCATAAAACATTAACCACATGTACTCTGTGTGGGGTTTTTTTGGGGGGGGGGAGGGTAGCTTTTGTTGTATTTCATAAAGGCAACATAGGCACACAAACAATAGGCAACTAGAAGCAGCCTTAATAGCCTGCAAAGAAGATACAGATATAGGCATGTACTCTAAGCGTGTACACTTGCATTTTATAATATACCCAAATATATCACAACTCTTCCTTTCCTGAAAATGTTTTACGTATGATCTTGTAGGCACGCATACTTGTACATAGTCGGCATGCATGCATTGGACATTCAATTTTATAAAAGCCTTTTTCCACATGTTATGTTTTGCATACAGAAAATGCTCTATATAAAATTACCCTTATACACTTAACTTGAATTAATGCATGTTAATTTACATTAACGCTGGTTATTGCAAATTAGTAAATCAGAGCCTTAGACTGAAAATCCTCCAAAGCACAGATTCACCAACTCTACCAGAACTTGAACCTGGATTTAAAAAGGGAAATAATTTAATCAAGATCCAAATGCTCACAAGGGGGCCACTAGCAACCTGCGAGTGCACACTGATTTAGCAAATATTCCTGGCACTTACTCGCAACCTGCTGCCATACTCATGTCCAGCCCCTGTAACTTTCCTGGGCTTCTATGAAGAGATAAGCTGGGAGGAGGGCTAAGAAAGGAACAGAGGTCTGTGCAAGAGGAAAGGGGGAGGGAGCAGAGGCAAGCAGGCAGTGAACGAACAAATGCAGCGGGGTGGGTAGTGGGGTGGAGTCATCTGGGGTGGGAGAGGCATACTGTATGTCTAGTTCTAGGAATTGGGTCCATGAACAGACTCAGATTATATTACCTATTGAAACATTCTGCCAGCCACTGACCTCTCTTAATAAAAAATGCTGGTTGGCAAGCCTATTCTGGCCCCAAGATTTTCACATGAATCAGGAGTCTACCATTCTTATGTCAGAGACTTGGCAGATCTGTGGGCCCTTTCTGGAACTGGGCCCTGTTTACTTATGCCTTAATCCTGCCCTGGCTTGGAATTGTATATTTTTAGGTGCTTTGTAGTAGATCATTTTTTATAGTTGAAAATAAATATTGCATCAAAAACTCTCCCTCTGCACAGGGTGAAACAATCCAACCATCTCCCCAGCATGTCAACACCACAGCAGGATGACAGGCAGGCGGTGTGTCATCAGATCAAGCAATCTGATTGGTGCTTTAAACAGTAAAGCTGAATGCCGGACATAATAAGATTACAGGATTCTTATTGTGCTACCTGTGCAAGTCTCATTAGACTTAGTCTTCCAATTTAGCCAGTGCTGACTGCAATTATATCATTGTTGGTAGCCCCTTCTCCCCCCCCCCCCCCCATCCCCATCTCCACTTCACTGCCCATGTAATTCTTGGCTATCTGCTCCCTATATACTGGGCTATTAATCACACAGCCTTGCTAGCTAATCCCTCACCCTTCCCCTCTCTTCTCACCAAAGCTAAACACCTAGACCTTCAATCAATTTATTACCACCACCACCCCATAAGTTTGCAGACCCCGTTGATATTCAAATGCATAGAGAAACATCTCATTGAAATGAGCCCAAAGCAAAACACAACATTTTAAACTAATTACAATATGGTCTATGGCCATCCATTCAGATGATGCAACACTAACAGAAAGCAAGTCCAGTAGATGACGCTATGAGGAAAGACCACACTAAGACTGGCCCTACCCAGGAATGCAAAATGAGATAAACAAATACCTGTATCAATAAGCAACAAATGTCTCTACAAAAAGAAAAGACTAACCCCAGCCAGATATGTTCATTTTCTGTTACAGATGCGGGAACAATGCAGCACCTTATTCTAAAAGCCAACGGCAAACCGTATGAGATGTATTGATTTGACTATAGCTTCTAGATTAAATAAAACACTAGCTATGCTAAACATAACTCTTCTTGCCTTTCACCTTGATTTATATACAGAGCTCCCTCATAAAGAGAAGCAATGAGGAATCCTGGGTCAAAGCACATATTTATGGAAATCATCACAAGTTTCAGCTGCAGAAGCACAGAGGGGCATAGAGAGGTTTGGTTGAAGATCAACAACCCCCCCCCCCCCCAGGCCCCAAATCAATGCATACACATGCACATCCCTATTAAAATGTTTACTGTTTGTAAGACTGTTTCTGGCAAAAGATCAATGAGCCCCAAATCTCCCATTTCAATCAGATCACATCCTAATCACAGACTCTCTGAATGCTGTTTTTCTGACGAAGGATGGTACAGTCTTTGGAGCCTCTCTCTGCTACTCCTCTGCCTCTCCACATCTCATTTTTGCTCTCCAGTTCTCAACCCTAGTGACCTGTAGCGCCCTCAACTCCAGTCAAGCACATTTGCAAATCATGCCCTTTTCAAGAGATATTTCTTATGGATCTGCTCAAATCTCCTAACTGAGAGGATGAAGGATGCCATGTCACATTCTCCTGTCACTCTTTCTAGGATGTTACTTATTTGCACCTACCAATTTTCAGGGATTGAACCCAAAGTCTTTCAATGATGAGTGCAGCAAACAATGCATTATAACACCATACAATTAATATTAAATCAAGAGATCAGAATCCATAAAAATGTCTGAGTAAATCATGAATGTTAGGTTTGATACAAACCCAGATGCCCATGACAGATGGACAGCATTGCCAGCTCCCATTGTCTGTTCCTCATGTCATTTTTTTCCGCCCCTGAAGTTAAGCTCCACAACCCAGCTGAAATTAAACAGTCTTGGTGAGATCTGTGCTGAATACAAGAATGGAGGAGAACAAAGGGGAAATGCATAGCAGCTCTACCTGGAAATGTGCTATTGATGTGTCTGAAACAGATATAAAGATTTTACACAGCCCACCACCAACCCAACCTTTTCATCTCTCTCACACATAATCACATCTTCCCCCTTCCTTCTCCCACCCCTCCACTGGTCATACAGACCAACAAGAATGTATCCCTGCCTGGTGGAGAAAACACATTCTCAGGGGATCAAAAGTTACTCCTCCTCCGCCAAAGCAGCACTTACCTGTTACACAGACGAGACTGATGCACTGCAACAAAAGCTTGTCCATCTTCCAGGGTTTCCATACAGGAAGGAACGAAGGTGAGGGGCAAACTAGAAACACCCCCTCCACCCCACCAGAGCACGGACTGACACCTCTAACTGTTTTTCGTCTCTGTTATCTGCAGCCTAGAGTGACTAGGAATCAGAACTGCTTTTGAATGGAAGCTACCACTCTGTTGTCAAGATAGGGAAGTAATGTCTTCCACACATCCTGCCCACCTAGTACCAGTCTCTGCTTAGTCCTTGGTGAAATTCAAAATGGCCTTTTACGCTTTTTTTCACTAGTCGTTATCTTTGCTTGAAGAGCAAATAAAAGCTGGGTTTCTATCTTTTCCTGTCCTCTTCCTGCTGTGTCTCCCCTCCGTGCCGGCGTTCCTTAATCACATGCCTGTCCATTGAAGCTTTCTACGGACAGGAGTTTATAATTCAGAAACACATAGTGCCATGGAGAGAAAGGAGGCGGGGTGTATGAGAGTGTGTGTGTTTATAAAATACTGGAACCAAGAGCAGACAGATTGAGCAGCAGTCACCTAGCTGAATGCATCCGAGCATGAATGTATCCACTGACCAACCTGTGGAATTACAAAAGTTAAATGGCCATAGACAGAGGGGTTAGGAAGGGGATGTGATACTAAACTCACAGTACCAACCTAATGCATAACAGGGAAAACATAGCAGTAGAACCAAACTTGTTGGTGTGACACAAAATTAGGACAAGATGAAACGGACAGTCCCACGTCCACTTGGTAAGGTTTTTTTTTTTTTTTTTTTTTTTTGGGGGGGGGGGGGGGGGGGGGGTTGTTTATACATTCCCATTTAAAAGTAACCTGGCATCTGTGGTCCTGATTTTCCACCGGACTCATAAGGTGCTTTTCGCTGGCACGATGTCTCAGGATGCTTTGCTGTCACAGCAGCATGGAGATGAACTTGCTGCCATCTGTGAATGTCACTGTGTCGCCGCAGTGCCAGGAAAGAGTACCACAACTTCCAAGTGGAGAGAGAAAAGCGCAGACGTTGTAATTATTATTAACTAATTACTGGTGACTTAACTGAAGAACAGAGAATGAGGGAAAAACTACAGGGACTCACCGCAACATCAAATCCCCCCCCCCCCCCCTCCTGATCACTAAAATAATTCCCTTTTGAAAATTAACTACCAAAGTTGCACGAGGGATGAGGACAGCAAGCTCTGGAAGTCTCAACATTATGAATGTGAGTAATAATGTTAGAAATTGAGACTAAAGCCACGTGATTATTATTTGGTCAGTGCCAATTCATATTTTGCTGCATTTTTTAGAACACTGACGTTTCATAATTCTGTAGGTCGTTTTTATTAAGTGTTTTGATCTTCTCAAATAAGGATATATAAAGCTACCAAAGTATCTGTGAACTTGCATCTAGGTGGACTACTGAAAATTGCTCCCATAGGCATTTGCCTGGCTTCTTTGAGAGGAACGGTCCTGTGGCACCCTCTGCTGCTGTCAGAAGGCACTGAAAGCAACTGACAACAGTCATTACACCGTCAAAATAGTATGCCGAAGTCAAAATACTTCCAGCATCCAAGCTGCACCCCAAGGAAAATCATTGTGCCATTACTGGACAAAGGGGCCGATGCTCAAAAGCCTTGTTACCAGCCACGTGCGTTTATAGACGGCTGAACTTACCAAATGTGGAACAGCTATCAGTGCCACATTGAGCCTGCAAATAAGTGGGGATAGGCGGTGGGTGGCCCAATTGTTTGGGGAGGCTAAAGGGGGCGGGGTTAGGGTGGGGCCAGGGGTGGAGCTTAAATCCATAATTGTCTGATAACACACAGAAAAAATAAATAAATTAAAATTAAAGTCACAATTAATACCTTTTATTAAATTTAGATATTAGATATGTATCATATGTCAAAGAATAAAGTGGTTGCTCAAAGCATATAATAACCACAATCGCTCAACTGCAAAACACTATGCACAACTTTGTTCAAAAACACACTCAGAACCTTAGTGTACCATAAATATTACACTGGGCAAAACCTAATACACCAATATACCACCCATATGGAAAATGCAGACCATCAACAATATGAAACAAGGGATCATATCATCACAATTCTCATGTAGAGCCACAAAAAAACACCCTAATTCATGTTTAATGTGGGATAAAATACTTAAATAAGTAAATAAATATAAACTTTTAATGTTGAGCACCTGATTCTCAAAGTGGACATATTCCAAACACTATAAGGAAAATAAAATGATCTTTTCTACCTTTGTTGTCTGGTGACTTTGTTTTTCTGATCATGCTGGCCCAGTATCCGATTCTGCTGCTATCTGTCCTCTTAACTCCGTTTCCAGGCCTTCCTTTCCATTTATTTCTTTACTTTCTGCCTTTCTTCTTCATTTCTTGTCCTACATCCGTAAGTAAAAGCTGGGTCCTCCACAGACTTGATTGTCCAATGGATCCAGCTTCTGCCTATTTTCTTCATCCATGTGCAGTTTTTCTCTCTTCCTTTTCCCTCATCTCATCTCCTTCCTCACTCTTCCCTCCCCTCCATCCATGTCCAGAATTTCTTCTCTCTCCCTTCCCTCTCCTCCATTCATGTCCAGCAACTCTCCTCTCCCCTGCCCCCCCTCCAGCCATACACACCCACCCAGCGATTCTCTTCACTCCCCTGCCCCCCCTCCAGCCATCCACACCCACCCACCCATTGATTCTCTCCTCTCCTCTCTGTTCCTGGGCAGATTTTCTAACAGGAGCTGCTCATCCAATCAGAGAGCTCTATTTGAATGCAGATTAACATACAGACACTCTAATGGGAATTTTTAGTCAAAAACACTTGCTAAACCCTTGGTTTTTGAATCAAACTTCACATTTTTGATCAGAGCCATGCCCTAACATTAAGGCTATAAACATTTCCAACAATTTTTACCCATAAATATGCAAATGAGAACATCCCAAAAACGGACTAATTTGCATATGGCTTGAGCAAATTTAAGTACACCAATCCCACTTCCTAGCACCTAAATTCTGCAATTAGATTTAATGCAAATACTTTTAAAACTTATTTTTAGCACTTTTAAAATTTCAGGGGTCAGTGCAAGTCTCTTTGGTATGAAGTGCTCATGTGCAGGAATTTATCCTAGTTAAATATCTCCCTGACAACCCAGGACACCTCCAGTCAACCCCCCTGATCTGCTCTCCCAGCAGTAAGGTAATCAAATTACAACTGGTTATACACAAGGCTAGAGACAGCTTTCACTGCAGCTGCTGCTATTTAAACCCCCCAGAGCAGCAGGAGAACTACTACTACTACTACTATTTAGCATTTCTATAGAAACAGCTGATCCATCCTGCTGTGGCTGGAGGCTTAGCCTCCCCAAGCCTCTTATACCGGGCGCCTATGGTGGGGAAAATGTGGGATACAAATGTAACAAATAAATAAATAATGCTCAAAGGAAAACACATGTACATGCAAATGGGATGCATGGAAAGTCTATACAGTTCGGTTGGGGAAGCGCCTAGCACATGGGCAGAACACACTCGCAGATGGTAAGCATTGATGATCTGCGCAATGCCCAGGAAAAAAAAGCAGAAATGGCAACAACTATGTGTTAGGCATAGGTCATAGGCTTCTACTGGAGGAGTAGCCTAGTGGTTAGTGCAGTGGACTTTGATCCTGGGGAGCTGAGTTCGATTCCCACTACAGCTCCTTGTGACTCTGAGCAAGTCACTTAACCCTCCATTGCCCCTGGAACAAAATAAGTACCTGAATGTATGTAAACCACTTTGAATGTAGTTGCAAATACCTCAGAAAGGCAGTATATCAAGTCCCATTTCCCTTTCCCTACTGCAGCAAAGTTTAAAAAAAAACTTCAGACAGCTCAAAACACGGCAGCCAGGCTTATATTTGGAAAAACACGATTCGAAAGCGCCAAACCCCTACGAGAAAAACTGGCTCCCAATCAAAGAATGTATTGCTTTCAAAATCTGCACCCTGGTTCATAAAATTATCTACGGCGAACATACCTAAATCTCCACTACCCAAGCTGCAAAGGACTCAAATACAAATCAACCTATGCATCCAGCTTTTCCTACATAAGCACACAAACTATGGAACGCATTACCAAAAGCCGTGAAAACAACTTATGATCACCTAAACTTCTGGAAATCATTACAAACTAACCTGTTCAAAAAGGCATACCCTACCGACCCAACTTAAATGCCTGTACCCTGCAACACAACGAAACCAAAGCTCGTAATGGACATATAATAACTCTTCCTCTCTACGATTCTCTTCCTCTCTACGATTCCCTAATGTGTCTGTACAAACGAACCTTATTCTACCACAACATTACTGTATTTGTTCATACCGGAATTGGCGAACGCCTTTTACGGTACTATGTAAGCCACATTGAGCCTGCAAATAGGTGGGAAATTGTGGGATACAAATGTAATAAATAAATAAATAAATAAAATAGCAGAGAATCTTCAGGAGAGATCCTGCCTTAAAGCAAACCATTTTTCCTTTGCATCATAAATGGATCATAAATGGAGGGCATATGCGTTCATGACCTTTTTTTGGTCTTTTTTTTGTTTGGTTGTTTTTTTAATTATCATTATTCCATTACACTTTTCTTTTTAACACTACTGTTCTAGGAAGAACACACACATATGAGACAGGCACATGAAAAGTGCAGATACTATTACAAATTGCAAGCAGACCACTCCACCATGAAGCTGCCCTTTCACATGAAACTGTCACCTCAGACCTGAAGGAAAATTTTGAACATTACAGCTAGGTGTTCCCTTCTATGCCTTGCACAAAAACGTGTGTGCATCACACAGAATGCTCATTTTAATACTAATTAACTCATTTTAAATACATTTGCATAGCGTTTTTGATTGCTGTTTCCCCGAATGGTAAAAAGCAGTGCCGAAACCCTTTGTTCATTAGTCGCACAATGATGTACACACAAAACTAGTCTAAACGAAATGTTATAAGTTTTCAGCATCAGTCCCAAAGAAGGCAATAATATCATTCTACTGCTTCAGTTAACTATTCTGAAAGACAGCATCTACCATATACCAAATTTAACAGGAACAAAAACAATTTTATTCAAGAATAGTTTTAAACATACACCTACAACTTCTTTAATAAACAGGGCCAGTGCAAGGATATTAGGAGTACCTTTAGCCTTGTGCCCCCTCTAATTAATTTTCAGGTCCATAGGCCATGCCCCTATCCTGAGATTCTGATCCACTCAGCTATCATTGTGACTCCCATCACCACCCCTCACCCCTTACAGAACATTCTTGTAAAAAAACACATAACTGGACATCACTGGGTCAATATTCAAAACCAGCCGTGACTGTTTTGTTTTTTTTTAAACACCAGCTTCTGGGGTCCTTTTACTAAGATGTGCTAATGATTAACTTGTGCTAAATTATAAGATGCCGCATAAGTAACTGGGCAGATAAGACCGCATAAAAAGCAGTCCTATCTTTGCATGGTTAGCTATCCAGGCATTGGCACTGCATACTAGCCAGTGTTCAGATAACTTCCAGGTAGTGTCTTGATGGGTTTTTGGTGCTCCTCCCAATGAAAATTCCCCGCTACACCCGCTGTAGGCCCCCTAGGCCTACCTATGACAGCCCTGGTGGTCTAGGAGGTCCTAGGGGCAGAAATGATGCCAACTTGCTCCTGCCCATTGTAGTTCTAGCCTGAAAATGGCCACCGCAACCTCCAGTGGTTCAGTGGCGTAGCCACAGGTGGGCCTGGGTGGGCCAGGGCCCATCCACTTAGGGCTTAGGCCTACCCAACAGCAGCACATATTTAGTGCTAGCTAGTGGGGATCCCAAGCTTTGCCAGCTGAAGACTTCCCCCTGATTGTGCTGACAACACTGCTTTCCACTTCAGCAGTCTAAGCTTCCTAAGCTGCTGATACTGGCCTCATCGCATTGGGGGGGGGGGGGGGGGGCAAAGGAGAACACTTGGTGCCCACCCACTTCTTGACTAGGCCCACACAAAGTCTGCAGTCTGGCTACGCCCCTGCAGTGGTTGTCTTGCAGTATTCGCTTGTACCACAAGGCTGCTGCTGGAGCTCTAGAGGTGATTTCAAAAAGTAATTTTATAAAGCATGTGTCAATGTTAAGCAAAGTTGACTACCTATACTGGGTGTTTTCTGTAAACAGCAGGATTAATCAGGCACACAAATGGGCAGCATCACTGCATGGCACCCAATGGAACACCTCTCCTAGAGCTTAAAACTATGTGTAAAGGTTTGAGCATGCGTAGCCCTTCCCATGCATAGTGGTCTTCTCTTTCTTCTATACCCCAAGACATAATGCATTTCTTACAGAAGTTGAGGGGTTGTATGCTTATTAATTCTACTGTCTACAGAAAACATCTGTTACAGATAAGCAACTTCGCTTTTCTGTTGATAAGCAGAATATAATCAGGCACAGAAATGGGTGTCTCCCAAGCTCACTGCTGCTCAGCTTTACAGATATTTTAGCCATTGTCCAAGAGTGGCCCACTCAACTGGCAAAGATGTGAGAGTTGCTTGTATCACAAATAGAAGTTGGTCAATATTGCTCCACCAAATGTTTCTTGAGGACTGGTCCAAACAGTAGTGTGAAGTTAAGGTATGATGTGAGCACTGCATATCCTGGCCAGTGAAGGGGACTTCAAGAGAGCTACAGTGGTATCAGTGGCTCTGATTTGATGAGATTTCACTTTACTGGTTAGAGCAATACCAGCATGTTCATAACAGAACTGAATGCAGAATGTTAGCCAATTGGCTAAAATCTGTGTAGCCACTGGAATGCCAAGTCTGTTGGAGTCGAGATAAATGAACAGCTGTGTTGATTTTTAGATAGATTCTGTTCTTTTAAAATGGTGAGAGACCATTTGCAGTCTAGGATGTGATGGGACTTCTTGTATGGATGCTTATGTGGTTTTGGATAAAATGCTGGGAGCACTATTTCTTCATTCACATGGAAATATGTGACTACTTTTAGTAGGAGTTTAGAATGAGTAAGAAGAGCTACTTTATTATGATGAAAGTGAGTGTAAGGTTCGCATGTGACTAAGGTCTGAACTTAGCTCACTGATCCTTCTAGCCAAAGTAATTACTATTAAAAAAATAACAATTTCCACGTAACATGCCTGAGAGAAGAGGATTCCATGGGCTCCAATGTCAGTTTCATGAAAGGCGTAAGGACAACATTGAGATCTCATGGCATAACAGGCTTCTGAACTGGAAGTTTGATTCATGAACCTGGAAATGATTGGACACTGAAGCCAGGATTCTGCCTCTGGGGAGGTTACAGATAGAGAATGACTGAGCTGAGATTCAGCCATATGGGGCCTGATATTCAGACTATGGGAGGTAGCTGGGCTGTCTCCCATGGTCAGCGGTCACCCTGGATATTCAGTGCTGGGCTGTTTCTGGTGACCAGCACATTCAGGTGTTTGGCCAGTTTAAATTTAACCAACCAAGCTAATATTCAGTGCTGGCTGGTTAAGTTGAAACTGGCCAAAGATATTCCTGCTATTTCAGCATCCTAATTTGGCCACCAAACTTAAGGCGAGTCGGCACTAAGTTTAGCCTGCCTTCCCTTCTCATTGCTCTCAGCTTTGCCTCTGGTCCCGCCCTCATTTCCTGTTTCCGCAAGGGCGGGACCAGAGGCAGAGCTGATAGCAACGAGAAGGGAAGGCAGGCTGAAGCGCTGACTCGCCGAGCCTGCTCATGCTCGCCTTTCAGTACTGCTGCCGCCGGGACCCCGGTAAGATGACTTTTAAGTTATGGGCGGCATGCAGGAAGGCGAGGGGCAGGTGAAGGACTGTTGTGGGAGTGGGAGAAGAGGTCGGGCAGCGGGCTGGCTCCTGGGGAACTTCCGGTTCCGACGGGGAAATATTGGGGGTGCTCGAGCACCCACAGCACCCAAGGAGTCGGCGCCAATGATCGTAAGCAAATTAAATTAGAAGCCAATAGTGACCTTGAAGTAAAGGGGAAGTATGATCATAACATTAGACATGGCAGAAAAGTCTGACAGCTGTGTTTTGAAGAGTTTACGTTTCTTTAGGTGTACATAGGGGCAGCCTAGGTAGACTATGAGTCGTATTTTCAAGGCACTTAGACTTACAAAGTTCCATAGTAACCAATGGAACACTGTAAGCCTAAGTGCTTAAAAAATTAGCCACTATATTACAGTAATCTAGTCTGGTAATCAATAGAGAGAGAATGAGGGAGTGGAGGGTACTATGGACTGGTGAAGGATGTAAAAAGCTGCCTTAACAAATTAGATATTTGAGCAAAAAAATAAAGTTGGGAATCAAGGATAATGTTTAATAATGGAAAGAGTCCAAAGGCTGAAGGCCATTTAGAAACTAAATGTAGGTAATCTTGCAGAGGAACAATGGTAGGAGAACAAGGATTAGTGGGGAAAAATCAACAATATATCATCTGGATTCAAATGACATGAAATGCCAGAAGACTGAATAACAGTAGCAAGAGAGAAACAGATTAAAGAGAGAGGAGATGAATAGAGCCCTGGGGGACACCGCAGGTTTAGAGGAAAGAGAACGATGTAGAGGAGGATGTGATGACCTTAAAGGAGTGATCCGAAAGGAAGGAAGTGAACCAAATCAAAACAGCTAAGAAATATTATGTTTGTCAAGATGAGAGTAAGTTTCGCTTAGACGAGCTGCTTGTTGTGCCTTGTTCATAACAAAAAACACGTCCAGGTGAAAACGTCCGTGTGTTTGTCAGGGACATCCTTGCTTTTTTTGATTATGAGTCAAAGATGTCCAAGTGTTAGGCATGCCCAAGTCCCGCCTTCGCTACGCCTCCAACACGCCCCCTTGAAATTTGGACGTCCTTGCGACGGACTGCAGTTGGAGATTTTCAAAATTGGGTTTCGATTATACTGATTTGGACATCTCTGGGAGAAGGACGTCCATCTTCCGATTTATGTCAAAAGATGGACGTCCTTCTCTTTCGAAAATGAGCCCGCTAGTCTACTATGGTCTCTATTGCAACCTCGCTATCAGGATACCTTATCTTCCCTGTTATGGTGATATCTTTGAAAGATACCTTGTTCTGAACCATGCACTTTTGAGCGACTGTCGGCCTCCCCCCAGTTTCTAGTTTAAAAGCTGCTCTATTTCCTTTTTAAATGCTGTTGCCAGCAGCCTGGTTCCACCCTGGTTAAGGCAGAGCTCATCATTCCGGAATAGGCTCCCCCTTCCCCAAAATGTTGCCCAATTCCTAACAAATCTAAAACCCTCCTCCCTGCACTCAGCGGCGGCCCAAGGCAATCTGCTGCCTGAGGCGAGAGAAGAGATGGCACCCCCTGGGTACCAAGAATGGGAGAGGGGGGAGGGTTCCTCCTCAAAACTACAATCAGAGAGTGTAAGGGGGTTGGGAGTCATAGAAAACAGAAAACTGACAGGAAACAAATAACTGTTTATAACTAAATCATAAAATTAGAAACAGAGAAAATTGTGGCAGATAAGGACCACATGGCTCATCTAGTCTGCCTATCTATACCATATACTATCCCTTCCTCTACCTCACAGATCCAACATGCTTGCCCCATGCCCTCTTGAATTCAAATACAAGCTTCATCTTTACCACAGTGTCTGCAGCAGCCAAAAGTGATCTGTAGTCCTGTGGTAGAAAACGGTATCTGATACCTGCAAAGGCTATAAAGCAACCGGGGGGGGGGAGGGCAGAACACTCAAGACAGCCCAGATCTAACCCAAGCTCCCAACCAGATTTACACTTGGACAATTGTATGTAACTTGCAATAAAACCCTCCCAAAAAGGGATACTTCATTTTACAGCTCATCATAAAACAAACTCTGATGTCAAATCAGTGACAGCAACAAACTTCCTCTAAAGACACTAAGGAGAAATTAGCCCTTACCTGCTAATTTGCTTTCCTTTAGTCCCTCCGGACCGGCCCAGGATTGGACTGATGGGTTGTGCTCGCCTTCCAGCAGGTGAAGACTGAGAAAAAACTCTGACTCTAGAGAGCCAATCAGAGCCCTGGCCATGTGACCCTAGCCTCAGTATTTGAATAACAAAGCAGAAAGTAGAAGAAAACCTATTCCCTGTGCCCCGAGAAATTCTAGCAGCCAGAAGCACTCTTGAAAACGTGCTTAAACAGCGGCTCACCGACAGCTCTCACCAGAGCAGCGGTATGGCATATAAGTAAACGGCTCACCGGCAACTCTCACTAGAGCAGCAGTATGGCCAGTAAGTAAACGGCTCACCGACTACTCTTACCAGAGCAGCGGTATGGCCTAAAGTATGTACAGATTAATGCATATAACAACTGATAAGTTTGAAAATAACTTAAGCATTATTTTAAGCAATAACTCGCAACACAGCTCTGTAAAGAAGTGAACAATGAACATAGAGAGAAAGAGAGAACGCGGGAGAGACCTGGGCCGGTCCGGAGGGACTAAAGGAAAGCAAATTAGCAGGTAAGGTCTAATTTCTCCTTCCTTAGCATCCCTCCGGACCGGCCCAGGATTGGACAGATGGGACGTAACAAAGCAGTAGTCCTACGGGAGGGACCCCAGCAAACCCGCTGTGAGTGCTCGTGATGCAAAGACCGCCTCTTGCCGACACTGAACATCAAGTCTGTAATGCTTTGAAAAGGAATGGAGAGAGGCCCAAGTCGCCGCCTTACAAATCTCCGCTGGAGGGACCAAGGAACACTCAGCCCACGACGCTGCTTGTCCTCGTGTAGAATGAGCTTTCACCACCTCTGGAACTGCTTTGCCCGCAAAAAGGTAGGCTGAAGCTATCATTTCCTTAATCCACCTAGATAAAGTGGGCTTAGAGGCTGACAGACCTTTGCGGTGACCAGCAAATAGAATAAACAGTCGATCCATGCGGCGAAAGCCTTCCGTAACTGCCAAATATCGTTTCAGGACTCTCTTAATATCTAACGTACGCTGTTCCTGCGTTCCTGAGGGGAAGATAAACCGACTGGGACAAATGAAAACGGGAGAGTACTTTAGGCAAAAAAGAAGGAACTGGACGAAGGACCACTCGCTCCTTAGAAAATCCAAAAATGGAGATCTACAGGGAAAAAGCTTGTAACTCCGAGACTCTCCTAGCTGACGCAATAGCCACCAAAAAAAACTGTTTTAAGCGTCAAATCCTTCAAAGAACATGCTTGCAAAGGTTAAAATGGAAGCGTTGTCAAAGTGGAAAGGACGAGATTAAGATCCCATGATGGAAACACGAGCTCGTCTAGCTAAGCAAGGTTTTTCAGCGCCGGTGATTTCCACCATGCTTCGGTCTCGTCGTCAATCCACCTCGCTAAATTACATTCGCACCTGGAGAATATTTGAGGATTGGTGCGCAGATGCTGGGATTGCTCCTTTTCAGGCATCCGTGGCTCAAATATTAGATTTTCTGCAGCAAGGTTTTGATAAAGGACTTTCTCTTTCTTCACTTAAGGTGCAAGCGGCAGTTTTTTCTTGTTTTAGAGGCCGCATTTGGGGTAAGTCTTTGGCTAGTCTTCCTGAGGTAGCCCGTTTTTTGAAAGGAGTAAGTCTTCTCCGGCCTCCGATCAGAGGCCGGAGAAGACTTACTCCTTTCAAAAAACGGGCTACCTCAGGAAGACTAGCCAAAGACTTACCCCAAATGCGGCCTCTAAAACAAGAAAAAACTGCCGCTTGCACCTTAAGTGAAGAAAGAGAAAGTCCTTTATCAAAACCTCGCTGCAGAAAATCTAATATTTGAGCCACGGATGCCTGAAAAGGAGCAATCCCAGCATCTGCGCACCAATCCTCAAATATTCTCCAGGTGCGAATGTAATTTAGCGAGGTGGATCGACGACGAGACCGAAGCATGGTGGAAATCACCGGCGCTGAAAAACCTTGCTTAGCTAGACGAGCTCGTTCACGAGCCAAGCCGTAAGACAAGGCTGATATGGCCGTGAGGTGAAGCTCTGCCCATGCCATGAGACTCTCCATCTCTTGACACAGGAGACAGCATCTCGTTCCTCCCTAGCGGTTGATATAGGCTACTGCTGATGCGTTGTCCGAGAGAGCACGTACCGCTTGCCCACCAGGAGATAACCGAAGCGCTGCAGAGCTAAGCGAATCGCCCTGGTCTCTAAAAAGTTGATGGATTGAGTTGCTTCCAGTGGAGACCAGAGACCCTGGGTCCACTTATCTAAGCAATGAGCTGCCCAGCCTCGGAGACTGGCATCTGTCGTTAACGGTATCCACCGAGACTCCAAAGGCATTCCTACAGTGAGATTCTTCATCCGTAGCCACCAACAGAGAGAACTGCGAACTGGGATGCACAGCGACAACCTCATCAACAGAGAATCCCTCTTAGACGACCACCGAGATAGAAGAGACCACTGGAGAGGTCGCATGTGAGCCCTTGCCCAGGGAACCACCTCTATCGTGGCTGCCATGGAGCCGAGAACTTGAAGATAATCTCGAGCAGAAGGCATCTTCTGATGAAGTATATTCAGGATTTGAGACCGGAGCTTCACAATCCTGCCCTGCGTGAGAAAAACTCGCCCCCTGGCCGTGTCGAAGGTGACTCCCAAATACTCCAGCACCTGGGAAGGAACTAGCCGACTCTTGGCAAGATTCACTACCCAACCTAGGGACTGCAAAAAGGCCACCACGCGTCCCGTGACGTGACAACTTTCCTGATACGACTTTGCTCTGATTAACCAGCCGTCGAGGTATGGATGAACCAGAATTCCCTCTTTCCTGAAAGCCGCTGCCACCACAACCATAACCTTGGTAAATGTGCGTGGTGCGGTCGCAAGGCCGAAAGGTAAAGCGCGAAACTGGTAATGTTTTCCTAGAACCGCAAAACGCAAGAATTTGTGGTGAGCTGGATGAATGGGAATATGCAAGTAAGCCTCCGTCAGATCTAAGGCTGTTAAAAACTCTCCTTCTCGAACTGCTACTATAACCGACCGAAGGGTCTCCATACGAAAGCTTGTGACCCGGAGCGAACGGTTGACTGCTTTGAGGTCTAGAATAGGCCGAAAAGACCCTTCCTTTTTGGGAACCACAAAATAAATGGAATATCTGCCCTGCTTGTGTTCGGAAGGAGGGACTGGAGTAATAGCTTGAAGATCTATAAGCCTATGTAGAGTGTCCCGAACCGCCTGCGCCTTTTGATGAGAGCGGCAGGGAGACTCCAGAAAGGCATCTGAAAGAGGTTTTGCGAACTCTAAGGCATAACCTTGTCGAATTACTTCCAAGACCCACTGATCTGATGTGATGTGGACCCACCTCTGATAAAACTGAGAGAGACGAGCTCCTACAGGCACCAGAGGAGAGGCCCTCGCCAGGGGCGTAGCCACGGGTGGGCCTGGATGGGCCCAGGCCCAGCCACTTTCCCTCCAGGCCCGCCCAACCAACGTCCGCCCCGCCCCCACCCGCACCTGCCTACCAGCTCCGTCGACGAAGAGATGACCCTCTTCTGCCACCCGGCAATGGCATCCAGCCTTCAAAAAGAAAAGCGAAGAAGCGCGTCGCGTCTGCTCTGCACTGCGCTCATCGCGTCGGCCCGTCAATCACTGTGTCCCACCCTCTGATGTAACTTCCTATTTCCTCGAGGGCGGGACACAGTGATTGAAGGGCCAACGTGACGAGCGCAGTGCAGAGCTGACGCGAGGCGCTTCTTCGCTTTTCGTTTTGAAGACTGGGTGCCGGGTGGCAGAAGAGGGTCATCTCTTCGTCGACGGAGCTGGTACGTTTGCTTACTATTTATAAGAGAACCCCTTGTATTTTGTATGATTTGCTGATTGGGTATCTCTCCCTCTAATTACTATCAAGTTGTATGGCAGCCATATCAGATTTAAATAGTGCCATTTTGGGGCTAGTGTGTGTTTGCATATGCAGATACTTGTCTAGGGATATGCACATAATATACAGATATCTTATGGGGTTTTAAAATGTGGATTCAGGTTTGTGCTGTTGTTTTTAGTTGGCTATTTAGCCACTCACCAGATTTATGAATATAGACTGAGCTGTTTTTATGACCCCTGGTATAGTCAATATGCCAACACATAGCCTTATTGGGACTTTAACTTTTTTTGTATTCTCCATTTGCTAATAAGCGGATCAATATTTAATGGCAACAATGAACCCCATTTCTTAAAATGCTGACTGTAGCATTTTGAAAAAAAATACATATGTTGAATGTCACATCAGGGCAATCCCAAGAAACACTACTCACACCTAGTGCCCACCCATATTAACTCTGGGCCCACCCAAAATGTCAGGTCTGGCTACGCCACTGCCTCGCACCTTCATTGGGAAAAACGCGATTGGGATCGAAAACCTGCGCCAGAGTAACCCGCTCCTCTGCGAGAACCCCGAAAGGACTGAGTTCTGTTGAAAAAACGAGACCTCTGAGGCTGAATACCTCGAACAGCTTGAAACCTCCTGAAACCTCTCATTCTACCACGACCAAACAAGGCGCCCCGATTGGAGAGACAAGGCCTATCTTCCGGCAGACGAGGAACTTAGCATCTCCTAAAGAATTAACCAATTTATCCAATTCCTCTCCAAAAAGGAAAGAACCCTTAAAAGGAAACTTGCTTAATTTAGACTTGGAGGCCGCATCCACCGACCAACCTCTCAACCACAGAGATCGACGGGCCGCGACCCCCAAGGCCAAAGACTTAGAAGATGCCCGAAGGAAATCATACAAAGCATTTGCCAGAAAGGCCGCCCCCGTCTCAATCTTGGCTGCCTCTAGATCTATAGCCTGGAGATCATCTGAAGACCTGTCCAGTACTCTCTCTGCCCACAGAAAACAGGCTCTAGCTACCAAGGAACCACAAATAGCCGCCTGTACTGCCAAGGAAGAAACATCAAAACTATTCTTGAGCAGAGAATCCAGACGTCTATCCTGAACATCACGAAGAGCCGTTCCTCCATTGACGGGGACCGTGTTACGCTTTGTAACCGCCGAAACCACAGCATCAACCACTGGAACCCTAAGCAGAACTTTATCTGCTTCTGGAACTGGATAAAGACGATACATAGATCTGGTGGGGCGAAAAGCTGCGTCCGGGACTTCCCATTGTGCTTTAATCACATCCCAAATATCCTGATGCATGGGAAATGTTTTGGAGGCAGATCTAGAACCCTTAATCAGGAAATCTACCTTACGGACCTCAGAAACTGGAGGAGGGTCTTCAAAGTTCAAAGTAGAAGAGACCATGGAAATGAGCTCCTATAAATCATCTTTATGGAATACTCTAGCCACTGAAGGATCTTCTCCTTGTGCAAAAGAGCCAGCATCAGGATCTATGGCAGAGGGATCTTCCCCAATGTGCTCCGCCAGATCTTCCTCCTCCTCCAAAAAGGGCATCTCTTGATCCTGATCGTACCAAAAATCCCCCTGCAAATCAGCTTCTCTAGCTCTCTTAGGAGCGGATTTGAGCGGATTTCTCCTGCCCCCGCTCCTGAATCAGCCTGGTACATCTGGAGCACAAACTCAGGGGGAAAACCCCCTACCTGAGCGGATCCAGCCTGCACCAGGACTCCCAAATCAAGAGAAGCTGAAGTTGTGGCATTTTGAACTGCAGGCTGAGGACACGACGGCGACGACAAAGCGAAATTCAAAATGGCCGCCATTTGCGCCACATTCACTGACCCGGCTTCAGGAGGCGCGCCTGATACCTCCGTAACTACTGGAGCTGAACGCGATGGCAAAGAAACGGGAGCTGAAGACTGAATCCCCAAGTAGAAGGAACAGCAGAGCCCGACACTCCAATCACCGCCGTACAAAATTTGCAAGCGCCAGAGGAGCCAACCCCCTGATGCTGACATACAGCGGACCGCTTAAGCTTTTCCGCTATCGTGGGAATGCGCGTGCACGTGATGAAACGGTTGGCGCCTAAATTCTGTTAAAGAAAAAGACACTCCAAAGACAAAAAAAGCGCTTAGCAAAGTACACACCCGCGAAATTCGACCGTAGGAGCAACAGAACAGAAATAGAAAAGTTCTCAGCGTTTTTCTTTTCTTTTTAAACAGCTGGGCTGCTAACATGCACACAGACAGAAAAATAGTAAACACTAAACGGAGCTGTCTGCTTGTTAGGTCTATGGGGAAGCACTGTTTCTGCTTAGGTTCCTCCTCTTTTTTTTTAAACCTGGCTGCCTCTCCCAAAGGCAACACCCTTTTGATTGTCAAAAGGGGGCCCTTCCCTGAAAATTTTAATCGTTAGCAGGGAGATGGGGAGGAAAAAGGGGGAGGGACCCGAGACACCCGAGTATAACACCCCTGAGGCAAAATTGAAATTCTAACAAGCCTCCAAAGAATTCCTCTGGCACAGAAAAAAGTACAGAATAAAGTACCAACTAGTAGTAAAAAAATTCAGAAAAGTCAGAAAATTCAGAAAGTAATAAAGAGACACTAATGGGCTCACTTCCTACCTGCTGGGAGACTGAGAAAATACTGAGGCTAGGATCACATGGCCAGGGCTCTGATTGGCTCTCTAGAGTCAGAGTTTTTTCTCAGTCTCCACCTGCTGGAAGGCAAGCACAACCCATCAATCCAATCCTGGGCCGGTCCGGAGGGATGCTAAGGAATAAAACCTTGCAAACAGACAGTCAGTCAGAAGCCTCCCATACTACACCAGCACCAACAAGTTAAAAAATCAAACTGCACCAAACCTATCTACAAAAATTGAAAGAACAATGTGGCTTACTTTTGAAAATACAGTGAGACAGAATAATTGAATTCAGTAACATCATGAGAGCAAGTTGATGGATATGTCTGAAACATTTAACAAAGATGAGATTACCATATATATCCAGCTCTGGGCATTAAAAGTCTGTCCTTTAATGATGCCGCATGTTCAGAAATCATAGCCGTAAGTATAGACAGTTGTTCAAACATTATCACATGTACACTAAAACAGGCATCCATACACACACACTGCAACAGTAAACAACTTCTACAGCACAACATAGCTTATTACAAATTGTTTAACCACCCTTAGGTTTCACCTTTGGGTTTAACAAACAATACCATGTGCTTGTAAGGTCTGGATAAACAAATTAAAACAAAGTTTAAAGCAAATGCCCATAGTATGTAAGACTTGTTAGCAATAATGAAACAGTGATGGAATATTCACATAGCAGGCATCCAACAGATTTAATTTTCCACTGAACATAATTAACTTTGTATGAACTTGATGGCTAATAGTGTGCTTCTGGTTACTGTATTTTCGTGGTCTATTGTTTGCCTTCATAATAGAATCACACTCATCTATATTGTGATAAACACAGTGACTGCCCTACCCTAAGGAGGCTGCCAGAGGGCGCTTTCCTACAGAAAGTCCGGAAAATGCCCTGATTTGGTCACTAGAGGGAGCCAAAAGGGGTACACCAGAGGGACAGCTAGGGGGTGCTCATGGTATAGGACCTGCCCTTCCCTGAAGAGGCCACCAGGGGGAACTCTCAGAATAGGAGATGGAAAGTTGGAGATAGTTCTGGGCCTGGATCTTTCTGGAACCAGGGGGAGGGGCCTAAAGATGTGGGGAGAATAATTAGCCACCCTATAAAGAGCGCCCTCCAAGACATGAGAGGAGATGGGGGACCTGAAGCCAGCTGGAGACAGGGGGAGGGGGGAGGAACCTGGAATAAATGGAGCCTGAGTCTGAGAAAGTGAAGGAAGAGACCTGCTGGAGGAGAACTCCTGGAAGCAGAGACAGAAGGTTCCCTCAAAAACCCAGGAGGTACTTACCTGACTGTGGACATGTTATTAATGACACTGTGTATTATGTGAAGTTGACTAACAGCTGTGGGGTGGAGGATAGGATTGTAGAGTTAGAATGAAGAAAGTCCTATCCAGGGGAGGTGGCTGTTTTATACTGAGACCCAGGCCTCCCAAATAAGTGGGCTCAGTGGAGCAGAAACAAGTTGAAGGATAAGCTTAACAGAACTTGTTCCCCACAAGACTGGAACTAATAAAGTGGATTTGCATTCAATGTAGAGTGAATTTGCATATTTGTGAAAGCAGAGGAACCAGGGCTATATTCCCCAAAGAAGGTGTCAAGGGGCCCTGCCGGACTACCAGAAGTGTGACCGGTTACCAGAGGGTATAGCAGGGAAGGATTCACAGAAGCGGTGATAACTGGGGGAACAGTCACCCTGAGTGAAGGAGGAGCCCAAGTCCTTGAGGCTAGGTGTACAGCTATAGAAAAGACCTATTGGAGTCTTTCTCTGAAAGCAAACTGCTGATAAGCCCTGATAGAGACCCAAATTGAAGCAGAGGAGTCCAACACCAAAGCAAGGCAATAACACAGAGGCCCTTTGGTCTCCTCAAAACCTGCTTTCACTGTCTGGATAGAATGGGAGAGGGAGAGGAGAAAGAACTACTACATCATTTTCCAAGGTGTGTGTCATCTTCTTGATATGCTGCATGCTCTACAATCTATCACATCCTTAATCTCTCACTCTCCACTGCAACTGTTCCTACGGCCTTCAAACATGCTGTTGTCACTCGTCACGCCACTCCTTAAACCCTCACTTGACCCTACCTGTCCCTCCAACTATCGCCCCATATCCTTTCTTCCTTTCCTCTCCAAATTACTTGAACGCGTCATGCACTGCCGTTGTCTTGACTTCCTTTCTTCTCAACCTATTCTTGACCCACTCCAATCTGGTTTCCGCCCTCTTCACTCTACTGAAACTGCACTTACCAAAGTCTCTAATGACCTGCTGCTGGCTAAATCTAAAGGTCTCTATTCTATCCTTATCCTTCTTGACCTATCTGCTGCTTTTGACACTGTTGACCACACCATACTCCAAGATACGCTATCCTCGATTGGATTCCAGGGCTCTGTTCTTTCCTGGTTCTCCTCCTACCTCTCACTTCGCACTTTCAGTGTTCACTCTAGCGATTCCACTTCAACTTCCATCCCGCTTTCAGTTGGTGTCCCACAGGGTTCTGTCCTTGGACCCCTCCTTTTCTCCATCTACACCTCTTCTCTTGGTACCCTGATTTCATCCCATGGCTTTCAATACCATCTTTATGCAGATGACTCTCAGATCCACATCTCCACCCCTGAAATCTCAACCGTAATCCAGGACAAAATTTCATCCTGCTTTTCGGACATTGCTGCTTGGATGTCTCAACGCTGTCTGAAGCTAAACATGACTAAAAACTCATTTTTCCCCCTAAATCCACTTCCCCTCTTCCCCTATTCTCTATCTCCGTTAATGGCTCTCACATCCTCCCTGTCTCCTCGGCTTGTAACCTTGGAGTCATCTTTGATTCCTCTCTCCTCTTCTCTGCGCATATTCAACAGCTCGCCAAAACCTGTCGTTTCTTTATCTACAACATTAGCAAAATTCGCCCCTTCCTTTCTGAATACGCTACCAGAACCCTTACCCAAACCCTTGTCACCTCTCGCTTGGATTATTGCAATTTGCTTCTCACTGGTCTTCCACTTAGCCATCTCTCTCCTCTCCAGTCTGTCCAAAATTCTGCAGCACGACTTATTTTCCGCCAAAATCGTTATACCCACACTAGCCCACTCCTCAAGTCACTTCACTGGCTCCCTGTCCGCTTCCGCATACAGTTCAAACTTCTCTTACTGACCTTTAAATGTATCCATTCTGCAGCTCCCTATTACCTCTCCACTCTCATCTCTCCCTACATTCCTCCCCGTGAACTCTGCTCACTGGACAAATCTCTCTTGTCGTCTCCCTTCTCCTCCACTGCTAACTCCAGACTTTGTTCCTTTTCCCTTGCGGCACCTTACGCCTGGAATAGACTTCCTGAGTCTGTACGTCTAGCTCCATCTCTATCTGTTTTCAAATCTATGCTGAAAACCCACCTTTTCACCACTGCTTTTGGCTCCTAGCCACTACTCAATTTCCCTTCCCTTGTTCCTTCTCACCCAGTACTTCCCTCGCCCTTAATTGTCTTGTCTGTCTGTATTTTTAGATTGTAAGCTCTATTGAGCAGGGACTGTCTCTCTGTGTCAGGTATTCAGCGCTGCGTGCGTCTGGTAGCGCTATACAAATGCTAATAATAATAATAATCAAACATATAAACAGCAAGTGACCAACTCACCTGCAAATGCGCAGTAGAGTCGGAACGCTGAGAGTGTAGAAGTCCAAGCCCCACCTCCACCAGCAGTACAGCACAATAGGGAGGAGGGCTTGGACATGGGCGTGGAAATCGGAGGAGGAGGGAGCAGGGAGGGAAGGAGGGTGCGGAACTGAGAGAAACAGACGCTGGTGGGAGGGCAGGGGAGAGAGCAGGGTTGGTGGATGGGGGGAAGCCATAGGAAAACAAAAAACTAGCCCGTTGTTATGGGCTTAACGGCTAGTATAATTATAATTAGCCATTGCTCAGTAAGTACAGTTTACAGAACACCATTTGTGATGAGAAGTACAACTCAATTTTATTTACTAGGTACAAGTCAAATCAGTAGTTATCTGAGACTCCCGCAACATGTACAATCAATTGGTTATGGGAAAATAGTATCCCAGCTACACATAGGTGTTTTCTGGGTCTGAGTCTTTAATACCAAAGCTATTTAGTGGATATAAAAGACTCAAAGCTACCTAAGAGAGAGCATTTGGGTTACTTGAAAATTCAGATACAATTTGATTGGTTTCTCATAGGAAGAGAACAGTTCAGCTGGATCAAGGGTACCAGCTGCGGCTATCTCTCTCTTGAAGTAGGAAGTACACTCATTTTTATATGCCCATTCAGGATACATGTAATATGGCAGTAATTACACCTTATTCGATCTATGCTTATGTCATAGTTAACACTGATTGGCTATGGTAATGAGTTGGTTATTATTTTACTGGAAAAGCTAGCAATAGACCGCCCCTTACTGGAAGACAAAGTCATGTTCTTGCAAGACCAGTCACTTCTACATTTTTGACCATATCTTCCTCAAAACACTTTCTCTGACACCTGGTCATCTTCCTGTGAAGCCATCTTTGTTCTGTTTCTCAAGAACATCTTGTTACCACCATATTGCCACATTCATGGAACTCTGTCAGTTAGACCCCCACCCTTGTGTGTTTCAACACTGGAGTTCAAGTCAGAGACACAGGCCTATAACTTTTCTATGATTTTGGATCATGAACCTGGGACCAAATAATATTATTCAAGGGGAAGAGGTCTTGGGGTATGTTCTTTGTAAAATTTTCTATTATGCCACATTGGATGGTTCACTGTTTTTTTTTTCTTCTGAACCAACATGTTGTGCTTTTAATAAACATGATTAAAAACATAAAAATTAAGTTTTGGATGTTACTGAATTCTGTTATTCTGTCTCACTGTATTTCCAGTTTTGGCACAGTATAAGTCATCACAAGAACAAAATATAAGAAAACCAATGGACTGCATTAGGGGCTTATAGCCTATTTAGGGCCCTGTTTAGTAAAATGCGCTAGTGTTTTTAGCGGGTGCCAAATGCTAGAGACACCCATATATTCCTTTGGGTGTCTCTAGTGTTGCCATGCGCTAAAAATGCTAGTGCGTCTATAGTGCAGCTTAGTAAACAGGGCCCTTAGTTATGTTTCAACAAATGAGAGATCTGTATGAAGCATATTTATTTTTATTATTTTGAGTTATAAAACTAATTGTCCCTGAAACATGCTGAAACAACAGAATAATCCATTTGTGTATCTAAAATGAAAATTTCTACAAAACAGATGACGATTTTTTTTTTTTTTTTGTTACATTTGTACCCCGCACTTTCCCACTCATGGCAGGCTCAATGCGGTAGGCGATGGAGAGTTAAGTGACTTGCCCAGAGTCACAAGGAACTGCCTGTGCCTGAAGTGGGAATCGAAGTCAGTTCCTCAGTTCCCCAGGACCAAAGTCCACCACCCTAACCACTAGGCCACTCCTCCACTTCTACCAGCTACAATAATTTTTTTTATATATATATATTTTATTATAGTAGAAGTAAACAGAGTTACAAGATTTTGTGTACATCTTGACCATCCATAAAGTTACAGAACTAAACAACATCTCTATTAAGGTTTAGACTTGTTTTTTCCCTTCCCCCCCTTCCCAGAACGTGCCCCCCCCCCCCCCCCCCCCCATCTCAACCTATCAAACCCCTTCCCTCCCCCCCCTCATAAGTTCAAAATACGGCTTCGGGCAGTAGGGGTAAGCGTATCCCAAAAAGGTGCCCAAGTAGCAAAAAAAATGTCCCCCTTGTTAGATGCCAAGTCCTTTATTTTCCGCTTCTCCAATGAGCACATCTGAATCATAGCTATTCGCCACTGTGCCAGGGAGGGACTTTCTGCACTCCTCCACAGTTGTAGGATTGTTCTCTTACCCATCAGAACAGTGCGTTTTAAAAAAGCTTTCATTTTCGCTGGCATACACCCTGCACTGACAAAACTCTCAAATAACTGTCCTGGGGCTATCTTCCATCTTGTGCCCCAACAGTTAGATACCTGCAGTCCCACTTCCTTCCAGAATTTTTGCACCCCGGGACACGTCCAAAACATGTGCCCCAGGTGTGCCCCGGAAGCCCCACATTTGGGGCAGGAGTCCACGTCTGCTATTGTTGCTCTCCAGGCTCTATACGGTGAGATATACAGCCTCAGCAGAAATTTTAGTTGCAACTCCTGCCAAGCTACGTTCTCTGTAAGCTTAGCCACAGATAGTAACTGTTTGTGTAAGTGCGCCTCCTGGAGATTAAGTCTCAGTTCTGTATTCCATTGTGCAATTATTTTGGAAAAGTCAAAGTTCGGTAATGATTCTCTTATGAAAGAGTGAAAGTATCTCAATGGGACTCTTTGTTGGACCTCTAGACCCAATAATTCAGTAAGCTTGTCCCCTATCTCCGCAGTCAGGGCTTGTTTGGGCAGAGAGGCAATATAATGTCTCAGCTGGTAATATGCAAAGTCATCCCTTTGTTCAATATGAAATTCTGTACGTATATCCTGTAAAGGTTTCATTTCCCCCTGGTCCGTTACCACATGAAACAGATATGTTTATCCCATGTACCTCCCAAACCCTAAATATCACAGATATGTCTCTTACCGGAAAGTCTGGGTTCCCTCTGACTGATAGAAGCGGGGAATTTTTACTGTCTAAAGATAGGAGTCTGGTCACCCATTTCCAAGTCTGTTTTAGTGGTTGAAATATAAATCTGGCCTGGCCTAGATTGTCTCCCCTACATCCCCTCCCATGCACCCAACTTGCAAAATGGGTCTTCCCAAGCATCTGTGTTTCTGATATCGTGCAAGAAAAGTAAGATGTGGAGCGAAACCAATCCGACAAGTGCCTTAGGTTGCTAGAAATGGAAAAAAAAACGCAAGCTTAGGAGACCTAACCTCCCTTTGCTCTGGGTAATTGTGCCCTTTTTATGGTCAGGCGAGCCCTCTTCCCATTCCACAGGTATTTGTTTAATCTTTTATGTTGCCATTGTTCATCCTTCCGTAATAGATATAAAGGAAGCATTTGAAATGTATATATCCACATTGGAAAAAGGATCATATTGTATAATGCTACCCTCCCTAAGAGAAACAGCGGTAGCCCTTGCCTTGCCAATTTTCCAAAGTCTCCACTGTCTTAACCTTCAATGGTTCAATGTTTAAGGTGTATACCCTAGCTAAATCCGTGGGAATCTTCACTCCCAAGTAGGCAATAAAGTCTGATGCCCATTTTAGCGGGAAACCTCCCAACCACTGGTCCTTAGTTGCAGGGAACAAGGGTAGAGCCTCCGATTTCTGCAGATTTAGCCTGAAGCCGGAGTAAAACCCAAAGTCATCCACCACAGAGAGTAATTTATAAAGCAATTGCTGGGGGGACGTGAGTGTTAATGATATTTATATATCTACATAAGGGAAGCTTTCAAATAAATTAAGAAGCTGTCAAAACAAGAAAAAAATATTTTGTCCTCCACCTTTTAAGGCACTGCCTATCAAACTGGAACAGGTTTTGTCTTTTTACAGATGGACCACACACCCAAGCAGTCCGTTATTTCTAATACTCTTTTGTTACTTACTGTTTTCAAATTCAATAGCACTGCGCTTGCTATTGTTTGGGGTGGGAGAAAATGGTGTCAATCTCCGCCTACTGCCGGCAAGCTCTGCCTACTGCCTTCAGCATATAATGGGCTAAGTGGTTCACTCACTCACTCTCTGACTCCGTCCCTGTTCATCAAGCCTCCTTATATACATATTGTGTGCGTGGTGTGTTGTGTAATTACGCTTAGTGGCGGGAAAAAGAGAGAAACTTGTGGTTTACTTCGAGGGACGGTAGGTAAGGTGTGCACGCTTCTTGGTTATACCCCGGGAAAAGCGCACTCATGCCGAATAAACGAAGTGGTCGTAATGGTTATTTCTTCTTCGTGCTGGAGAAGTTGCCAGAATTACAGCGCCGTGGGTTGGCGGTGAAAGGAGTGCGGGATGCTGTGCCGTATTGCTCCGCTGATTGGCAGGTACGAGTCGCGCGGTGCCCCACGTAACGTTCTGTTACTAGGTAGTCGCTTTGGTGTGGAGGTACTCGGGGAGACTGCTGTTTAAGGGGTTGCTTAATAACTTCCCCAGTTAAATGATGCTTTTCTCTTCATTCGTCAACCAATGGCAATTTTGTTTTGACTTAATAAGGCAGTATTGTTGGTACGTTATAAAGGTGTTTCTCCACCTGCAGTGGGCCACCCCATCACCAATTTGGTGTAAGGCTGTCCATAATGAATCTGAGCTTTCATTATGGAAATGCCGAAAAAAATCGATTGGTTTGTGGCCCTGAGTGTATATGTGTGCAAAAATACATATGAGATAGTCACTATCCTTCCAGCTGTTGTTGAACACAGACTGTACAGCCTGGAAAAAAAAAAAAAGGCTTTGGGTGACATTCAAAATGGTGGATAATTTGGTATAAAAGCCAGGAAAATCCTGACGTAGAGGTGTGTTATGTTTGAGCAACTCTTACGACGTTTATCATTGTTGTCTATTTAGATTTTATATGTCTTATCTTGTACAGCTCTTATAGTGCGGTTAATATTTTAAACAAACGGTGTGTGTGACAGCACCTTGGGCAACCAGAACTACATAAAGCGTTCAATCTCCAAAAGCTGTAGAGCTGCTAGAAAAAAACCAAACAAAGCAGAGAAGGGCAAAAGGAATAACTTTCTAAAAACTGGGTTCAACTTTGTGAAGAAACTACTAAGAAGTTGGGCAGACTTAACCTTTTAGTGGGCCCAAAGCAAACGACCACACCGATGATCCCTGCCTTCGGGGGGGGGGGGGGGGGGGGGGGGGGGGGGGGGTAACGGCAGCAACATAAACCTAACCAACCAGTGGCTGTAGACATGTATATAACTTTATTTAAAAGAGCAACCTTTTTGGTTGGTTGTGTTAATATTGACCTACCAATTGTTGCTCAACATGTTTAGGCAGTAGAATATTTGTATCAGGGGCCTAGTCAGATCCTGCTGTAGAGCACATATCACACCTAGAATTATATAGCAATCATAAAAACGTGTAAACTAAAAAAAAAATTCAAAGTATATAGAAAATATGTACAGTATATCAGGTACACATACAACATCAAACCAATAAGATAACACAAAACAAAGTATTTAAAGAAGTGGGGGGGGGGGGGGGGGGGGGGGGGGGGGGGGGGGGGGGGGGGGGGAGAAATGTTACTTTAAGAGAGCACTGTGTGCCAAAGGTTGCCTGTACTTGAACTCGGTATGAAATGCTAAAATGAGAGACAGAAAATCCATGTATTCAAGTATGATTGTGGTCTTCAGCAATCTGTGTAGCGGTCATATGGTATAGACCTCAGTAGATAAAAAGGGCCTCTTTTACTAAACCATGCTAGCGATTCCAATGTGGCAAACTGCTAGTGCAGTTTGGTAAAAATCCCCAAATAAGGAGGTTCGGTTGTCAAGGATTACATAGTACTGATCTCTCAAACACCACCCAGAAGCAAGAATATTAATAGGATATCTGCACGGACCAAATAGTACAGTGGGTTAGGTAAATGAGACCTGTATCAACTGTGGAACCATGCAATATACACAGTTCTTAGGATCAGATGGTACAGATCTCACAGTTACATATCTTGAAAGTGTGTGTGGGGGGGGGGGGGGGGGGGAGGAACATGTTAGACATGTCACTAAAATGTTTTTAAAAATTGCAATTTAAAGGGGCAATGCACACTTGGATGAGAATAAACTAAAAATTAAAGCTTATTGGTAAGTTCCAAAATATTATACTTGCCTCTTAGAGGGGAATTATTAGAGAACACATGAATCACATTAAAAACACCACCAAAAATAAGATTGTGATTTTAAAGGAGAAATGTGTATTTTTCAAAATGAAAGTAGTTCCCAAACCTGATACTAGAGGCATACCAGCTAGTCAGGTTTTCAGGATACCCACAATGAATATTCATGAGAGAGATTGTTTCATTCAGTTTCTCTAGACTTGTCTGCTTTGAATATCTTTTCTGGCACCGGTATCTCTCCCAAAACTTCCTTGGTGAAGACTGAAGCAAAGAATTCATGTAATCTCTCCGCTATGGCTTTGTCTTCCTGAGTGCCCCTTTACCCTTTGGTCATCTAGCGGTCCAACTGATTCTTTTGCTGGCTTCTTGCTTTTAATATACCTAAAAAAGTTTTTGCTGTTTGCTTTTGGCTCCAGTGCAATTTTTTTTTCAAAGTCCCTCTTTGCCATCCTTATCAGCGCTTTGCATTTGACTTCCATTCCTTACGCTGTTTCTTATTATTTTCTGTCTGATCCTTCCATTTTCTGAAGGATTTTCTTTTAGCTCTAATAGCTTCTTTCACTTACCATGCCAGCTGTCGTTTGGTCTTCCTTCTTTCCTCCTTTTTTTAGTATGTGGAATATATTTGGCCTGGGCTTCCAGGATGGTATTTTTGAACAGCATACATGCCTGATACAAACTTTTGACCTTTGCAGCTGCTCCGCTGAGTTTTTTTGTTTTGTGTTTTTCACCGTTCTCATTTTATCATAGTTTTCCTTTTTGAAAGTTAAATGCTAACATATTGGACTTCCTGTGTGTATTTATTCCAAAGTGGAGGCTAAAAGGTTTTTGGACCAACTTACTCCTGAGGCCTCGGTGTAATCCTGGACTCTTGAGTTTTTCCTGATGGGTGTTCTCCTGGAGCAGGGCAGACCGGACAGTATTTTATTTTATGTTATGTTGTGTTACTTCATCTGAATATGGAGCTGGCTGTCACTGCCTTCAGTGTGCTGATATGACCTTATCTTATGGATTGCTCTCTGTAGCATAATAGCCAGATAAAGGATATTCTTGACAGGAACCATGGTACTATGAGTTATATAACTTAGTCTTTCAGACCAGCTAAGACACCTTGAAGTGATCAGCCTAGATGTGCTCAGTATTGCCCACTTGGGATCCCACAGAACCACTGGGCCTTGCAGAAATGTTTAAGTGCTTTGGAGAAATGTTTTCTTAAGGCCCTGTTTACTAAGCACCATTATAGGCACATTAACCATGTACATGCCTACGATATCCCTATAGGCACCTACATGGTTAGTGTGCGTGCTAATTGTAGGCGTGCTAAAAACACCAACACAGTTTTGTAAACAGGGCCCTTAGTCCTAGGATTAACTCCAGATCAATGAATGTTAGATCTGCCTTTCCCTGATGTTACTCTATTGTGCACCAGTGTTATGTTCTGCTGAGTTGGGGGGTATAAACAAATTTTACATGCTAAGGAGAGTCGAGCCCAGATAGGAAGGAGAACCCATACCATGTTCATTCTCATTTCAGATGGGAACAGCAGCTAAGGGTGGGTGAGTGAGGTGGAGTATTGATCATTCGGATGTCATCAGGTTGTATGTGTTGGGTTTGGGAGGGTGGGGGTTAGTTGAGTGGTTTAGAAGGTATCAACCCCAACATTGGTATATTCAGAACTTTCCCAGGGGGTTGGGGTTCCTATATGTATTCACTTCCTCGGGGGTGGTGACTGGGACACCCTTAAGGTCGTTTGGGAGGGTGGGTGTGGTTGGGTGGTTTAGAAGGTATCAAACCCCCAACATTATGAGCTTCAGGTGGCATATTCAGAACTTTGGGGTGGGGTTCCTGTATGTATTCACTTCCTTTGGGGTGGTGGCTGGGACAACCTTGAGGCTTCATCTAGGTACAGACCTTATACTTTGGTTATTTTGTAGTCATACTGTCTTAATTACCTAAGATGATAATGTGGGAGGTACACTCCCCATTAAGACAGAAACTCCTTCACACCATTCATAAACAGCATGCTTCTATAGCTTTTTTGTAAGAAACTTATCTTAATATTCTCCGAGGACAAGCAGGCTGGACATCATCATGCATGGGTCGTCATCCGTGACGGTCCAGGAGCTCCGGATTTAAAAATCAAAAATTTAATTTGAATTACTTATTACATGTCCCAAAGAAAGGGAAACTGCCTGGAAGAATCAGAGATAGTTTATTGTTGGGGCCTCTTTGGCATGTGTGGAGGGACTCGTTACAACGATGGGGCCAGGATCCCACCACTAGTATACTACTTCCGTTGGCTGGGAATGATGAGTTCCCGCCTGGGAGAGATAATGCAGTGTTTCGTAGATTGCAGGAACAGGGAGTGGAATTGTTAGAAAGTCTCATGCAAGAGGATGGCACCTTGATCTCCCTGATGGACTTTCAGCAATGATGCTCAGGGGGAATGGCGGCGATGTTGGCTTATCGACAATTGTCACATTATGTGCGTAGTTTGTCCAAAGAAGGTCTGCTTCCTCGATTTGGGAGACAGCTCAAGGACTTTTTAGAGGGAGATGCACTGGGACAGATCTCAGTATCCTGGTTTTGTAAAGAGCTAGAGAGAGGGCATCCGGAGAGGCAAGTACTAGAGGTGGCGGACAAATGGAGTGTAGAAGCACAACGCCAAATTCCTGAGAAGCTTATAAGGCAATCGTTGTTGGGAATAACAAGGGTGGTTCACAGTGCAGAAATGCAAGAATGTCAGTATAGAATCCTTTATAGAGCCTACTTCTCCCCCAGAAGGGCTTTTTATGCAAAAGTAACTACTACTGATGCCTGCCTCAAGTGTAAGCAGGGGGGAGCTACGTTGACACATTGCCTATGGCAATGTAGATACATTAAAGGCTTTTGGTGGGGATTGGGTAGATACCTCAGTGGAGTTTTAGATCATCCAATAGTCATCACATTTGATAGAATGGTGTTATGTATTCCTGGACGGTGGGGGGTGGATGCACAAGGGGAACAATGCTTTCTGAGTAAAGCATGCATAGTGGGGAAGAAGTGTATCCTTGGTCACTGGGTGATGGACATGCCTCCTTCTCACTGGTACTGGAGGAATAGGTTACATCAACTTATGCTCTGGGAAGCGAGAGGGGCGCGACTGACACCAAAAAGGCAAAAGAGGTTTTTAACTATATGGGGGAAATATATAAGTACGATATCGCCAAGAGCACGTAGTCAAATACTTAATAGATTACCATGGGATATTGGAAGGGACCAGATGGAGCCAGAGGTGGGACATGCAAACAGAATGGGAGGGGAGGAGGGGGAGGGAGTAAGTGTGGACTCATAAGGATGGAGGGTATATATTTAGGCGAATTATAGGTAACCTGGTTGGAAGTTTGGGTTGTAAGGGGAGGGAGGGGGGAGGGGCATAGTTGGGGGGAGGACGAGGGATTGGAGGATGCAGTATCTGAAGGGGAACTATGATCTAATGTACTACCTATGAGAAGATGTAAATAGAGAGTGGGGGGGGGATGGAGGGGAAGGCCTGATAAACAAGTTTGATGACTGTATGCTACCGTTTAGATCACCTGTTTGTTGGTTTAAGACTGATATCTTGTGCACTTGAAAAGTGGAGGGTGTTGTTAATTTGGAGGTTCCTCAATAAAGTGTTGACGCATAAATTTATACAGTTGAGAGGGGGGAGGAGGGGGGGAGAATAAATAAAAACATGATGACTGTATAATGGATTTGTTTGAATGGCTTAATATTGGAGATTTGTACACGGCTGTGGAAACTGTCTTTTAATGAAGAATTTATGCTTTGTTTGTCATCAATAAAAAAACATATTTAAATAAAATCAAAAATTTTAAAGTTCTAGAAGCGACGAGAGCGGGCACGGGGACAATGCACCGCGCATGCGTGAGTGACTTATTGCCCGCGACACCCGCGCGCTTCCCTCAGTTCCTTTTTTTCCACTTCGCGAGTGAGTTTGTTTTGAGCGCTCCTCGTGTTTTCGGCCCAGGGGACTTTTTGTTGCGTTTACGCGCTCTGGTTTTCTCCCTTTTCTTCATTTCTTAAAAAAAAAAAAAAAAAGTGTTTCCTTTAATCCCTTAGTTTTTCTCATCTTTTTAGGTTTCCTTTCTTTTTCGTCGTGGCCACCTTTAGGCTGCTCGGTCACGTTCCTTTTTTTCCATTTTTCATGCGTTTCTCTTTGGTACCATCGAGTCGTTTGATTTTTTGACCGCTATTTTTCCTCCCATGTCATCGAGGACTTCCAGCGGCTTCAAGCGCTGTTCCCGCTACAACCAGACCATCTCGTCTACCGACCCTCACGCTTGGTGTCTCCAGTGCCTCGGACCCGACCATCTGCCAGCTTCCTGTAAGCTGTGTAAATTTAATGAAAAAGAGAACCCAGGTGGCTCGAGAGGCTCAGCGCGAGAAACATTTTTCAGATCGGTCCAGTCCAAGGTACCAAGGTCGGCGACATCGACGTATAGGGAAGCAGCATCGAGAGGTCAGGTAATGGCTGCCGAGAGACCATTCAGAGCTGGGAGCAGTGAGGCATCGAGTGGGTCTCTACCCATCTTGGTACCTACTGCTATGCAGGCCCCCTGGGACCGCCCTGAGTTGGACCCGGCCCTGAGGAGGCGTGAGGATTCAACGTCGTCCTCATCAGTACCAAGGAGTGTCGATGTCAGGTGAAGGCTAAGAAGCATCGCCATCGATCTCCTTCCCGTCACCGAGAGCTCCGGGGAGCCGAACGGGTTGGCACCCGAGAAGCGTCGGCGCCGGGAGGACCGCTCACCCTCCATTCAGGAAGTGCCTATGCGTCAGTCGTCTGGCAGCCAGGTACCGGCTCTCGAACCTCCTCAGATTCTGACACCGATTCCTGCACCGGCCCCAGAGCTTGTTCAGATGGCAGCCCTCAATGAGTGTCTCCGGGCCTTGCTTCCAGGTCTCATGGAAGGGATGATGCGTCCATCTGCCTCGGTACCGGAGGTGCTTGCGCCTCGGGTACCCACTGCTGAGATGGCGTCTGGCCCATCTCCTGCGTGGAGGTCTCCGCCCTCGGTGCTGCTTGTGGTACCTGAGCCGCTTGCCACCCGGGTTGACTCTCCCTCGACGTCGGTGGAGGAAGCTTCGCCGGAGTCCAGGCAAGGGTCCACTTCTCGACGCCCCTCACGAGGACATCGATCCTCGAGGTCGAGGCAGGCTCGGATTCGGGCTGCTCTTCGGGAGTTCCTGTCCGATACCAAAGAGGAGTACTCATGGGGAGAGGAGGAAGACCCCAGATATTTTTTGGAGGAAGATTCTCAGGGGCTTCCATCTGATCCTACTCCACCTATTGAGGTTAGACAATCTCCACCTGAGTGTCTTTCCTTTTCATCTTTTGTGCGGGAAATGTCTAGGGACATTCCATTTCCTATGGAGGCTGTGGATGAGCCCAGGGCCGAGATGTTCGAGGTCCTGGATTATCCTTCTCCACCAAAAGAGGTTGCAATGGCCCCCTTGCACAATACACTCAAGGAAGTGATGTTGCGAAATTGGTCTTGCCCTCTATCTAATTCAGTTGTCAACAAGAAGTCCGAGTCCTAGTACAGAGTCCATGGTGATGGTGAAGGCCCAACTTCCTCACGATTCCATGGTGGTGGACTCTGCTCTCAGAAGATCCAAGAGTACTAGGGACTATGCTTCGGCGCCCCCGGGCAGAGAGTCTAGGACTTTCGATTCTTTTGGGAGGCGTACGTATCAGGCTGGAATGCTCGCGGCCAAGATTCAAACATACCAGCTGTACACCAGCATTCACTTACGGAACTCGATAAAGCAACTGTCCAGTTTAGTTGAAGCTCTTCCTCCGGAGCTTGCTGAAACTTTTTACCAGGTGGTCAGGCAGCAGAAGGCGTGTAGCAAATTCCTGGCCAGGGGAGATTTTCATACTTTTGACGCTGCATCCCGAGTGGCTGCTCAAGTCAGTTCCCAGCACAAGCAGGTACTTGCCGAGGAACTCTCCGCACTTCTCAGCGCCAATGCAGTCTAGCCTGTTCCACCAGGGAAAGAGGGGCTGGTATTCTATTCCAGGTACTTCCTTGTGCAAAAGAAAACAGGGGGGATGCGTCCCATCCTGGACCTAAGGGGCCTGAACAAATTCCTGGTCCGAGAAAAGTTCAGGATGCTTTCCCTGGGCACCCTTCTTCCCATGATTCAGGAAAGTGATTGGCTATGCTCTCTGGACTTAAAGGATGCCTATACTCACATCTCGGTGCTTCCAGATCACAGGCAGTACCTTCGATTTCGCCTGGGAACTCAGCATTTTCAGTACTGCGTGCTGCCCTTTGGTCTCGCATCTGCGCCCAGAGTGTTCACAAAGTACTTGGCAGTTGTCGCAGCATCGCTACGCAGACTAGGAGTGCATGTGTTTCCTTATCTCGATGATTGGCTGGTGAAGAACACCTCAAAACAGGAGTGCTACGATCCATGCAGATTACTATTCAGCTGCTCGAGCTACTGGGGTTTGTCATCAATTATCCCAAGTCCCATCTGATTCCCATACAGAAATGTGGAATTCATAGGAGCTCTGTTGAACACACGGATGTCTCGAGCTTATCTTCCACAAGCAACAGCAGACAACCTTCTGGCCCTAGTGTCCTCAGCTCAAGCATCTCAATAGATCACAGCTCGGCAGATGTTGAGACTTCTGGGCCACATGGCCTCTACAGTTCATGTGACTCCCATGGCACGTCTACACATGAGATCAGCTCAGTGGACTCTAGCTTCCCAGTGGTGTCAGTCTACGGGGGATCTAGAGGATGTCATCCATCTCTCCACCGATTTTTTTTGCGATTCCCTTCAATGGTGGACCATTCGCTCCAATCTGACCTTGGGACGACCATTCCAAATTCCTCAGCCGCAAAAAGTGTTGACGAAGGATGCATCCCTTCTGGGGTGGAGAGCTCATGTGGATGGGCTCCACACTCAAGGAGTTTGGTCCTTCCAGGAAACGCATCTGCAGATCAACCTGTTGGAATTGCGAGCGATCTGGAATGCGCTGAAGGCTTTCAGAGATCGGCTGTCCAATCAAATTATCCTAATTCAGACAGGTTGCAATGTATTATACAAACAAGCAGGGGGGCACTGGTTCTCGCCCTCTGTGTCAGGAAGTCGTCAGAATGTGGCTTTGGGCGCACCAGCACGGCATGCTTCTCCAGGCTACATATCTGGCAGGCATAAACAGTCTGGCCGACAGGTTGAGCAGGATAATGCAACCTCACGAATGGTCTCTGAACATGGACGTTATCCGCAAGATCTTCCGGGCGTGGGGCACCCCATCAGTGGATCTTTTTGCCACTCAGCACAATCACAAGGTTCCTCAATTCTGTTCCAGACTTCAGGCCCACGACAGAATAGCGTCAGATGCTTTTCTCCTTCATTGGGGGACAGGCCTCCTGTATGCGTATCCTCCCATACCTTTAGTAGGGAAAACTCTGCTGAAACTCAGGCAAGACTGCGGAACCATGATTCTGATAGCACCTTTCTGGCCTCATCAGATATGGTTCCCTCTTCTTGACTTGTCTTCAAAAGAACCTTGGAGATTGGACTGTTTTCCGACCCTCATCACTCAGAACGAGGGGTCGCTTCTACATCCCAACCTCCAGTCTCTGGCTCTCACTGCCTGGATGTTGAGAGCTTAGAATTTGCCTCTTTAGGCCTCTCAGAGGGTGTCTCCCGAGTCTTGCTTGCTTCCAGGAAAGGTTCCACGAAGAGGAGTTATGCTTTTAAATGGAGGAGGTTTGCCGTCAGGTGTGACAACAAGGCCTTAGATCCTTTCTCGTGTACTTCATGGACCCTGCTTGAGTACCTTCTACACTTGTCGGAGTTTGGTCTTAAGACTAACTCAGTAAGAGTTCACCTTAGTGCAATTAGTGCTTATCATCTACTACTACTACTACTAATTATCACTTCTATAGCGCTACAAAGCATACGCAGCGCTGTACATCATACACGAAAAGACAGTCCCTGCTCAAAGAGCTCACAATCTAAAAAAGACGTAAACAGACAGAACAACTAAGAGGTAAGGGAATTAAAGAGGTGAGGATAAAAGGACAGGGCAAGTGAGTAGAGGTTAGGAGTCAAAAGCAGCATCAAAGAGGTGGGCTTTTAGCTTGGACTTGAAAACAGCCAAAGACGGGGCTAGACGTACAGGCTCGGGAAGTCTATTCCAGGCGTGAGGTGCAGCAAGATAAAAGGAACAGAGTCTGGAATTAGCAGTAGAGGAGAAGGGGACAGACGAGATTTATCCACAGAACGGAGTACCCGAGGGGGAACGTGTAGAGGGTAAGAGTATCTCTGGACAGCCTTTAGTCGTTCGTTTTGTGAGAGGTTTGCTTTTGTCAAAGCCCCCTGTCATGGGATCTCAATGTCATTCTCACCCAGCTGATGAAACCTCCTTTTGAGCCACTGAATTCCTGCCATCTGAAGTATTTGACCTGGAAGGTCATTTTCTTGGTGGCTGTTATTTCAGTTCGTAGAGTCAGTGAGCTCCAAGCCCTGGTGGTTCATGCTCCTTACATTAAGTTTCATCATAACAGGGTAGTCCTTCATACTCATCCTGAGTTCCTGCCGAAGGTGGTGTCGGAGTTCTATCTGAACCAGTCAATTGTCTTGCCAACATTTTTTTCCCCGTCTGCATACCCGCCCTGGTGAGGACAAGTTGCATACCTTGGACTGTAAGAGAGCATTGGCCTTTTACGTGGAGCAGACAAAGCCCTATAGACAGTCCGCCCAACTGTTTGTTTCTTTTGATCCCAACAGGATGGGGGTTGCCATCGGAAAACGCACCATCTCTAATTGGCTAGCAGATTGCATTTCCTTCACTTATGCCCAAGCTGGGCTGACTCTGGAGGGTCATGTCACGGCTCATAATGTCAGAGCCATGGCTGCGTCAGTGACTCACCTGAAGTCAGCTTCTATTGAAGAGATTTGCAAGGCTGCAACGTGGTCATCAGTCCACACATTCACATCTCACTACTGCCTTCAAAAGGGAACCCGATGTGACAGTCTGTTTGGGCAGTCGGTGGTACAGAATCTGTTTGGGGTTTAGAATCCAACTCCACCCTCCTAGGCCCATTTCTGTTCTGTTCCAGGCTTAACTCTCAGTTGTGTTTGTTTTCAGGTCAATCTCAGTTATGTCCTCGCCGTTGCGAAGCCCAATTGACCATTGTTCATTGTTTTGAGTGAGCCTGGGCGCTAGGGATACCCCATGCGTGATGATGTCCAGCCTGCTTGTCCTTGGAGAAAATGAAGATACTTTCCTGTAGCAGGTATTCTCCGAGGACAGCAGGCTGTACATCCTCACAACCCTCCCTCCTCCCCTTTAGAGTTGTTCTTCTCGTTTGCTTTTTATATAACTGAGGGAAGCGCGCGGGCGGGAAGTCACTCGTACATGCGCGGTGCATTGTCCCCGCGCCCACTCTCGTCGTTTCTACAACTTTTAAAATTTTGATTTTTAAATCCGGAGCTCCTGGGCCGTCGCAGACGACGACCCATGCGTGATGATGTCCAGCCTGCTGTCCTCGGAGAATACCTGCTACAGGTAAGTATCTTCATTGTGTGGAACATGCTGAATGGTGGGGTGGGGACTTCTTTCATGCTCCAACGGAAGAAAAGAGAGCAAGGGGTTGTCTAGATTTATAAGGGGCTTCAGATAATTAGTGATCCTCAGAGCAGATTTTGTTATAGCACTTGTAACTATTAATAGGACCAAATGTGTACTCTGTAATGTTTATGCCCACGATTTGTTTGATCAATCCTTTTATAAAATTTGTTGAAATATTTACACCATTTGGATAGTCTACACATCGTTATTTGGGGGTGGGGGGGGGAGGATTTTAATGAGGCTTATGATCCTCACCTAGATAGATCACATCCCTCCATGACCTCTTGCTCTTTTTCTCCAGGGAGGATCTCTAGAATTTGTGAAGCTTTGGACATGGTGAATATGTGGAAGGCTCTACATCCTTTAGACTCTTCCGCAAGGAGAGTATTAGAGCTTCAGGCTATCATGTCTGGATATGTTTCTGTGATTTCTCCTTAAGGGGTCTCCCTTTGTACGGTTCCAGCCTTTTTGCCTAAGATGGTTTTGGCCTTTCACTTCAATCAGCTGGTACGTTTTCCTTTGTTTTGCAAATCTGAGTGTGGGTCGGTGTACTCTTCGTTGTATGGATGTACCCTGGGTCCTACTGCAGTATCTGGAGGTCACTAATGAGTTTCGGCAGTCGTGTCATCTTTATTCTATTCGTGGGGGCATCATAAGCAGGTGGCTGCCTCCCAAGGCTACCATTGCTTGGTGGCTCCTGGAGTGTATTTCATCTGCTTACCTGTTGTCGGGAAAATCGTCCCATTGGTGCTTTGGGCTCTTTCCACTTCTTGGGCGGAATCTCACCTCCTTTCCCTGGAAGAGATTTGTAGATCAGTGCACCTGGGCATCACTGCATATGTTTGCTAGATACTACTAGGTGGATGTTGTGGCTCGCTTAGACGCAGCCTTCAGCATGTCAGTTCTTTCGGCAGCAGCGTCCGTGTCCCACCTAGATTGAGGACTGCTTTGCTAAGTCCCATCTGTTTTCTGGATTCATCTGTTCTGATGACAAGGAAGGAGAAATTGTCTTACCTGGATGATTTTATTTCCTTTAGTCATAGATTAATCCAGAGCACTTCCCTATGGATTCTGTACTGTTTCTTGTTCATTCCACTGTTCAGATGAGCTGTTTCTAGATTGTTTTTATAAGTAAGGAAGGATTGGGATCTGCTTCTGGTGACGTTTTCTCCTTCTTTCATATGGAGTATACTGAGGGACCAGACTGCAGGCTGTCTATCTCATAAGAACATAAGAGTAACCATACTGGGTCAGACCAATGGTCCATCTAGCCCAGTATCCTGTTTCCAATAGTGGCCAAGCCGTGTCACAAGTACCTGGCAGAAACCCAAATTCTGGCAACATTCCATGCTATCAATCCCAGGGCAAGCAGTTGTTTCTCCATGTCTGTCTCCATAGCAGACTATGGACTTTCTCCAGGAACTTGTCCAAACCTTTTTTAAACCTAAATATGCTAATTGTTGTTAACCACATCCTCTGCATAGAGTTTGAAAGCTTAACTTCATTGAGTGAAAAAAAATATTTCCATGTAACTTGAATGTCCCTTAGTCTTTGTACCTTTGGAATAGGTAAAAAATAGATTTACTTCTTCTTGTTCTACACCACTCAGCATTTTGTAGACCTCAATCATATCTCCCCTCATCTGTCTCTTTTTCAAACTGAAGAGCCCTAACCTCTTTAGCCTTTCCTCGTATGAGAGTAGTTCCAGCTCCTTTATCATTTTGGTTGCTCTTCTTTGAACCTTTCTAATTCCGCTGTATCTTTTTTGAGATACAGCGAGCAGAACGAAACACAGTACTCAAGCTGAGGTCACACCATAGAGTGATACAGAGCTGCTATAGTATTTTTGGTCTTATTCACCATCCCTTTCCTAATAAATCCTAGCATCCTGTTTGCTTTTTTGGCCGCCACCACACATTAAGTAGAAGATTTCAATGTATTATCTACAATGACACCTAGATCTTTATTGGTTGCTGACCCTCAAGGTGGACACTAGTATCAGGGAATTATGATTCGGATTATTTTTTCCAATGTGCATCACCTTGCATTTGTCCACTTTAAACTCCATCTGCCATTTTGAATGGCGAGCCTTCTAATTTCCTACGGTCTTCATGCAATATTTCATGCGTTTTAACAACCTTGAATAGTTTAGTCCTCATCTGCAAATTTAATCACTTATCCTGATTTCCATATCATTTATGAATATGTTAAATAGCACCGGTCCCAGTACTGATCCCTGCGGCACTCCACTAGTCACCCTCCTCCATTTAGAGAAATGACCGTTTAACCCTACCCTCTGTTTTCTGTCCAGTAACCAATTACTAATCCACACCAGAACATTGCTTCATATCCCATTACTCTCTAATTTTCTCAGGAGTTTCTCATGAGGAATTTCATCAAAAACTTTCTGAAAATCTAGATATACTACATCAACTGTCTTACCTTTAGCCACATGTTTATTCACACCTTCAAAGAAATTAAGCATATTGGTGAGGCAAAACTTCCCTTGGTTGTACCCACACTGACTCTGTCCCATTAAACCATGTTTGTCTGTGTTCTGTAATTTTATTCTTTATAATATCCACTATTTTGCCCGGCACTGACATCAGGCTTTAACAGTCTGCAATTTCCCAGATCACCCCTGGTATTCTCTATCTGCACCTGCTGGTAGATGGGCATAACCCATCCCTTTCTGGATTCATCTGCTATGACTAAAGGAAAGAAAATTATCAGGTAAGACCTAATTTCTCCATTCTTATTGGATAAGGATATCCTGAAAGTTTGAGGGGCATGATGTGCTTCCAGGACAGGGTTCTGAAGTGCTGGACTAGATTTAAATGCTATGTAGAAGGAAATACACTGGCACTATAGGAAGCCTGATGAGTTAACCATATGTCTCACCAATAACTGTTTTAGGGAGGAGTACCATGAAACACAAAAAAGTGAAAACAAAAACATTAAAGTAGCAGAAGCCTGAAATAACTGTGCTGCCTTTTTTTAAGTTGCTGAGTCAAGAGGAAAAAGAGAAATATACTGAAATTGCACGCAGTTGGAAAGCAGAACAGGATAAGGCCTCAAAATCCAATCCACCATCTACTCAGGTAAGAGGTGACTCGAGTGTTCCAATGGGATAGGCTTCACATTGAAAGCAAAACTTGAAGCTTGCATGACTTGTGTGCTTGCCCTGTTCACAAATGTCTTTCCATACACACCAGTGAATGTGGCACATGCTGTTTCAGCTAGGCTGTGAGGCATCTATCCAGGCCTGGGTCATGACAGGTTGCATCTGTGGGGCATACACAATCTTTTGGGTTGTAATTGAGAAAATGACACAATATAGATTAGAGAAAAATGTAACACTGCCACATTTTGGTATTAGATGGTGTAGTGTCTGGAAAGTAATTGTCCCCTTTTCTCTATAGACCCAAATTCATAATGCCCAAATAATAACGGAACTAACTCCACACCCAGTGGTATTATAAAAATTGATTGCTTATTGATTCACAATGGCAGTAAAAACACAATGAAAGAGATGCAAGAATAGTGACACAGATGGTCTTATCATAGAAACAGCTCAGAGTAAGCACACACAAATACCTAAGCTAGGCTTCTAATACAGCCAGCTAACCCCATTGCATTATACAGCAATTACATGGCAGCTATACAACCTGATTATTGGTGGCACATCATAATGTCTGGCAGGTGGCAGAGCACTCCTAATACAGGTCAGTCAGACGGCAGAGCAGAGCTGCACTTCAGATGGAATGCAAATAACCTCAGATATGATCCTCTCTTTATACAGAAACTGCAGCTGAGCCGATGCCATGCAATTTGGCCTTGTCAATGCACAAACTTCCATAGCGTCCCCAGATCAATCCAGAGACTTGTGGGTTATGTCCCTCCACTAGCAGGTTAAATAGAGAGGACACCGAAGTTCGCCCACAAGAGGGCATGTGCAGCCAGCTTAACTTCAGTATTCTCTCTATCTAGCAGGTGAAGAGACATGCTGTGCAGCTCTGCAGTGATTTGGCTCCTATCCCGTTCCCTCGGGGGTTGTTGAGCTTAATTTGGGGTTGAGGTGCTTTGCGCACGTTGGGGTTACACCTGGTGGTGCCAGGTCCCTATCCGTCTCCCCCCACCAGCCTACTGCTGCTTAGGGATTTGTCTGTCGGTGTTTCTCTCCTGCCTCTTGAAAAAAAAAAATTGACCGAGACACAAATGCAGATCCCTGCAGGTTAAGCAGTGTTTTCGCAGTCCTCAGAGTTCCAGGCTTCAGAGGTACGTGAGCGCTAGGCTGGGAGCCAGTCTTGAGGCTGATGTCGGCGTCAGAGTCCGTCAAAAGGTGTTCGCGCTGCGGGGCACGTAGGACGGCGTCTGGGGCATGTGAGAGCTGTACCGGGGCCTTGGGCAAGCCCCGGATGGAACAGGCAGACCTCTCTGCTGGGGGGGAGGCGGCGGAGTCGGCCGATTCCCGCTTGGCGGGAAAGCCATTGTTGGCAGCGTGTGGCTTGGCCACTGCCATTTTTTCTCCGTCTGTTCCTCAGCTGCAGATGAATGCGGCGGCGGGTTTACAGCTCTCATCTGTTGCGGCCCTGGAACGCGGAGTCTCCGACTATCCTCTTACTGGAGCGGTGCATGCAACGGCGTTTTCTCCAGAATTTGTGCTGCTTATGCACAAGGCTTTTTTGTTAAAAGAAGTGGGGGGTACCGAGATGGATGCCATTTTGGAGACCCAGCGTGGCATCCTTCGAGGTGGCGGCTTTGTCATTACAGGCCTCGATTTGCGGTTCTTATGCGGCAAGAGCGTGTCTTTTCCCTGGGTACAGAAGGCATTGTCGACTGAGGATCTAATTGAATGCCTTCTGGCGTTGGAGCCGGGTTTGGCGTACCTGGCAGATGTCTTTTATGACATTCTCCGGGCTTCAGCTAAGGAAGTTTCATTGGTGTCGGCCCGTAGATGGATTTGGCTAGAGCACTGGGCTGCAGATGTAGCCTCTAAATCCCATTTGACACGGTTGCCTTTTAAGGAGCGGCTCCTCTTTGGGGAGGAATTGGCTCAGACTGTTAAGGAGTTAGGTGATACTAAGGGTCGTTTGCCGGAGGACAGCGGTAAGTCCCAGGCGAAGTCCTTCAGACCGCACTTTAAGGAGGCCAAGCGTTATAAGCCTGGCAAATCCGGGGGGGGGGGGGGGGGGGGGGTTCCAAGCCCCGGTTTCAATAGAGACAGCAGCCCTTTCGGCTGGACCACCGTCAGCCCATCTCAACCCCTCGTAATCCACAGGGTAGCAGAGGAACCCAATGATGGGGCCCTGGTCCATTCCTTTCCGGCAATAGGGGGACGGCTGTCTCAGTTCGGGAAGGAGTGGGCCGGGGTAACTGCGGATGAATGGGTGCTGGACATCGATCGGGACGGCTACAAGTTGGAGTTCGCCCGTCCACTGTCAGACAGCTTCCTAGAGTCTCCTTGCAAGTCTCCGCTAAAGAGAGCAGCTGTTCAGGAGACTCTGGCAGAATTACTGCGCTTAGGGGCAGTTGTTCCAGTGCCTTCGGCCGAAATTGGCCAGGGTCGCTACTCTATTTACTTCGTCGTGCCAAAGAAGGAAAGGAAGTGTCGCCCAGTTCTCTATCTCATGGCGGTCAACAGAGCCCTCAAAGTGAGGCATTTCAGGATGGAAACTTTGCGATCTTTCGTGGCGGCCGTGCAACCAGGAGAATTTTTGTCAGCTCTCGATCTAAAGGAGGCGTACTTGCACATCCCCATTTGGCCGCCTCATCAGCGTTTCCTACGCTTTGCGGTGCTGGGTCAACATTTTCAGTTCCAAGCCATGCCTTTTGGTCTGGCCACGGCGCCTCGTAACTTCTCCAAGGTAATGGTGGTAGTGGCAGCCTTCTTGCGCGCAAAAGGGGTGCAAGTTCATCCGTATCTCGATGACTGGCTCATTCGTGCACCGTCTCGGGAGGAGTGCGCCCGGGCTACACAGTCGGTCATGGATCTTCTGCGTTCGCTGGGCTGGGTGATCAACATTCAGAAATGTCATCTCGTCCCGACCCAGACTTTGCAGTATCTGGGTGTGCTCTTCGATACTGCTTAGGGCAGAGTGTTAATCCCGGAGCTGCGCCGGTTGAAGCTCATGCGGCAGATTTCCTCACTGCTTCAAGCGCCTGCTCCAAAGGCGTGGGACTATGTTCAGGTTCTAGGGTCAATGGCAGCGACACTGGACGTAGTCCCTTGGGCCAGGAGTCATATGCATCCATTGCAGTGGTCCCTTCTCAGCCAGTGGTTCCCGTTATCGGAGGATTATGTGGTTCTGATCCCATGGGGAGGCTCAGGCCTGGTTTGCCATCCGTTGGTGGCTCCAGCCGGTCAATCTGCTTTGCGGCATGCCCCTAGCCACTCCGGAATGGCGGGAGGTCACGACGGATACCAGTCTGTCCGGCTGGGGAGCTCATTGCCTGGGTCATTCGACGCAGGGGGTGTGGAGTCCGTCAGAGGCTCGGTTGTCAATCAATCTTCTGAAATTGCAGGCGATTCGGCTGGTGCTGCAAGCCTTCGAGACTTTGGTGCTGAACCAGTTGGTACGAGTTCTTTGCGACAATGAGACAGCGGTAGCTTATGTCAATCGCCAAGGGGGCACTCGGACCGCTCAGTTGTCAACGGAGGCGCTTGCCCTTTGCCGCTGGGCGGAAACGCGTCTTTCTTTTGTCAGCGGCTCACATTGCGGGAGTCCTGAATGGGCAGGTGGATTTCCTCAGCCGGAACCAGTTGGATGCGGGGGAGTGGGAGCTCTCTCCAGTAGCGTTCGACCAGATCACGTCTCGTTGGGGGATGCCGGTAGTGGATCTAATGGCCCGTTGTTCCATTGCCAAAGTGCCTCGCTTTTTCAGCAGGGGAAGGGAATTCGGGTCCGAAGGAATAGACGCGCTGTTGCAAAGGTGGCTGCAGGATCTCCAGTATGTCTTTCCTCCATGCCCCATGGTCAGTCGGGTGATCGGCAGGATTGCGCAGCATTCAGGAGTGGTCATTCTGGTGGCTCTGGATTGGCCCAGGCGTCCTTGGTATGCGGATTTGGTACGTCTGTTGATAGACGTACCGTTGCAGCTGTTGGATCTTCACGATCTTCTGAATCAGGGGCCAGTGATCATGCAGGATCCCATTCCGTTTGGTCTTATGGCTTGGCTATTGAGCGGTCGCAGCTCAGACGCAGAGGGTTTTCTGAGTTAGTGATTGGGACAGTGCTGCAGGCGCGCAAGCGATCTACTTCTTTGGCGTACGCTAGAGTCTGGTGAACTTTTGTTGCTTGGTGCTCGTCCTCAGGCATTTCGCCGGAGTCGGCTCCTCTCGTGTCTATCTTAGCCTTCTTGCAAGAGGGGCTTGAAAAGGCCCTCTCTTTGAGCACTCTTAAGGTACAGGTGGCAGCATTGGCCTGTTTCCGAGGCTGGTTAGGTGGTCGATTGTTGACCGCTCATCCGGATGTAGTTCGTTTTCTCCGGGGTGTTAGTCTTGTTAGACCCTCTCAGATGCCGGTGGTACCAGAATGGAATTTGAACCTAGTACTGAGGGCGTTACAGCGTGCTCCATTTGAGCCTCTGAGTAAGACGTCTTTGAAGGATCTCACGTTGAAGACGGTGTTTTTGGTGGCCATGGCTTCGGCCAGAAGGGTATCGGAGCTACAGGCTCTGTCACGGGATCCCTTTCTGCGTTTTTCGGAAGCTGGGGTCTCGGTCCGTACGGTTCCATCGTTTTTGCCGAAGGTGATTTTGCGTTTTCACCTTAATCAGGAAGTGCATTTACCAACCTTCAAGTGGGAAGATTACCCGGGGGATTTTCGTCAGTTTCGTTGTTTGAATGTCAAAAGGTCTCTTCTCGCATATTTAGAGGCTACTAATTCCTTCCGGAATCAGATCATCTCTTTGTCTGTTTGCGGGACACAAAAAGGGACAGATAGCTTCTAAGGCTACGATCGCTCGATGGCTACGGGAAGCGATCGTCTCTATGTATCTTTCCATGGGGAAACCGATTCCTCCTCAGATTCGCACGCATTCGACTAGAGCTCAGGCCACGTCTGTTGCGGAGTACCGGCTAGTGCCGTTGGGCGAGATTTGTAGAGCGGCTACTTGGGCGTCGGTACACACTTTTGCTAGACATTACTGACTTGATGTTGCGGTGTCTGGATGCGTTTTCGGTGCTTCGGTACTGTCTTCCGGGAGCATGCGGTCCCACCCTTCTTGAGGACTGCTTTGGTACATCCCACAAGTCTCTGGATTGATCTGGGGACGCTATGGAAGGTAAAATTATGTCTTACCTGATAATTTTCTTTCCATTAGTTCCTCAGATCAATTTTCTTTCCATTAATCCCTTAGATCAATTTTCTTTCCATTAGTCCCTCAGATCAATCCAGAGGCCCTCCCTGGGGTTCGCATTAGCTGATTCTGTATGATGTATATTTGGCAGAGTTTTGATATAGTTAATGTTGTTTAGGTTCGCGTTCTTCTGTTGGTCTGGAAGTTTGGATTAAACAAGTTCTTGGAAAACAGTTGTTACTGTGAAGCAGCTGGAGGATTTTCCTTCAGATTATTTGCTCTTTTCGAGAGGCAGGAGAGTGAACTATTGTTCAAATGATTTCTTTTCTTTGGTATCGTATACTGAAGTTAAGCTGGCTGCACATGCCCTCTTGTGGGCAAACTTTGGTGTTCTCTCTTCTCTGTCTGTTACCTTTAGTGCAAGGGTGTCCAACCTCTGTCCTTGAGGGCCACAATCCAGTCGGATTTTCGGGATTTCTGCAGTGAGTATGCATGAGATCTGTTTACATGCACTGCCTCCATTGTATGCAGATAGATATCATGCATGTTCATTGTGAAAATCCTGAAAACCTTGACACTCCTGCCTTAGTGCTTTGACCTCCTCCCATGTTTTTCTGTTCCATCTTTACACTGATGATTCCCAGATCTACCTCTCCACACCAGAAATTTCACAAGGAATCAAGGCCCAAGTCTCAGCCTGCTTGTATGACATTGCAGCCATCTGAAATTGAACATAGCCAAGACTGCGCTTCTTATCTTTCTCCCTAAACCCATCTCTCCTCTTCCCCCATTCTCTGTTTCTGTGGATAGCGCTGTCATCTTCCTTGTCTCCTCCGCTCATAACTTTAGGGTCATATTTGATTCCTCTTTTTTTCTGCACATATCCAACCGCTAAAACCTGCCATTTATTTCTCTATAACATCACCAAAGTTTAACCTTTCCATTCTGAATCCACATTCTCATCACCTCTTGCTTAATTACTACAACTTGCTCCTCTGAGGTAGCTCATTAAACACTTTCTTCCCTTTTGTCTGTTCAAAATTCTGCTGCATGGCTTACATTTTATGCTGCTTATCCTAGAAATAAGCGGTGGATTTTCCCCAAGTCATTTTAATAATGGCTTAAGGACTTTTCTTTTAGGAAGCTATCCGAACCTTTCTTAAACCCTGCTAAGCTAACTGCTTTTACTGCACTCTGACAATGAATTCCAGTTTAATTACATGTTGAGTGAAGAAATATTTTATCCGATTCGTTTTAAATTTACTACTTTGTAGCTTCATTACATGCCCCTGGTCCTAGTATTTTTGGAAAGAGTAAACAAGTGATTCACGTCTACCTGTTCTGTTCCACTCATTTTATAGACCTCTATCATATCTCCCTTCAGCCATCTCTTCAAGAGCCCTAGTTGCTTTAGCCTTTCCTAATAGGGAAGTCGTCCCATCTCCTTTATCGTTTTCATCGCCCTTCTCTGTACCTTTTCTAATTCCACTATATCTTTTTTGAGATGCAGCGACCAGAATTGCACACAGTATTCGAGGTGCGGTCATACTATGGAGCGATACAAAGGCATTATAATGTCCTAATTTTTGTTTTCTTTTCCTAATAATATCTAACATTCTATTTGCTTTCTTTGCCGCCGCCACACACTGAGCAGAAGGTTTCAATGTGTCATCCACGATGACACCTGGATCCCTTTCCTGGTCGGTGACTCATAATGTGGAACCTTACATTACGTAGCTATAGTTCGGATTCCTTTTTCCCACACGCATCGCTTTGCATTTGCTCACATTAAACATCATCTGCCATTTGGATGCCCAGCCTCCCTGTCTTGTAAGGTCCTCTTGTAATTTTTCACAATCCTCTTGTGATTTAACAACTTTGAATAACTTTGTGTTAGCAAATTTAATTACCTCACTAGTTACTCCCATCTCTAGATCATTTATAAATATGTTAAAAAGCAACAGTCCCAGTGCAGACTCCTGGAGAACCCTACTATCTGCCTTTCTCCATTGAGAATACTGACCATTTAACCCTACTTCACATGCACTGTCAACTACTGAACTTTAACACAATACCACTTGATTTCTTCCACGGAAAAAAAACTTGTATACTTGACTGCTTAATTTACTTCATCATGTACGAACTTTAATACCACTATGTATTTCTTGATCCGGAATTGGCGATCGCCATTACGGTACAATGTAAGCCACATTGAACCTGCAAATAGGTGGGATAATGTGGGATACAAATGCAACAAAATAAATAAATAAATCTAACCTGCTAGTGGAGGGACATAATCCACAAGTCTCTGGATTGATCTGAGGGACTAATGGAAAGAAAATTATCAGGTAAGACATAATTTTACCTTTGTCCTTCTCAGATGTTGTGGCTTGAGGGGCCCCTGTTTAGTAATAAAGAAGATGGAAGAGTATATATGCAAATTACAATTGATACCTCTCTCATATAATGTGCAAAGAACTTGGCACATTATACGAGAGAGGTATCAATTGTGGCTTGAGGGGCCACCATATTGTCCCACTGGCACTTGTTGAAAGGGTCAACCATGAGGTCATTTGTTCCCATAAACAATGTGCTCTTCTTGGGTGAGGAGGAGCCTCAAAGTCTGCAACAAGTTTGTGAATTTCCCCTTGTGGTGATCTAATGTGGTTGTTCTCCTTGCTCACCAACAGCTTTAGTAATGTTTTGTAGTGTCCTTACAAGTTTGAAACCTGGCAAGCAACAAGACTTGACAGTGAAAGATGAAGTTTTCTTGTCATCAACAGCAGATGAATCCATTAACTGATGGGTTGTATCCGCCTACCTGCAGGTGGAGATAGAGAACACTGAAAGCACATGGTGTTCCAGGACGCCCAACCCCCTCTGCCTTCAGTATATCTCTATCTCCCAGCAGGTGTGGACGTCACTTCTCAGCTCCTGGGGTGGCTCCTGTGTTTTGCCAGTAGAGCAGGGGGTGTTGTGGCTGGTGGTGCCCACTTTAAAGACATACTTGGTTTTCCCTGTCCCTGCCTTATCTCATTCCCCCTCCTCCCGGAGTTCCTCTGTGGCTGCCTGCCTCTAACTTTCCTCACAGTAAAAAACAAAAAACAGAGGCTTTCTCCTGAACTTGACCGCAGCTCGTTTGACTTGGTCTCCTGAGGTGAGAGTGGTGCCCAGCTCTTCCGGGGAGGTTCCCGCTGACAGCGCTCTGTGCGGGGTAAGTTTTGGCGCGAAGGTGCCATTTTGTTTTCTGTATTTGATGGCTGCTGAAGGGGTTAAGCACTGCTCCCACTGTGGGAAACGCAGATCAGCAGCAGGGCTTTTGCAGCACATGCTGCCTAGATGCTAATGCTGGCACGAGCATGGCGGGTGGTGATTCTTCCCGCCTGCCAGAGTTAGCAGCGGCCGCCATCTTGGAGGCGCCGCGTGACTCGACCCTTGCAGTTGTGGAGGGGTCTGAGTGCAGGGGGACACCTCATTTCAAGATTTCTAGAGGAGCTTTTGCCTCCGCTTCCACCAATGTGGGGCGGATGTACAGGGTGAGTTTTTCTCCCCTGAATTTGTGCTGCTGATGCATAAGGCTTTTATGTTAAAAAGAGCACTGCCTGAGGCTCATGACAATTCCTGTCGGTCTGGGTTGCCTCCAGTTCTTTATAGCCCAGCGTCTGCTGGAGACTTTATTTCTACCCCCGAGCTTTTGACTGACGCTAAGTGTAGACGAGTGAATACCCCATCTGAGGGGGATTCTTCACTCTGTTCTCCCCCGTGGTCTAGTTTTGGGGAGTCTGAGGGGTCTGGCAGGCCCTCACGGACTGATGATCCAGATGAGGGTGGCTGCTTGCCACAGGAGTTGGATGACCCTAAAGCGGTTCAGATTTTCCACCGCGACGAGCTGCCAGCTCTCATTTCTGATGCCTTACAGGCCCTTTGTATTGAAGATCCTGAGAGGGTGCTGCCTCTTCTATTAATCCTAGGATGGCTAGCAGTAAGAAGCCTTCTCGGGCTTTTCCTGTGCATGCTTCCATCCAAGAGCTTATTTCAGCTCAATGGTCTGACCCTGAGGGTCCCTTGAAGGTGGCCAGGGCTATGTGTCACCTTTACCCCCTGAGGGAAAGTCAGTTGACCCTCTTTGGGATGCCTAAAGTGGATGCTTTAGTCATGGCTGTGACTAAAAAGACTACTCTCCCGGTGGAGGGAGGGGTCTCTTTGAAAGATATGCAGGACCAGCTGCTGGAATCCGCGCTGAAGTGGTCCTTTGATATCTCGGGCCTTTCCTTACGGGCGGCTATTAGCAGTTCCTATGCAGCTCAGGCCTGCCTTTCCTGGTTGCAGCAGGCGGTTGATAGCCCGCTGATGGAGCGGGTTCCCTCGCTGAGGTTGGCCCGCGTATGGATTCTGCCCTGTCTTTTTTTGGCTGATGCCCTTTATGATCTGGTCAGAGCTTCGGCTAAGCAGATGTCTGTGGCGGTTGCTGCCCATTGCCTTCTTTGGCTCTGGCATTGGGCGGCTGACATGGCCTCTAAACAAAAGGCTGGTGAGGTTACCCTTTCGGGGCCTTCTTTTATTCGGGGAGGATTTGGAGAAGATTGTTAAGGACCTAGGGGACTCTAGGTCCCAACGGTTGCCTGAGGATAGGCCGAGGCCTTCTTCCAAAAGTCCTTTTCCAGGCCACGTTTTCGCGAAGCTCGCAGGTATCGCCTGGGGCGCTCTGCAGGGTTTGGTCAACGTTCCCATTTCCAGCAGAGGAGCTCCTTTCGTTTGGACAAACGCGCGGCGGTGTCCAGGCAACGTCCAGGAGTTCAGGGGCATCCTCCACAATGATGGGGCGCTGGTCCACTTGTCGGTTCCCGCAGTAGGGGGTCGTCTCTCCCTCTTTTTCTAGGAGTGGACCAAGATTACTTCGGATCAGTGGGTCCTAGACCTGATCAGAGAAGGTTACCGGCTAGAATTTGCTGTCCCAGTAGGAGACGTGTTTTTGGAGTCCCGATGCGGCACTGTTGTCAAGAGGGTGGCAGTATACGAGACCTTGCAGGTGTTGCTGAAGCTCGGAGCAGTGGTTCCGGTTCCTCCCGTCGAATGCGGCTGCGGTCGCTACTCCATCTATTTTGTGGTGCCTCAAAAAGGTGGGTCGTTCAGACCTATCCTTGACTTATGCAGAGTTAACGAGGCCTTAGGAGTGCGACACTTCCGCATGGAAACCCTGCGCTCCGTCATTGCAGCGGTACAGCCAGAAGAGTTTCTCACATCTCTGGACGTCAAGGAAGCGTACTTGCATATTCCCATCTGGCCGCCGCATCAGCGGTTTCTCCATTTTGCGGTATTGAGCTAACATTTCCAGTTTCGTGCCTTGCCTTTTGGCCTGGCGAATGCCCCTCTGACTTTTTCCAAGGTCATGGTGGTAGTGGCTGCCTTTCTCAGGCGAGAGGGTATCAGTTCATCCTTATCTCGACGACTGGCTCATCAGAGCGGATTCGGCAGACGAGAGTCGACTTGCCACAGCCAGAGTTGTTGCAGTTCTTCAGGCTCTGGCTGGGTAGTCAATATGCCCAAAAGTCACCTGACCCCCTCTGTCTCTCGAGTTTTTGGGGGTCCAGTTCAACACGGCTTCGGGTTCATTTTTCTTCCTGACAGCAGGTGGCTCAAGCTTCAGAATCTGGTGCTCCTGTGGATGCCCCGCCCTCGAACTTGGGACTTTGTTCAGCTCCTGGGATTGATGAGACCGCTTCAGCAATGGCCTCCGATTTTCCAGGAATACCAACGCAGACTACGGTGGCTTCCTGCGGCCCAGCGCAGTATGGATTGGTAGCTTCCTCAGCGACCCTCCAGACCGGTCAAGACGCGTGGGTTATGTCCTCCTACCAGCAGAGGGAGACTGAGAAAACACTAAGCTTTTGAAGCCTGTATATATAACCTGTGCAGAACCTCCACTAGCCAGTATTTTCTCAGTCTCAGCAGAGGTAGCAGTTGACAGCCTGTGCAGTCTCCAATAATCTGGTGAGGTAGTTTGTCATTGGGTCGTAGGATTTTTTCCTTCCAAACTTTATTCTGTTGCAGTACCCTGTACGCGTGTGTAAAAAAAAAAAAAAAGTGCTTTGGGGCCCTGGGTCTGGTGGGGCCCAGTTTTTCCCCCTGGGGTGTTACACCTATGTTTGGGTCCCTCCCCCTGTGCTGCTCTCTATTTCTGTTGGCTTGGCAGCTTTGTGCCTCGGCTGCTTTCTCAGTATTGTAGCCTTGAGTGCCTTACAATTTCCAGATGCCAGAATTAGAGTACTGTGCCTTTAAGGTCAGTTATTCTATTTCGTTTTGCTTGGCAGCTTTGTGCCTCGGCTGCTTTCTCAGTATTGTAGCCTTGAGTGCCTTACAATTTCCAGCTGCCAGAGTTGGAGTACTGTGCCTTTAAGGGCATTTATTTCTTTATTTTCAGCGGACCGAACGGGGGTTTTGATTCCTTGCTGGAACGAGAGAGCAGCGCTTTCTCCAGTGCTTTTGCAGTGTGAGTGAGTTTTTGGTTTGGCGCGTTTGCGGAACAGCTTTTCCCTTCCCTCGTGGTTTATGGTGGCCCAGCTCCTCCGATGTCGCGCGTGCTCGTGGCGAGGGGTAGAGGCGCCGGGCGCTCAGTGTAGCTTTGCGGTGCACCTATAAAGGTGGCTGCGGCACCCCCCGACTTGACCGCGGAGGGATCGATGGTGTCGGGAGTCTCCGGGTCAGCGGGAGCGTAGGCAGGGCCGCTGTCAGCGGGAACAGTTTCGGCGGGAACAGCCGCCATCTTGAGTCTGACGCGGCCCATGGAGCCGGCTGGTTTTGGGCCTGCGGCCTCCGTTTTTGGCACAAAAGGGCCTAATGACGGTCCAGGAATGGTGGGCTTTCCTCCAGATTTTGTCTGGACGCGGTATCAGGCCTGGAGATCGGGACCCCCCCTCCCCCCCCCCCCAATTGGAAGAGGGGGCTATTTCCGTCTTGGCTGAGAGACCACGGTTAGAGTGGTCAGAGGACAGGCAATGTTTTTCTCCTGTAGCTGCAGAAGCTGCGCTTAGTGATCTGGGGGAGTCAGATGGAATTGACGGCTCTCAGGAGCAGGATTGTTGGATTCCTGGAGAGGATCCTTCAGTAGTGCGGATTTTCCATAGAGATGAGCTGTTAGAACTCATAGATCAGGTGTCGTCCACCCTTCAGTTTGGTCCTGAGGTGGCGTTGGGGGAAACTGTCCAGGATCCGTTGGTGAAGGGCATTCAGCGTCAGGCGTGATCCTTCCCTATGAACAAGGATCTCCGGGAGATGATTTGTCAGGAATGGGATTTGCCGTGTAAGGTGGCAAAGGCAATGGCGAGGCTTTATCCCCTCCCTCAGGACGATAGGGATTCCTTTAAGGCTTCCACGGTAGATGCAGTAGTGACGGCAGTAATTATAGCTACGGCTATCCCGGTTGATGGAGGAACGGCTCTCCGTGATCCTCAGGATAGGAAGTTGGGATCTTTTCTCAAGCGTAGTTTTGTTTTGTCGGCTCTAGCCCTGCAGGCCTCGGTTTGTGGGGGTCTGGTAGCTCGGGCATGTTTTTGTTGGGCCGAGAAGCTCCTGGATGATTCGGTAGATGTTGGTTCTTCTGGGGGTCAGGAGTTAGCCGACTTGGACATGGGTTCATCCTTTTTGTCTGAGGCTTTTATGATTTGTTGCCTACTTCAGACAAAAAATATGGCTATGGTTGTGGGTCTCTGCCACTTAAGGGAGCTATGCTCTTTGGAGAAGATTTGGACAAGTTAGTGTGAGGTCTTAGTGATACCAAGGTTCTATGGCTTCCAGATTTTCGGTTCAAGGCAGGGGCCAGAACTAGTTCCTCTCGGGGACGGTTTAGGGAGGCTCAGCGGTATAGGCCGGGCAGATCGAGTGGGACCTACCCCTAGCTGTCTGTTTGTCCAATTTAGATTGTAAGCTCTGTTGAGCAGGGACTGTCTTTTCATGTTAATTTGTACAGCGCTGCATAAGTCTAGTAGTGCTATAGAAATGTTTAATAGTAGTAGGACCTCTAGGGGTCGGTTTTTCCAGCGCACACAGTTCTTTCGTGAGAGTCGTCGCGGAGGGCATGGCTTTTCCGCGGGAGGTTAGTATTCAGGCCACAATTCCCAATGAAGGTGTGCGGGCTCAGGCTCTGGTGCATGTTGGGGCTCGGCTGAGTCTGTTTTACCAGAGTTGGGCCCAAATCAGGTCAGATCAGTGGGTTCTCAAGGTGTTTCGAGGCGGATGTGCGCTGGAATTCGAAAGCTGTTCTCCCGAAGTGTTTCTGGAATCCCTCTGTCGGTCTTGGAGCAAGAGGGCAGCAGTGAGGGACACTCTGCGGTGGCTGCTCGCGTTGGGAGCCGTGGTTCCTGTTCCTTCAGATCAGCAACGCTCAGGGTGCTATTTGATCTATTTTGTGGTCCACAAGAAAGAGGACACTTTTCGTCACATTTTAGATCTCAAAAGGGTCAATGCGGCACTCAAGGTGCCCTCTTTCCGGATGGAGACGTTGCGGTCGGTCACTGGTGCGGTCAGGAAAGGAGAGTTTCTCACTTCCTTGGATTTGATGGAAGCTTATCTTCACTTTCCTTTGTGCAGCCTTTTGGTTCCAAGTTACAGGGTCCGATTCGTCGGTTCCTTGCAGAGAAGGCGCCGACGGCCCGTACTTATCGTCAGGTCCTGGGCCTGATGGCGGCGACCATAGAGGTAGTTCCGTGGGCCAGGGCGCACATGCGTCAGGTACAGTCAGCTCTGCTCAGTCGTTGGTCCCCTCTGTCGCAGGACTTGGAAATGTGTTGTCCGCTGTCGGTGGCCCCTCGTCTCAGTCTCCGCTGGTGGCTCAGTCCGCGCAATTTGGGAAAGGAATGCCGTTGGAGTCCCCACAGGGGCTGGTAATGGTCACGGATGCCAGTCTGCAAGGTTGGGGGGCACATTCTCAGTCAGGTAGCTCAAGGCCGGTGGTCTCGGGCAGAAGCAGAGTGGTCCATCAACCGGCTGGAAACTCGGGCCATTCGGGTGGCGCTCCAGGCCTTGACGTCGGTGGTTCGCCACAAGGCAGTCCGAGTGCTCTGTGACAATGCCATGGCAGTAGCATATGTCAACCGTCAAGGGGGGAACAAAGAGCCTTGGCGGCGCAGTTGAACTCATCTTCAGGCTCTCTTGGCAGCGCATGTGGCCGGGGTAGGTCACATAGATGCAGATTATCTCAGCAGGCACACTCTAGATCCCAGAGAGTGGTCTTTTCTTCGGTCAGTGTTCCAGTGAGTTGTGTCGGTCTGGGGACTTTCAGTGATCTTAGGGCAACGGCTCGCTATGCGCAAGTTCAGAGATTTTTTTTTTTTTTCAGTCGCTGAAGAGACCCTTGAGCGGAGGAAATCGACACTCTTCTGTTGCCTTGGCTTCGGGAGTGACTGTATGTGTTTCCTCTGTGGCTGTTAGTCGGTCGAGTAATATAGCGCATCGAACATCACTCCGGTCGGGTGATTCTGGTAGCTTCGGATTGGCAGCGTCGACCATGGTATGGAGACCTGGTGCGGTTGGCAGGGGCGGCGGCCCTGCCTTTGTTGGGATCAGTTCTGTGTCAAGGCCCGATAATCATGCCGGATCCGGCTCGGTTTTCGCTTATGGCTTGGCTCTTGAGCGGCACAAGTTGAAGAAGAAGGGGCTTTCGTCCAGTGGCTTTGCTACGATGTTGAGTTGCCGTAGACGATCCACTTCCTTGGCATATGTCCGGGTTTGGAGAATCTTTGAGCACTGGTGTGAAGACCATCGAGTTCGGCCGTTTCACTCTTCGGTGGCGGAAGTTTTGGAATTTTTGCACGATGGTGTTGATAGAGGTCTGGCCTTGTCTACACTGAAGGTTCAGGTGGCAGCTTTGTCATGTTTTCGTGGGAAGCTTCAGTGAAAGTCCTTCGCGTCTGTGCCTGAGGTAGTGCGTTTTTTGAAGGGTGTTAAGTTGCTGCGTCCGCCTCAGTGACGGATGGTGCCTCCGTGGGATTTGAAGCTAGTTTTGGATGCTTTGATCAGGCCTCCGTTTGTGCCTCTGGTATCGGCATCTTGTAAGGATTTATCTTTAAAGGCGGTCTTGTTGGTGGCGATTACTTCAGCACGGAGTGTTTCAGAGCTTCAGGCTTTGTCTTTTAGGGAACCATTTTTGTCCTTTCTGAGGGAAAGGTTTCGTTGCGGACGGTGCTTTCCTTTTTTGCCCAAGGTGGTTTCCGAGTTCCATGTTAATCAGGTCATCTCTCTGCCAGTGTTGGGTGATATGGCTGGAGATTCGGAGCAGCGTGGTATTGCCAAGCTGGATGTCAGGAGAGTTTTGAGTTGTTATCTCTCTGGAACTCAGGACTTCAGAGCCTCTGACCGTTTGTTCGTTCTTCATGGTGGCCCAAAGAAGGGTGCAGCGGCTCCTAAGGTGACCATAGCACGGTGGTTGAAGGAGGCGGTTGCATCTGCTTACTTGGTGAAGGGTCCTGTGGTGCCTAGGGGCTGGTCTGCTCATTCCACTAGGGGAATGGCAGCCTCGTGGGCGGAGAATAGTATGATTTCTCTGTTAGATATTTGTCGGGCTGCGGTTTGGTTTTCGTTGCATTCCTTTGTGAAGCATTATAGGATTCCTGTGCATGCAAAGGACGAGGTGCGCTTTGGGGCAGCAATTTTGACCTCTGGCCTTAGTAGGTCCCTCCCATAAGTTAGTTACTGCTCTGGTACGTCCCACGCGTCTTGACCGGTCTGGAGGGTCGCTGAGGAAGGTGAAATTAGATCTTACCTGCTAATTTTCTTTCCTCTAGACCCTCCAGACCGGTCAAGAGCCCGCCCTGTCTGTATTGGAGGCCAGGAGGTGTGTTTGTTGGATAATTCTTGGCTGCTATAAATTGTTGTTTCTCTAATTGCAGACTGTTTATTTCTGTTTTGTGATAGGAGTCCGGGACAGGTGGGGCTCTTCTTTGATAGTCCACCTGTAGAAGCCCAACTGTTTTATCAAAGGCAAAGGAACATGTTTCCGTAAGAGCAAGCGGAAGATGTTTCTTGTTTTTGCAGTTTACTGTGACCACGTACAGGGTTGCTAGTTGTTGTTAGTGTTTTTTGTTTCTCTGCTTTGTCAGGGGTATACTGGCTAGTGGAGGTTCTGCACAGGTTATATATACAGGCTTCAAAAGCTTAGTGTTTTCTCAGTCTCCCTCTGCTGGTAGGAGGACATAACCCACGCGTCTTGACCGGTCTGGAGGGTCTAGAGGAAAGAAAATTAGCAGGTAAGATCTAATTTCACCTTTCCGACGGCAGGCTGCGGCAGGGGATGCCACTGGCTCTTCCTTTTTGGTGTCTGGTGATAACGGATGCCAGCCTTTCGGGCTGGGGAGCTCATTGCCGGGGACGCTATGCTCAGGGTCTGTGGTCCATCGCGGAAGCGGGATGGTCCATCAATTGCTTGGAACTGAGAGCGATATCTGGAAGGCTCTTCTGGCCTTCCACAGGATGCTGAAGGGTCTTCCTGTCCGAGTTCTGTCGGACAACATGACAGCAGTGGCCTACATTAATCGCCAGGGCGGCACTCAGTGCAGGGCCCTGGCTGCGGAGGCATCTCAGATCTGCGACTGGGCCGAGCGCCACCCAACTAGAGCAGCTGTCCGCGGCTCGCATAGCCGGTCAGAGCAATGTGCAAGCCGATTTCCTCAGCAGACATCAAATCGACCCAGCGGAATGGGAACTGGCAGACAAAGTTTTTCTTAAGATTTGTGCCAAATAGGGGACTCCAGGCTTGGATCTCATGGCGTCAAGCGTAAACGCCAAAGTCCCTCGCTCGGCGGGATTGGATGCTGTGGCTCAACCATGGCCCTCGGGCCTCCTGTATGTGTTCCCTCCTTGGCCCTTGATAGGGCGAGTGAGTTCTACTTTGGATTCGTCTGCACCAAGGATTGGTGATTCTCATCGCCCCGGATTGGCCAAGGCGTCCGTGGTACGCGGATCTCCGGCGGATGCTGGTGGACACGCCTCTTCCTTTTGCCTCGGGTTCCGAACCTGTTAGTTCAAGGTCCGGTGACTATGGAAGATCCTTGCCGCTTTGGTCTTACGGCCGGCCTGGCTCTTGAGAGGGCGCAATTGAGGGACAAGGGCTATTCTAATAAGGTTATTGCCACCCTCTTGCAGGCTCGCACGTGGTCTACCTCTGTGACTTATGCTCGGAACTGGCGCACTTTTGAGGCGTGGTGTATGCCATAGTCCTCGCCAACTCTGGCAACAGTCTCGCTCTTGCTGGACTTTTTGCAGGACGGGTTGCAAAAGGACCTGGCCTACAATTCCCTTCACGTTCAAGTGGCAGTGTTGGCCTGCTTCCGGGGGGAAGTCTCCGGATTGTCCCTTGCTGCTCATTCGGATATTCTCCGTTTTCTCGGAGGGGCGCTTCGTCTCCGTCCTCCTTTGCGATCGCCTTGTCCGGCTTGAAACCTGGGGCTCATGTTGAAGGCACTCCCACAATCTCCGTTTGAGCCTCTTAAACGGGCTTCTGAGAAGGATGTGACTCTCAAGACAGGTTTTTTTTTTTTAGTGGCAATGACGTCGGCTAGAAGAGTGTCTGAGTTTCAGGCTCTTTCCTGTCGGGATCCTTTTCTGCAGTTCTCGGAATCTGGGGTAACTGTTCGTACGGTGCCTTTTTTTTTCTGCCTAAGGTGATTTCAGTTTTTCACCTCAACCAGCCCATCTTTCTTCCTTCCTTCTCTAAGGAGGCGTTTCCGGACTCCTTTGGGCAATTGCGCCTTTTGGATGTCCGCAGGGCTCTTTGGCAGTATCTGCAGATGTCAAATGAGTTTAGGAATTCTGATCATTTATTTGTTCTGTTGGCAGGTCCCCGACGGGGGTTTCCGGCGTCTAAGGCCACTATAGCCCGATGGCTTAAAGAACTCATTTTTTCTGCTTATATGCTTCCTCTTCGTGGGCTGAAATGGGTGTTTTTTTCTCTTCAGGAGATCTGTCGTGCGGCTACCTGGGCTTCTCAGCTCTCTTTTGTGCAGCATTACAGGCTGGATGTGGCAGCGCAGCAGGATGCGCATTTTGGAGTGCAAGTGCTTGCTCGCGGAGTTGCCAGTTTCCACCCTACTTAGGGAGTGCTTTGGTACATCCCATCAGTTAATGGATTCATCTGCTATTGATAAGGAAGGGAAAATTAGGTTCTTATCTTGATGATTTTCTTTCCTTTAGTCACAGCAGATGAATCCATGATCCCTTCCTGTCTGACTTTAGTTTTTGTACAGATGTTGCTTACAGACATTGTGCCTCATCAGGAGTACTTGAAGACAAGCTATCAGAGTTTCTACATGCTGTTTTTATTGCAGGAGGTTGATAACGTCCCTCCTTTGTTTGGTTATTTCCCCGGTTCAGGGGCGTTGTTCTCTGTGAGGAAAGTTTTTTATATTGCCTTTTTTATTCACTCTGCTTTGGAAATTTCATATACTGAAGGCAGAGGGGGTTGGGCGTCCTGGAACACCATGTGCTTTCAGTGTTCTCTATCTCCACCTGCTGGTAGGTGGCTACAACCCATCAGTTAATGGATTCATCTGCTATGACTAAAGGAAAGAAAATTATCAAGGTAAGACCCTAATTTTCCCATGCCAGAGTCTGTATATGTAAAGTCAGGTTGGCAGTGGTGGAAGGTGCCAGGTATTATAATCCTATATAACTTTGTTATATAGTGACATATAGTACTGCATATAGTGCCTTTTGTTCTTAGACATCTAGTCCAGGGGTAGGCAACCACAATCCTTGAGGGCCACAACCCAGTTGTGTTTTCAAGACTTCCAATGAATATGCATGAGAGTGATTGATTTTTACATTCAATGGAAGCAGTATAGGCATATCAATTGTATGCAGATAAGTTTCATGCATATTCATTGTGTACATTTTTACACCACAACTGGGTTGTGGCCCTCAAGGACTGTGGTCGCCCACTCCTGATCTACTTGTTACCCACTCAAAATGCTACTTTTATAATCTTTGTCCCTGGAAAGCTTTAACAGATTTGCTCTTCATAATAAGCCAAAGATGGGTTTAGAGTACGAGGAGAAAGCTGCTTGCTAGAGAATGGGTTCCTTGGCCTTCCTGCAGACTGGACTGGTTTAGAGGAACTAAAAGACAATTGAGCAGGTAAGATCTCATTTCCTCTTGCTCTATTTTCTCTTCCAGACACAGCAAATGACTACAATGACATCCTTGGGGATGATGACACTGAATACAGCAGCCAATGCCACAGAACCAGGAAGGACTAGTGAACAGTGTGGATTACAGCCATATCCTAGTATGAATGCACTCTGACTTGTTGCACTTTATTGAAGCATTCCATTCACCCACCCTCACACCATCTCCTTAAAGGGAATGTGGAAGAGTAGCGTAATGGCTAGTGCTGTGCTCTGAGAAAATGGGGAACTGGGTACAATTCCCACTCGGCTCCTTGTGACTCTGGACAAGTCACTTAACCCTCCATTGCCTGAGGTACAAAATAAGTGCCTGTACATTATGTAAACTGCTTTGATTGTAGCCACAGAAAGTGGTAATAACAGGTCCATCCCCTTTAAGAATATTTATGTCTGCATAAAAAACCCGATTGGGTCTTCATGTCTGTTTTGCTTTATCTTGTTTTATAATGTACCATGGGCTTTTGTTTGCAGCTATGGCAGAAGAAACCTTCTATTTTCTGAACATCTTCAGTCATGGAGAACTGCCCCCGCACTGTGAGCAGCGCTTCCTTCCATGTGAGATCGGCTGCGTCAAATACTCCCTGAAGGAGGGTGTGCTGGCCAGTTTCCACCAGTTCATAGATCCTGGTGTGTTCCTTTTTTTTGTGGGTAGGAGAGCTGAGGTGCTCATTTTTTCTGATGGGGATGAAACAAGTAATAAGTGATGACTTTTCAAAGAGGGCATGGCTGGTTAAAAATAGTCTGCTTTTTTTTTTTTGTTTGTTTTGGTCTGTGTAACATATCGAAGTACTTTGATATCAAAAATAACTGTTGGTCATCAAGGGCCACGTGTCAGAGTTGCAGGATACTCCCAATGAACATGCATATAAAAACTTTACGTACAGTGGAGGTATTGGACATGCAAATCTCAGTTCATTGGGTATCCTGAAAATGTGACACAATAGTGGCCTAGAACTGGAAGGGAGATAAGGCTTTAGGCAGATCCTTTGGCTGTGTTTTCTCTGGGCATCTCTTCCTTCTTTCCTTGTCTATCATTGTCACTGCATTTCTATCTTTCCTAAAAAGAGGAAAAAAAAACAACCTCTTGGCTCTGAAAATAGTGTGATCTGACTGTTTCATTCTGCTCTGCTGTTTCATTTGATTTGATGTGATTTGATTGTTGTTTCTAACTGGTTTATTGATATCTGTAAATCTGAAAAGGAGATTTTAGATTTCAAAACTGCTAGCAAGTATTAGAACTTTTTTCCTTTCCTAACAGTGTGCTCCCCCTCTCCCCACCCCATTCTCACCTGGTCCTTCTGCAGACATTTTAATTGCTTAGGAGGGACTAAACTGAGCAGCCTCGTGATCTTATCTCCTGGCTGAAGGAAACTCACAAAGCTAAGACTTGTGCTGGCTAAATCCCTGGTTATCCATATCCTTTGGCTGTATTTTCTCTGGGCATCTCTTCCTTGTTTCCTTGTCTATCATTGTCACTGCATTTCTATCTTTCCTAAGTAGAGGAGTGTGGTAGCCGTGTTAGTCCACTCTTATCAATAGAAATCAAACAAAATAAAACATGGAAAAGAAAATAAGATGATACCTTTTTTATTGGACATAACTTAATACATTTCTTGATTAGCTTTCGAAGGTTGCCCTTCTTCCTCAGATCGGAAATAAGCAAATGTGCTAGCTGACAGTGTATATAAGTGAAAACATTCAAGCATTACTATGACAGTCTGACAGGGTGGGAGGAGGGGGGTGGGTAGGAAGTATGCATGGGGACATCAAAGCATATCATTGATATTCTAACAGGGTGGGTGTGGATAGGTGAGGGGAGGGTGATCAACAGAGACATACAGCTTTATGGTTTATAATGGGCTAGGAACCCCAGATCCTTGTTAAGTCCTTGGGTGTTAAAATATTCAATCATTCTGACTTCAAAGGTCTTACGTTCTTGTATGGTTTTAAAGTTACCTTTGAGGATTCTCACTGTGAAATCACTGGTACAGTGTCCTGGTCCTGTAAAATGTTGACCAACAGGCGTGGGAACCCTGCTGGCACCAGTATTGTTCATATGATGTCTATGTAAATTGAATCTTGTCTTAAGCATCTGGCCTGTTTCTCCAATATAGCATCCTTCGTTACATTTTTTACACTGAATGATATATACCACATTGGAAGATGAGCAAGTGAAAGATCCCTTTATGTTGAATATCTTTCCTTTGTGGATGACTTTGGGGTCCTGTGAAATATTTTGGCATAGTTTGCAACTGGATAAATTACAGGGAAGTGTGCCCTTCTGTTCCTTTTCAGTCTGTGAAGGAAGTTTACTTCTGATTAGCTTGTGTTTTAAATTGGGTGGCTGTCGGAAGGCCAGTACTGGTGGGGATGGGAATATCTATTTCAGTAATTCATCCTCCTGGAGTATAGGTTGTAGATCTCTTATAATTTTCCTCAGTTTTTCCAGCTCTGGATTGTATGTCACTACAAGTGGGATTCTGTCTGTGGATTTTTTCTTTTTGTACTGTAGCAGATTCTCCCTGAGTGTTTTGAGGGAGGAGGCAATATTCTTGGAGATTATTTTGGAGTTGTAGCCCTTCTGTTTGAAGGATTCAGTCAGGGTTTTAAGGTGTCTGTCTGTCCCCTGGGTCAGAGCGGTTACGGTGGTATCTTGTGGCTTGGCTGTAAATGATGGATCTTTTTGTATGTGAAGGATGGAAGCTGGAGTTGTGGAGGTAGCTACATCTGTCTGTGGGTTTCTACAGGATTACACAAAACAGCTGAAAGACCTTATCAAAACATTTCCTACACAAGCGCAACCTCACCTGAAGAAACTCATACCAAATCAACCTTCCGTGGGCACATTTTACATGCTACCCAAGATCCACAAACTGGGAAACCCTGGCAGACCAATCATATCAGGTATTGGCACACTCACGGAAGAAATATCTGGATTCATAGAGGGAATTCTGAAACCTCTCGTACACAAAACTAACAGCTTCATACAAGACACCACAAACTTTCTGAATAAATTGAAAAATATCAAGCAACTACCACCTAACACCCTTCTGGTCACGATGGATGTAGAATCACTATACAGCAACATTCCACATGCGGATGGCATAGCTGCATGTGGAAGACTCCTAAAAAAAATCCACACTGGACCATCAATACTCACCAGAAACTATTACAAAATTAATCAAATTCATTTTAACTCACAACTACTTCCACTTCAACAATGATATCTATCTGCAAATAATGGGCACTGCGATGGGCACCAGGACAGCACCCCAATATGCCAACCTTTTTATGGCTGAGCTGGAAGAGACATTTCTGAATACACACCAGACCAAACCTCTAAAATACTACCGGTACATCGATGACATTTTTATGATTTGGACGGAGGGTGAAGAAACTCTGAAACAATTTTATTCTGCATTCAATACATACCATCCTACAATCAGATTCAAAATTGACTACTCCCCAGAAAAAGTCAATTTTTTGGACACCACGGTCTCAATCAGTGATGGCTGTATACAAACATCTATATACAAGAAACCCACAGACAGATATAGCTACCTCCACAACTCCAGCTTCCATCCTTCACATACAAAAAGATCCATCATTTACAGCCAAGCCACAAGATACCACCGTATCTGCTCTGACCCAGGGGACAGAGACAGACATCTTAAAACCCTGACTGAATCCTTCAAACAGAAGGGCTACAACTCCAAAATAATCTCCAAGAATATTGCCTCCTCCCTCAAAACACCCAGGGAGAATCTGCTACAGTACAAAAAGAAAAAATCCACAGACAGAATCCCGCTTTTAGTGACATACAATCCAGAGCTGGAAAAACTGAGGAAAATCATAAGAGATCTACAACCTATACTCCAGGAGGATGAATTACTGAAAGAGATATTCCCATCCCCACCAGTACTGGCCTTCTGACAGCCACCCAATTTAAATCACAAGCTAATCAGAAGTAAACTTCCTTCACAGACTGAAAAGGAACAGAAGGGCACACTTCCCTGTAATTTATCCAGTTGCAAACTATGCCAAAATATTTCACAGGACCCCAAAGTCATCCACAAAGGAAAGATATTCAACACAAAGGGATCTTTCACTTGCTCATCTTCCAATGTGGTATATATCATTCAGTGTAAAAAATGTAACGAAGGATGCTATATTGGAGAAACAGGCCAGATGCTTAAGACAAGATTCAATTTACATAGACATCATATGAACAATACTGGTGCCAGCAGGGTTCCCACGCCTGTTGGTCAACATTTTACAGGACCAGGACACTGTACCAGTGATTTCACAGTGAGAATCCTCAAAGGTAACTTTAAAACCATACAAGAACGTAAGACCTTTGAAGTCAGAATGATTGAATATTTTAACACCCAAGGACTTAACAAGGATCTGGGGTTCCTAGCCCATTATAAACCATAAAGCTGTATGTCTCTGTTGATCACCCTCCCCTCACCTATCCACACCCACCCTGTTAGAATATCAATGATATGCTTTGATGTCCCCATGCATACTTCCTACCCACCCCCCTCCTCCCACCCTGTCAGACTGTCATAGTAATGCTTGAATGTTTTCACTTATATACACTGTCAGCTAGCACATTTGCTTATTTCCGATCTGAGGAAGAAGGGCAACCTTCGAAAGCTAATCAAGAAATGTATTAAGTTATGTCCAATAAAAAAGGTATCATCTTATTTTCTTTTCCATGTTTTATTTTGTTTGATTTCTATTGATAACCTATCTTTCCTAAAAAGAGGGGGGGAAAAAAACCTCTTGGCTCTGAAAATAGTGTGATCTGACTGTTCCATTCTGCTCTGCTGTTTCATTTGGTTTGATGTGATTTGATTGTTGTTGTTGTTCTAACTGGTTTGTTGATATCTGTAAATCTGAAAAGGAAATTTTAGATTTCAAAACTGCTAGCAAGTATTATAACTTTTTTCCTTTCCTAACAGTGTGCTCCCCCACCCCATTCTCACCTGGTCCTTCTGCAGACATTTTAATTGCTTAGGAGGGGCTAAACCGAGCAGCTTCGTGGTCATTGTTGCCAGGGTTGCGGTCTTCCCGCAACACTGGGCGGGTTTTCTGCGAGCAGCTGTGGAAAATTTTCGGCAGCTGCGGGGGTGCGGGTTTGGGCTTTTTTCCTGTGGCCGCTGTGTGCTTTTTTTGGGGGGCTTCTATTGGTCCAATTTGGTTCAATAGAAGCTTTTCCAGAGCTTCAATTGGTCCAATAGAAGCTTTCCCGGAGCTTCTATTGGTCCGATGTGGTCCAATAGAAGCTTTTCAGGGGCATGGTTAATGTCAGGGGGCGGGGTTAATGACGTGGAAGGCGGGGCTGGTGACGTGAGAGGCGGGGTTGGTGACATGGGAGGCGGGGTTTGACTTTGGGCGTTTTTTGGGCGGGTTTAGGGCTGGCAAAATTTTTCCCATCTGGCAGCCTTGTTCGTGGTCTTATCTCCTGGCTGAAGGAAACTCACACAGCTAAGACTTGTGCTGGCTAAATCCCTGGTTATCCCTATCCTTTGGCTGTGTTTTCTCTGGGCATCTCTTCCTTCTTTCCTTGTCTATCATTGTCACTGCATTTCTATCTTTCCTAAAAAGAGGGGGGGGAAAAAACCTCTTGGCTCTGAAAATAGTGTGATCTGACTGTTTCATTCTGCTCTGCTGTTTCATTTGAATTGATTTGATGTGATTTGATTGTTTCTAACTGGTTTATTGATATCTGTAAATCTGAAAAGGAGATTTCAGATTTCAAAACTGCTAGCAAGTATTAGAACTTTTTTCCTTTTCTGGAGATAGGTTTTAAAACACATTCCACAGGTTTTAAACTTTAAGCCCCCCCACCCCAAGACTGACACTTCCTAAATAAATTTCCTAACTATTCTATTTATTACAAATTAACTCCACCCAAATTACAACTGCCTCTGGTTGCCTATGTATGGCTGAGGAGTAAAGTTAATCTTGCACAGTATTAACCCCATCATAGCATACCCATTCCAACAAACAGGATGACTTTTATTCTCTGTAATAATTGTGGTGTTTCAGTTTCAAGGCCAATTATCTGGAGACTTAAGGCTTGTCCTGTTTATCAGCTTGCTAGTTTAAAACAGGAGCTCAGTAAGGTAAAACATGAATTAGATGCACTTAAAGCAGCTTCTAAGAATACACACAAAACCATGCAGCACAGAATCAAGCCAAATTCACACCACTGCCTCCAAGGATAAAACCACCTAGGATTAGATGGTTCACAGTAGGCTCAGGCAGACTTCGCTATGTGCACCAGAGGCATCCACCCTCACAAGTGTTGCCCCTACAGAATTCTTTTGCTCCATTACAGCATGGTGATGATCCTGAAAATAGAACTGAGGCAGAAGAGAAAGAAATGAAGTTGGAACAGAAGGTGAGTGGAGGAGTAGCCTAGTGGTTAGTGCAGCGGACTTTGATCCTGGGGAACTGGGTTCGAATCCCACTGCAGCTCCTTGTGACTGTGGGCAAGTCACTTAACCCTCCATTGCCCCAGGTACAAAGTAAGTACCTGTATATATGTAAACCGCTTTGAATGTAGTTGCAAAATACCACAGAAAGACAGTATATCAAGTCCCACTTCCCTTTCCCTCCCTACCCAAAGAGAAAAGACAACCCCAAATCACAAATGTTGAAGCACATACCAGGAAATGTACATGGAAAGCGATGGCCACAAATGCTCGCAGTCAAGTTCATGACCTTCAAGCCCTGATGTTGGAGGCAGACTTAGACATTGTTGCAATCACGGAGACATGGCTAAATGGTTCCCATAAATGGGATGCAAACATACCAGGCTATAATCTATTTAGGAAGGATAGAGAGGGTTGTAAGGGTGGAGGAGTAGCTCTATATGTGAGAAATGATATCACGGCGACAGAAATGACAGGGACCTGGGGAAAGGAAGAAGCGATATGGATCACCTTAAAAAGAGAGGATAGAACCTCTATACACATGGGTGTTGTCTACAGACCTCCGAAACAATTGGAGGAATTAGATAAAGACCTGATCGCAGATATTCAAAAGTTGGGAAACGAGAGAGGTGCTGTTGCTGGGAGATTTCAATCTGCCAGATGTAGATTGGAAGGTTCCATCTGCGGAATCGGAAAGAAGTAGAGAGATCGTGGATGCTTTACAAAGCGGTTTGCTCAGACAAATGGTGATGGAACCCACGAGGGAGGGAGCGACACTGGATTTGGTGCTCACAAATGGGGATAGCGTGTCAAATATCCGAGTGGGTGCCCACCTGGGCGGCAGTGACCATCAAACGGTTTGGTTTGATATTACAGCTAAAGTGGATAGCGGCTACTCAAAACTCGAAAGTTCTGGATTTCAAGCTTGCTGACTTTAGTAAAATGGGGAAATACCTGAGGAAGGAGATGATGGGCTGGGAGGAAATACGAGAAGTGGAAGGACAGTGGTCCAGGCTGAAAGAAGCTATAAATAGGGCCACGAACCTTTATGTAAGGAAAGTTAATAAAAGCAAGAGAAAAAGGAAACCGTTATGGTTCTCCAAGCAAGTGGCTGAGAAAATAAAGGCTAAAGAGTTGGCGTTCCAGAAATACACAAAAACTCAAGAAAAGGAACACGAGGAGGAATACAGGATGAAACTGAAAGAAGCCAAGAGAGAGAGACGTCTGGTGAAAGTGCAAGCGGAAGAACAAATGGCTAGAAATGTAAGGAGGGGTGACAAAAGTTTCTTCAGGTATATAAGTGAAAGGAGAATGGCTAAAAAGGGAATTGTGAGACTAAAAGATACTGCGAACCGCTATGTGGATAATGATGAAGAAAAAGTAAATTTGCTAAATAGATACTTTTTGTTCTGTTTTCACAGAAGAAAATCCTGGAGAAGGACCGCGATGGACTGCAAAAAGTACAAATGAGATTGAAGTGGATAGAGCACCGTTCACGGAAGAGAGTGTGTATGAACAGCTTGAAAAGCTAAAGGTGGACAAAGCCATGGGACCAGATGGGATCCACCCCAGGATATTGAGGGAGCTCAGAGAGGTTCTGGCGGGTCCTCTTAAAGATTTGTTTAATATATCCTTGCAGACGGGAGAGGTTCCGAGGGATTGGAGAACGGCGGAGGTGGTCCCTCTTCACAAGAGTGGTGATAGGGAAGAAGCTGGAAACTACAGGCCGGTAAGCCTCACTTCGATTATTGGAAAAGTAATGGAAGCGATGCTGAAGGAAAGGATAGTGAATTTCCTGGAAGCCAATAAGTTGCAAGATCCGAGACAATATGGTTTTACCAAAGGGAAATCGTGCCAAACGAATCTCATTGAATTCTTTGATTGGGTGACAGGAGAATTGAATCAGGGACGAGCTATGGACGTAATCTACTTAGATTTCAGCAAAGCTTTTGATACGGTTCCCCACAGGAGGCTCTTAAATAAACTGGATGGGCTGAAGATAGGACCCAAAGTGGTGAACTGGTTGACGGACAGAAGCCAGAGGGTGGTGGTGAATGGAATTCGCTCGGAGGAGGGAAAGGTGAGTAGTGGTGTGCCTCAAGGATCGGTGCTGGGACCGATTCTGTTCAATATATTTGTGAGTGACATTGCCGAAGGGTTAGAAGGTAAAGTTTGCCTATTTGCGGATGATACTAAGATCTGTAACAGAGTGGACACCCGGGAGGGAGTGGAAAACATGAAAAAGGATCTAAGGAAGCTAGAAGAATGGTCTAAGGTTTTGTCCTTTAGATTGTAAGCTCCTTTGAGCAGGGACTGTCCTATGTTAAATTGTACAGCGCTGCGTAACCCTAGTAGCGCTTTAGAAATGTCAAGTAGTAGTAGTAAATCCTTGGGAGACGTATGTGTTAGGCGGGGAGAATCTGATAGGTACGGATGGGGAGAGGGATCTTGGGGTGATAGTATCTGAGGATCTGAAGGCGACGAAACAGTGTGACAAGGCGGTGGCCATAACTAGAAGGTTGTTAGGCTGTATAGAGAGAGGTGTGACCAGCAGAAGAAAGGAGGTGTTGATGCCCCTGTATAAGTCGTTGGTGAGGCCCCACTTGGAGTATTGTGTTCAGTTTTGGAGGCCGTACCTTGCGAAGGATGTAAAAAGAATTGAAGTGGTGCAAAGAAAAGCTACGAGAATGGTAAGGGATTTGCGTTACAAGACGTATGAGCAGAGACTTGATGACCTGAACATGTATACTCTGGAAGAAAGGAGAAACAGGGGTGATACGATACAGACGTTCAAATATTTGAAAAGTATTAATCCGCAAACAAACCTTTTCCGGAGGTGCGAAGGCGGTAGAACGAGAGGACATGAAATGAGATTGAAGGGGGGCAGACTCAAGAAAAATGTCAGGAAGTATTTTTTCACGGAGAGAGTGGTGGATGCTTGGAATGCCCTCCCGCGGGAGGTGGTGGAAATGAAAACGGTAACAGAATTCAAACACGCGTGGGATAAAAATAAAGGAATCCTGTGCAGAAGGAATGGATCCTAAGGAGCTTAGCTGAGATTGGGTGGCAGAGCCGGTGGCGGGAGGCGGGGATAGTGCTGGGCAGACTTACACGGTCTGTGCCAGAGCTGGTGGTGGGAGGCGGGGCTGGTGGTTGGGAGGCAGGGATAGTGCTGGGCAGACTTGCACAGTCTGTGCCCTGAAAAGGACAGGTACAAATCAAGGTAAGGTATACACAAAAAGTAGCACATATGAGTTTATCTTGTAGGGCAGACTGGATGGACCATGCAGGTCTTTTTCTGCCGTCATTTACTATGTTACTATGTAACTTGTGAGTAGATTATTGGTGAGAGCCTTCCCTTCGTCCTTCCCCCCACCCCTCCAAAAAAACAAAACAAAACCTCATCTAGAGCATTATTTACATCCAGATAAGTTTGTAGAGCATTGTGGTTTCTTAATGAAAGGTAAGGTTCAATTGGGGGTGTCATCTCAGGTAGTGTTTGGGTTGTTTTTTTTTTTTTTTTAATTTTTTGTTTTTGGATCTGTTGCTTTCAGAGGCATTAGGATAAGTCGTACCATTAAAATCGTTTTCCCCAAGATGGCAAACAAACAAGAAGATGATGGAAGTTTGGGCTAGTCTTAGGGACCTTTAGAGTGCTTAAGATGCTATAGAGTACTAATCAATTTACTAAGTCTTTCTCCTTATTAAAACCTATTCTGGAGGTCTTGAGAAGTTATAGCTTCTAAGATCAGGAATCTTGAGTAACCAGTGACTGCGCCCTCCCCACCAAAGCATGACTAAGAAGGCAGGAGCCTGTTTTGTTTGCAGACCTTTATAAAGTCAGTTGTTTAATCCTTTGCTAGTGGGGAGGGTGTATATGGAAAAGAGGGTTTTCTTAGCATCTGTTCCACTGGCGGCACACGCTGAGTGGCCTTCAGAGTCAGCAGTTAAGCAGGGGTAATGGCTTATTTTTATAGTGTGTAAATGTGGCTCATTCACTTTCTCTGTGAGCATTTTAAATGTGCTGTTTCCTTCCCTCCCCCTTCAGTTAAAATGGATACATTCATCTCTCACACCATTCTTGCCAGGGCAAATTGGCAGTTAGAATCCTCTTTTTGAGAATAATTCCCTGGTCATGTGATGGGCTTTTATATTCCTGTCTACTCCTGGTCCTTCTGCTGGGGGGGGGGGGGTCCTGGTGAAGCCATCAGGAGTCCCTGTGGGCCCTGATATTCTTTTGGCTCCAGAGGTTGACCCATTTTGGTTTAAGCAGGCCCTGCACAGGTCCCCTCTTGGAATCTAATCCTAACCCTAACCCTCAACCTCTTGGAGGGGGGGGGGCAAAAGGGATTTGTGGGGGCTCCATTTTGGGGTCTCATTACTATGGAACAGATCTGCTTGTTCTGGAGGGTCCGGATTCTTTGGAGGGAAGGGAGGAGGACTCATGTCCTCTTGGGCTCCCAGTCCCCTGTGAGCACCAGTTCCGAGGACCCTCTCTGTTGGGAGGTTATGGAGGTGCAGTTCCATGGGTTCCAGCTCATTTCTCATGAGGCGCGGTCTTCTCTTAGACAATGTCACAGGAGCCTTGACTGTGGTTAAGCCTCTCGCAATGGGGCCCCTTGGGGTTCCAAGGAATTTCTGCTCCATATTGCCTACATCCATGAGGGCAGAGTGGGAGCCCCTTTATGGTTCCTTTGGGATCACTGGAACTTTGCTCATCTCTATTCCTTTGCTCAGGAGATTGTGTTGTCTTCCTGAAGTTGGATGCCATGGTTACAGCTGTCACACAGGTGACTACTGTACTTGTTCAAGGGGGCTTGGCCCCTAGGGAGCTCCATGAAAAGCATGTGAAGGAGCAGCAGCTCTGCCTGGCCTTTTCAGTGTGGGACCCAGCATTCAGGCTGCCATTTGTGGCAGTTGGGTCCATCCTGCATTGTTTCCAGCGGTGCCAGAGTCCCTGGAGAGTTCTTTCCTGGCGTCCAGGACACCCTTTTTTAGGCGGGTGACCTATAAACTGTTAGTTTGGCTTCCCGCTCAGTGGCAGCATTTGGGAGTTTTGCCATTAGTTGTGGCTTCGCTACTGTGTGTGAGTGCAGCTTCCAAGAAGCTTTTGAGTCCGCTGACGAATATTATCGGTTGGCTGGAAACAAAACCTACTTGATCTGGTTGAGTTAGCGAGGGCAGAATATTTCCTAGTCTCACAGCCAGCACTTTAGCAATAATCTTTACGTCGGCCTTAAGAAATGAGACCAGTATGATTGTCACTCCGATTTATCCTTACCCTCCTTAGACATCAGAGGTCATGCTTCCAGCGTAGGGGCAGGAAGTGGGTCTCTGTGATGTACTCTGTTCATTACTTGTAAAGGGGAGAGTTCAGCTGAAACACATTTTGTAATATTCCAGGGAGCACATCCAGGCCTTATTATTTGTAGCATTTGTATCCCACATTTTCCCACCGATTTGCAGGCTCAATGTGGCTTACATTTTCCATAATGGCGGTTGCCATTTCCGGGTAACAAAGTCGTACATTAAGGTGCATACATACATGGTAAAGAAGAATACATTGTGGTAGTGCATATTGATTCCTGCATGATAGAATTGTAACATACATTAGGTCATCGACTGTGGAGAAACCATATTCAACATAAGGGTTAAAGTGAAAGAGGTTAGTCAGTCAAGTTCGATTTTTCTAGTTCATGTGTAGTCTCATTATTTAGTATTGAGGATGAATGTTATTGGTATGCCTTCTTGAATAGATCCGTTTTCAGTAGCCCTTGGAAGATAGTTAAATCTTGCGTTGTTTTTATGGCCTTCGGTAATGCGTTCCATAGTTGCGTGCAAATGTAGGAGAAACTGGTTGCATATGTGGATTTATATTTTAATTCTTTACAGTTGGGGTAGTGGAGATTGAGGTATGAGCGTGCTGATCTTTTTGCGTTCCTAGTAGGCAAGTCTATAAGATCTGACATGTAGGCCGGTGCTTCCCCGTGAACGATTTTGTGGACCAGGGTGCAAACTTTGAACGCAATACGTTCTTTTAATGGGAGCCAGTGCAGTTTTTCTCTTAGGGGTTTGGCGCTTTCGTATTTCGCTTTTCCAAATATGAGCCTGGCTGCTGTATTTTGAGCGGTTTGAAGCTTCTTGATGATTTGTTCTTTGCATCCGGCATAGATGGCATTACAGTAATCTAGATGGCTTAGTACCATTGATTGTACTAGGCTTCGGAATACTTCCCTTGGGAAGAAAGGTTTGATCCTTTTAAGTTTCCACATTGAGTAGAACATTTTCTTTGCTGTATTTTTCGCATGGTCTTCAAATGTAAGATTTCGGTCAATTGTGACTCCCAGAATTTTCAGGCTGTCTGAGACCGGAAGGGTGTAGTCTGGGGTGTTTATTGTATTGGGTTTGTTTGTGTTATATTGTGAGGATAAGATGAGACATTGTGTCCTTTTCTGCGTTTAGCTTTAGTTGGAATGCGTCCGCCCATGAGTTCATTATTTGTAGGCTGTGTTCAATTTCATTTGTGATTTCAGTTGTGTCTTGTTTGAACGGGATGTATATTGTGACATTGTCTGCATAGATGTACGGGTTAAGTCCTTGGTTGGATAGTGATTTGGCTAGAGGTGCCGTCATTAAGTTAAAAAGGGTTGGTGAGAGCAGTGATCCTTGTGGTACTCCGCATTCAGGTTTCCATGGTGTTGACGTTTTTGAGTTTGCAATCACTTGATATGTTCTTGCTGTTAGGAAGCCTTTAAACCAGCTTAGTACGTTACCTCCAATCCCGAAGTAGTCTAGCATGTTTGTGGGTATCTGGTGGCTAACCAGAACGTGCTGGACATGTCAAATTGTAGGAGCAGTACATTGTTCCCATTTGCAATCAGTTATTTGATTTTGGTTGTGAGGGTGGTTATCACTGTTTCAGTGCTGTGGTTGGATCGAAATCCTGACTGTGATTCATGTAGTATTGTGAATTTGGTTTAGGTAGTTAGTAAGTTGTTTGGTTACCATGCTTTCCATTAGTTTGATTATCAGGGGGATGGATGCTACTGGTCGGTAGTTGGATTTCATTTAATTTTTTTCTTTAAGTCTTTGGGTATAGGTGTAAGTAATATATTTCCTTTGTCCTTGGGGAAGAATCCATGTTGTAGCATGTAGTTCAGGTGTAACGGAAGGTCTGTTATGAAGCGTTTGGGTGCGGATCTTATTAGGTTAGGGGGGCAAATATCCAGTTTGGAGTGTTTTTTGGAAAATTTGTTGATTGCTTGAGTGATGGTTTCCTCGGTTAGTAGATCGAAGTTGTTCCAGGTTCGATCTGCTGGGTATTCCCCGTGAGTTGGGTCCAGGCAGTCCATAAATTTTTCGTGATTGTTGGAATTGAGTGGTAGCGTGGATCGAAGTTTTATGATTTTTTTCGTTGAAGTATTTGGCAAGTTTGGCTGCTGATGGTGTGTCTGTGCTGGTCGTGGTAACCGGTGTGGTATCAATTAGTTTATTCATGAGTTGGTAGAGTTTATGTGCATCTTTGTAGTCTGGTCCTATTTTGGTTTTGTAGTATGCTTTTTTTTGTTTGTCTTATTGAATATTTGTATTTTCTTTGCATTTGTTTCCATGCATTAAGTGTATGTTCATCTTTCACTTTTTTCCATGCTCGCTCAAGTCTCCTAACGTGTTTTTAGTGATTTCAGTTCTTCGTTGAATCATGGTATTGAGTTTTGTCTTCGTGTAGTCCTTTTTTTTGTAGTGGTGCAATTTTGTCTACTGTATTCCTGCATCTGTCGTCCCAGTTTAACAGATAGTGTTTGGACTCTGTGCTGTCCATTCATTGTTGTAGCACTGTTGCCAGAACGTTATAGGGTCACTTTGGCCTCTCGTAGTGTAGGTTGTTGGTTCTTGCCTGATGTGCGTACCTTTTTTCTGCCACTGTAAGGTGAGGTTTAGTTTATAGTGGTCTGACCATGGTATCTCTGTCCATTTTGTTTATGTTAGTATAAGGTTTAAGTCTGCGGATAGTTTGTGTGTGATGAGGTCAATTGTGTGTCCTTTGGCGTGAGTGGCTTGCATGTTAGGCCACCTAAGATCCCATAGCTGGAGGAAGTCTTTGCATTCGCGTACAGTGGTTGTATTTTGATCTTCTAGGTGTATGTTTATATCCCCAATTATGAGTATATTGGAGTTAGATACATAGGTGTTCGATATGAAATCCATGAACTGTGTTTGGCATTCTTGCCAGTTACCTGGTGGTCTCTAAAACAAGACATTTTAAGTTATCAAGTAAGGCGGTATGGTTGATTCTAACTGAGGCGATTTCAAGTTTAGGTGTAATAGACTCGGCAGTTGTTGTTACAGTAAAGTGAGATCTGTATATTAATGCTATGCCTCCTCCTCCTCCTCTTTTTTTTTTTTTTTTTTTTTTCTTCTTTCCTTGTCCAATGGGAAATTTTGTACCTTGGGAGGCAGAGATCCAAAATTATGGGGTCTTTGTGCTCATTGATCCAGGTTTCACTGATGATTAGTAGGTCGAGATTTTCTGCTGTGATCCAGTCTGTTATAGTTATTGTTTTATTGACTACTGATCTAGCGTTTGTGTATCCCGCTAGAATTTGTTGGTATGGATTCATGTTTGATGATGTGTGGATTTTTATTAGTTGTCGTTCCTTTGTTTTAGTATGACCTTTATTATTCTTCTGTTGTGGTTGTCCGGATGTTGGTGTTTTTTGTTGTTGTTTGGATTCTTATCCATTTGATAAGGTGTTTTGTGTTCAATCAATCTGTGGTGTCTGTAATATGGGTATCATGTTGTTTTCAGTGAGTGGAGAGGTTGGAGTTGTGAAAGTTAATGTTAAGGAATGAATTAGTAAGATCAAATTAATGGTATTCATTTAGATTTAATTTCTTGTTTCTTTTTGTTTGTTTTTGGGTGTATGTGGGATAGTAGTGACTCTATCTAGTCCTCTGTAAGCAATGAAGTCAATTTGGTTAATCTCTATTTCTACTACCCCTAAGCAGCCGTCATCCAGTACACTCGGGACAAACATGTAAACCTATGAGCTGCTGCAAGGAGGTTTAATAGACTGGAGTGGAAGTGAGCTTATCTAGACCACTATAGGCAGGGAAGCTATTAGTTTAGTTTCTATTTCCACTGCCCCTCACAGCCATCATTGGTGTTCATTCAAAGCACAGCAAATAAGTCTATGAGTTGCTGCATCCACGTTTTCGTTCTATGTTGCTTGTTCATCTACAGCAGCTCTGTTTTTTGTCGGATTGCTGCAATCAATCGATTCGAGGTCGTTCGGCCCCGCTGCTGCGCTGCTCCTGTCTCACTGCTGTGCTGTTCCCTTCTCACCTTTCCTCCCTGTCGCTGCACACACTTGGAGATCGTGCTGTAATCTATCGATTCGAGGGCGCTCCGGCCTCGCTGCGGCCCTGTTCCCGTTTCACTGCCGTACTGTTCCCGTATCGCCTCTCCCCGTCGCTGTATACGCCTGGATCGTGGATGGCACCTGATCTGCGTCACTCCCGCCTAACCCTGGTCTACTTTCTCCGACACCCCCCGATCAACCGGCACACTCACCGCCTGATCCTTCACGTGGCAGTCGCTGCCTTGGTTGCTGCAGATGAGTGCTACTGGTCTTCTGGGGGCTGAGGTACGGCTGAGCAAGCAGAAAGCAGGCTGCCGCTGGGGTCAGGGCCCGGATCTCGTTCAGCGATGCTGGGGGTAAGGGCTGGGGCTTGGCTAGCGCCGGTCCAGGTGAGGTTGCCCACAGATATTCCGGCTTTGGTCTGCCTTGGTCATCTGTGTCTGCATCTACCTCCGCTCTATGACGCCGGGTGTGTGAGCTCCCACTGGGAGTCGGTGGTCACGAGCTCGGGCAGGCCCAGGTCAGTCTCTGGGACGTTCGTCCCAGGTGTGGCCGTTTGCTGGTTTCAGTGGGGTCGTTAGACCTAGTTCGGACTTCTTTCGACTCCGGTTTCGGTCCGCTTTGGTCGTCGGGTCGACTTCGTTCTCGCCTGTTGGCAACCTTGGCTCACGGAGCTAATTGTGCTCACGCGTCCGTCTGGTCAGCCTACATGGAGGGATTTTATATCTTCAGAACAATAAAAATAGCCATACTGGGTCAGACCAGTGGTCCATCTGGCCCCACATCCTGCTTCCAACAGTGGCCAATTCAGGTCATCTGTACCTGACAAATTCCCAAATAGGGAGAACTGTAACGTATAGCAGATCCTGAAAAACTCCCACAAATTTTCAACATATGACAATAGAAATAGAGAGCACAATGGCATCAGACATAAGTAAAAGAAAGCTTTAAGATCTCTTATAGCACTCGGTTATTTCAACAGGACATCCAGATCTTGACATTTTAAATTGGCTTTTATGTTCAAGTATCCTAGCCTTGACGGCCCGCAAAGTCTTTCCAGCATAAACCAAGTCTTAGGGGCACCAAATGGAAGAACAGGTGGTTGATGCCCTTAACTGTACGGTGCTTCAAAGTAATATCAGAGCTGGAGAAAGAAATCCTGCAAAACATTACAAGTGCAGAGATAGTGCCCTGTAGGTAACTTAGTAGCAGACTGTGTTGGATTTTCTCTCAGATGGGAAGGTACCAATAAATCCTTTAAAAAGTTTTCCCCCTCTGAAAGGCAAACCATGGAGGCTTTTTAAGACTAGAATGAAGACTCAAAATGTGCCAATGTTTTGATACTGGCCCTGTGGTAGATATCTTTCAACAATTGGTTCTCCAAGATTTGAGCAGAGAAGTTTTCCCTACTTTTCATCACCCCAACTTAACACATCTGGAACAACAGGCTACTGAAGAATTGAGAAGTCACCCATCTGTTTATTAAACCTGTGGAGAAAAGTGGTTCTGTTATAGCCGTTGTCCATGGGTTTTTTTCGTTAAAGCCATGAGCGTAGACTGGGGGGGCGAGGGGGGCATTGCCCCCCACAAACGACTTACGACATCTTCGTCGCAGTGGCGAACTGGCGTGAGTAGTAAAAGCAGCGGGCAGGCTCGGCTCCGTGCTTCGTTTCCCTGCCCTCTCAGCGTCCGGCCCGAAAGGAAATGATGTCAGAGGAAGGCGGGATGCAGAGAGGGCAGGGAAGCGAAGCACGGAGTCGAGCCTGCCCTGCTTGCTGCTTTTACTACTCACGCAGGTTCACCGCTGCAACTACTTCGGAATCGGTACTAGTGGAAGTCAAGTGAGCCAGAGCCAGCCTATCTAGTCCAGTGTAAGGAAGGAAGCCATACTGTAAAAATCTGTTTTTTCCACTCCCCCACGCAGCTGTCGCCGTTTACTCAAACACAGCAAGCAAACCAGAATACAGAGGGGCTGATGCAGAAAGCTAACAGAAGTTTAACCACAAAGTTATTTCAAATACGCTGTCACCCCTGGGGGTCGCTCTAGTGGCTGCTCCTGGGCCCCTGCGGTAGGCAGAGGGTTTCAGATCCTGTGTACCTAGTTAAGTAGCTTAATATACACCTCCTTCCCCCAGTTCCCCCCTAAGCAACCCTCCTCCTACTACTTACTACTACTTCTTAACATTTCTAAAGCGCTACTAGGGTTACGCAGCGCTGTACAGTTTAACAAAGAAGGACAGTCCCTGCTCAAAGGAGCTTACAATCTAAAGGACGAAATGTCAAGTTGGGGCAGTCTAGATTTCCTGAATGGAGGTATAATGGTTATGTGCCGAAGGCGACATTGAAGAGGTGGGCTTTAAGTAAGGATTTGAAGATGGGCAGGGAGAGAGCTTGGCGTATGGGCTCAGGGAGTTTATTCCAAGCATAGGGTGAGGCGAGGCAGAAAGGGTGGAACCTGGAGTTGGCGGTGGTGGAGAAGGGTACTGAGAGGAGGGATTTGACATGTGAGCAGAGGTTTCGGGTAGGAATGTAAGGGGAGATGAGGGTAGAGAGGTAATGAGGGGGCTGCAGATCGAGTGCATTTGTAGGTAAGTAGGAGAAGCTTGAACTGTATGCGGTACCTAATCAGAAGCCAGTGAAGTGACTTGAGGAGAGGGGTGATATGGGCATATCGGTTCTGACGGAAGATAAGACGTGCAGCCGAGTTCTGAACGGATTGAAGGGGGGATAGATGGCTAAGAGGGAGGCCAGTGAGGAGTAGGTTGCAGCAGTCAAGGCGAGAGGTAATGAGAGAGTGGACGAGTGTTCGGGTGGTGTGCTCAGAGAGGAAAGGGCAAATTTTACTGATGTTATAGAGAAAAAAGCGACAGGTCTTGGCTATCTGCTGGATATGTGCAGAGAAGGAGAGGGAGGAGTCGAAGATAACTCCGAGGTTGCGGGCAGATGAGACGGGGAGGATGAGGGTGTTATCAACTGAGATAGAGAGTGGAGGGAGAGGAGAAGTGGGTTTGGGTTTGTGCAGAACTCCTTAATACCACAATAGAAGAGCTGCTAGTGCTTCAAGGAAAATTTTATTAAGATAACAAAATTGTGCTGGGAGTGCTGGGTAAGGAGGAAAGGAAGGGAGGGAGAAAGAGCTGGCTTGTTATCTCATACATATTTATTATGGTGTTTCCCCAAAAAAGCCAGATCTTTTTCCCTTCCTTCCTCCCTCCATATTAGCATATCATTTGCATATATATGTATGCAAATGAATATGCTAATATGTTCCGCCCCATCTCCCCCCCCCCCCCCCCCCAAAAAAAAAAAAAAAATGAAACAGTCAAACTACGCCCATGGTTAAAGCGTTAACTCTCAAGAGCTGATTTTTACCAACCAATTGATCAGGATCATACAGATGTGAAGTTAGTTAATGCACTTATACAGGAGGGCTTGGATAAGCAATATTTAACTGCACAGAAGGTCAGTATTTACAAGTTTCACATCCAGTGATGCCAGTCATCTATATCTTGTCTAATATACATAAGATCTCCAGACCCCCCCCCCCCCCCCAGGCTGTTCTACTATTTGTTTCGAAAGAGTCTCTTCTGGAACCCTTAACAGGTTATGGATACTTTTTTTTTTTTTTTTAAAGACCCTTAGTAAGTCAGTCTCCTTATTTAAGAAACTCCACTGAGTAGTTGTGATATTGTGGGAAAAATGTCTGCTGTAACCCTTTAAACCAACATACATCAAGAGGCGAGCTTGAGTGTCATTCAAGAGGGCTTAGATACTTGGAGAAATTCTTCATCCTCCCACTGGATTTTTGACTGGTCTATTACGAATGGTTCTCACAAGTATTTTTTTCCATGTTTCACCAGTTATTCTTTTTCGAGTTAAGGGCACAGTAGCTCCTGATGTGGCAAATCCCAATTTCTGTGTTTGGGAAGCATTTTTCTTTTGAATACTTCCTTTCCTGTACACATTTTATGTTGGAAACATATAGACAACATTTTTGTTGTGGGAAGGAGATGCCTCAAGCTTGGCCAGTTTTTTTTTCAGTTGGTTAAATGACTGTGATCATAACTTGAAGCTTTTTTTTTTTTTTTTTTTAAACATTTTGACACAGTACCATTTCTTTTATGGATGTACAAGTTTACGATCCATCGCTGGATTTGAATATTCAGTGTTCCAGAAACCTACTAATCGTAACACTTTATTACACTTTCAGAGTAGCCACGTGCTCAAATTATGTGAGAGGATTCCTGTGGGTCAATTTTTGAGACTCTGGATTTGTTCCATAACGCCAGAATTAAAATGTCAAGCTTTTGAGATGTACGTAAGCTTCTTGCAGAGGGGTTATCCTAATTAAGTTATCAAGAAAGCCTATAAAAGGGCATGTTGTGCAGCCCATCTCTCTCCTTCCAGCTGTTGCAGAATCGTATCTGAACGAATTACCTATGTTTTACCCTATTCTGCGGGGGCATCCGTTGTCTGTCTGGTCAACAGTATTGAAACATTATCACATTTTAAGTCTTCATTCTAGTCTTAAAAAGCCTCCATTGTTTGCCTTTCGACGAGGGAAGAATTTAAAGGATTTATTGGTGCCTTCCCATCTGAGAGAGCAACCAACACAATCTACTACTGAGTTACCTACGGGGCACTATCCCTGCTCATGTTGCAATGTTTGCAGGATTTCTTTCTCCAGCTCTGAAGTTACTTTGAACCACCGTACAGTTAAGGGTGTCAACCACCTGGTGCTCCTGTGACTTGGTTTATGTTGGAAAGACTTTGCGGGGCTGTCAACGCTAGGTTTCTTGACCATAAAAGCCGTCTTAAATGTCAAGATGGATGCCCCGTTGGTTCAGCATTGTCTGTCACAGGGGCACAACTTTGAAGATCTAAGTTTTGTAGTGCTGGAGGTGGTTTGCATGCCTGTCTACGATGATAAGAGTGACATTGGATACATTTTTTGGGTATGTTGACCCAGAGTGGCCTTAATAGAACATGTGATGGTTAGTTTTTCGTCTTTTTTTCGATGTTATGTTACATTGTCACCCCCTCAGTTGGGTTGCCTTTAATAATAATTTTTGAAGTTTTTAGTTTGGCAGCTTGTTTTTCCCGCCGTTTCAATCATTTTGAATGTTGTCATGTTTGTACATAGGGGTTTAAAGAACCTTACATCTGTTGGTGTGCTGCATCCTACGTCTGAGGAGAGAGCATTTTTTGCCAGTTGTTGCTCTTTAGCGACTTTGTAAGAATATTTATTTCATTTTGGTACATATATGTTCATACATTCAGTGGCAGATTCATGTTGTATGTGAGTTTTTTTTTCTTTTTTTTAAAGCTTTTTGATTATTCTCACTGATTTTGTTTTTATTGTAGACTAGGAAAAATGCCCGTTTCTGAAAACAATGAAACGGGCGCTAGCAAGGTATTGGCCTTCCTGCAGGAAATGTTTGGAAAGTGATTTTTAGGATAAATGTTTTTTTGTGTGTTTGGTTGTGAGTGAGAGACGCTGATTCTGCATGTTACAGCTTGTGTATTTATTGGGGGGGGGAAGTGTGTTGGTGTGAGTGAGAGATAGAGATCTTGATTGAGCATGGTAGAGTGTTTGTATGATGTGGTGGTGTTTGAGGGGAATGTGTGTGTGTGTTATTGAGAGAGAGTCATTTAGATTTTGCATTTGTGTTTGTTTGTATTAAGGGGGGTGGCAGGGGAGTGTGTGGGTGTGAGTGAGAGATAGAGAGATGGTGTTTCTCCATGGGAAACGGATATGGTGGTTGTTAAAATATCTATATAAATAAGTCTCACCTCAAATGAAGGCAAACGAACAGCAAGCCAGCTGCTCATGGGACAACGATCCCTTCTTTCATGCAGGTTTGTTTGTTTTTTTTAGTTCCACAGCTGACTGTGTAACATGAGATGTCTGTTTTGGCTCACTGCATATCAGTGTTTCTGCACTTAAGAGAAGGAAACGGCAAGTCAGCTGCTCTCCCTCTTCCTGGGGTTACGTAGCAGAATCCTTGTACGGAAAGAGAGATGACCTCTTCCCCCCCCCCCCCCCCCCCCCCTCCGTCTGGCAGATACCTTGAAGGCGAGGAGCCGGCCCGGCTAGTCCCTGCTGCCTGTGTGAACTGTTTGTAGTGAAAGAGCACGTGGCCAACACAGGCAGTGCTGGAAGATAATTTGTACCGAGCATGAGGGAGGAGCCATTGCAGGAGACTGCGGAGCAGGAGAGGGATGAGGAGAAGTAGGGAAACACTCGGAGGTGAGAATGTATTGGGGGAGGTGGAGCGTCGGAGGGCGGTGGAACTGGTGATTTGCTGAGTGTCGTAGCCCCGCCCTCGACATCATCACGTTGTGACGCGAGGGCGTGGCAGACACTCATGGAGAAAAATTCTGGTCTCTGCCACCTCAAAAATGGAAGTGGCAGCTTCATTTAGAACGTTGGGGTTGCGAATTATGTGCGGAAGGGGCATGGCTGAGGGTGGGTCTATGAGTGAGAGTGAGTAGTGCATCAAGTGACAGTGAGTGTTGCTGACAGCCTAATTGCAGAGCTTCAGTGTTTCTCCCTGCCACAGAGTGAGCTTCAGAATGTTTGAGGTGAGACTGACTTATATAGATTGTGCAACTGCTTGTTTACAACCCTGGACGCAGGTCTTTGACCAAAACGCCATTATCTTGAGTGGGCGTTGGATGATGTACTCGCAGTTCCTAGCATACAGTGCAGGTGGCACAACTAAAGATAAATGGTCACATTGTTGATATTTTTGACAAAAGTTTTATTTTTTACACTTTGCTATTGAATAAAATATAGTAAGATGAATTACAGGGACACTTTGGCAGATGATTGATACTACAGCATAAGCTTCGACTTGAAATAGCGGAGTGCTATAATAGGTCTTATAGCTTTCTTTTACTTATGATAAAAATAGAAATAGAGGGCACAATGGCATCAGATATATGTTGAAAATTTGTGGGAGTTTTTCAGAGTTTGCTATGTTACATTTCTCCCTATCATTTTTGATGATTCCTATGTAGGGGCGGGTGTATTTATTTTTACCTTGGTGTAAATTCCCAAATAGTAGTAGGATTCATGCTACTGATCCCAGAGACAAGCAGTGACATTCCCCATGTTTATCTCAATAGCAGACTATGGACTTTTCCTCCAGGAACTTTTCCAAACCTTTTTAAACCCAGGTACACTAACTGCCGATACCACATTCTCTGTCAACCAGAGCTTAACTATTGGTTGAGTGAAACAATATTTCCTCCTGTCTATTTTAAAAGTAGTGTCATGTAATTTGAGTGTACTTTTTTGAAAGAAAAAAATCAATTTTATGTTTACCTGTTCTACAGTACTCTATTTTTGTAGACCTCTATCATATCCCTCCTCAGATGTCTCTTCCAAGCTGAAGAGTCCTAACTTCTGAAGCTTGTCCTCAAATGTGAGGAGTTCTGTCCCCTTAATCGTTTTGGTAGCCCTTCTTTGAACCGTTTTCTAATTCTGCTATTTTGTTTCCCAATGTGGCCTACTCTGACTTTTAGCAACATCCCATGCTACCAATTGCAGGACCAGCAGTGGCTTTCCCATGTCTGTCTCAATAGCAGACCATGGTTTTTTCCTCTTGGTACTGGTCCAAACCTTGGAGACACTTCTTCAGGTAAGTTCAGGCCATTCTGCATTTCCTCATCTTCACGGGCATGTTTTTTTACGGGTCATTCTACTAGTTCTTCAGTGCCTCACAGCCTCACAGGGAGAGTTGCAAACTGCTAAACTGCAAGTTTCATTCCGGATGATGCGCTTCTTCAGTCCTTGGGCTTGTATTCTGTTTTGCCACACCCCAGTGGTGTTTCCAACATTTCTGAGAACATCTGGGAGTGATATCCAAAATGGGTTTGCCATGGAGGAGGAGGAGACTGAGGATTTTCTCTGTTGTTTGTTATCCCTCAATTCTAATTCTCGCTCTTAAACTGAAGGCAAAGGGAGGAACGTGCCTGGTGCATTCACACACAAGTTTTACGACGGATGCATCCTCAGCCCCAGATGATCCAGACTACAGGAGACCTGATCTTGGAATTAAATTGTTTGGCAATATGCAATACTGCTACAGAGCCAGAGCAAGTATGGCATTGCTTTAACCAATTTTTGAATGTCACTTGAAATTGGAGATCTTAAGACTCAGATAACCTCATATAGTCGACAAACGACTGAGAGACATCAGTTTTTATCAGTTTTTTTATTGTATCAAAAATCAGTAGACCCCTGATGCAGTGCGCTTTTGAGGCCGAAACACGACTCGTGTCAGGTTGTTTTTATTGATTTGAATAAAGACTGTTTAAGAAACACCATTTGAGAAGATTTTTTTTGGATCCACTGTTCGTTTTTTGGCTTTTGTTTAATGCCTCTGTCTGCAGCCTCTAAATACATATATTTAAAAACCTGATCTATATTGCCTTCTGTTTTGGGGGCTGCACAGCTTTTTAATAACAACTGAAGAGATCTGTATAACTTGAGGGGGTTGTTGCATACCAGGACTCATTTTATTGTATCAATACCTTTTCATTTTCTTTCTCTTTAAGCATTCAATTTTAAAATGAAAATTCTTTTTTCTATCCTTAGGTTTTGTTTTTTTTTTTTTGAAGGGAAGTATTTTTTGCTACTGTGAAAGTAGGACTGTTAGGACCAGAAGTTGGAGGGTACTGTTAACTCAGAAGAATCCACAACCAAGCGGAGAACTCGAACGCCCCACGGGAAAACACAAGTATAAGTGATTCTCCGAGGACAAGCAGGCTGCTTGTTCTCACTGATGGGTGACGTCCACGGCAGTCCCTCCAATCGGAAACTTTACTAGCAAAGGCCTCTGCTAGTCCTCGCGCGCCCATGCGCGCTGCGCATGTGCGGCCGTCTTCCCGCCCGAACGGGCTCGTGTTCGTCAGTCTTCCTTTGTCCGCGCTCGGTACGGTCGTGTTTGCGCCGTTCGCGCCCCTTAAGTTGACCCTCGCGCGTCTTTTGACTTTTTCGCTAAAAAAAAAAATAATAATAATAAAGGGATTTCGGAGAAGGGCCTTTCGGTCTTTTTCCCTTCCCCGTATTTCTAGTTGTTGGCCCCGATAAGTTTTCTTTCATTTCGGGGTAGGCCCCTTTGAGGCTTCGGGTCGAGTTTTTTTTCTCCCCCTCTTTTTGGTGCCTTACCGCAATTACGAGTTTTGATTTCGCCGGCGTGATTTTTCCGCCCATGTCATCGAAGTCTCCCAGCGGCTTCAAGAAGTGCACCCAGTGCGCCCAGGTAATCTCGCTCACTGATAGGCACGCGTCGTGTCTTCAGGGTTGGGGGCTAGACACCGCCCGCAGGCCTGTAGTCTTTGCGCCCTTTTACAGAAAAGGACTCAGGTAGCGAGATTGGCCCAGTGGAACGTTTTGTTCTCGGGCTCTTCGTCGGCATCGGGAGTATCGAGTGCGTCGACGTCGACAGCGTCAAGACCTCCGCCCTTGGCCGCGACTGTATCCATTGCATCGAGGCATCGACCCTCTGCATCGTCGGGGCCGAGACATCGGAAGGCTGCGTCGGTGGTACCGGGACCTCCACTAGTGCTGATGTCGTCGGACGGTGGTGCTTCGTCTGGAGTGCAGGTGAGGGCTGTCCATTCCCCTGCTGGTGGCGGTGAGCCTTCGGGTGGGTCTCCCCCTACCCTGAGGGCTCCTGCGGTACAGCCCCCCCCCCCCCCCCCGAGACCGACCTTCTTTGGCCTCGGCCCCGAGGAAGCGACGGCTGGATTCTACGTCGTCCTCGTCGGTACCGGGAAGCTCCGGTGACATGCTTCGTTTGAAAAAGTCAAAGAAGCATCGACACTGGTCTCCTTCCCGCGTCGGTACCGAGAGCTCTGGGTCGCCGAGGGAGTCGGCACCCAGCAGGCATCGGCACCGGGAGGACCGCTCACCCTCTGTTCAGGAGGTGTCGATGCGCTCCACCTTGGACAGCCCGGAACAGCCTCCACAACCGGAACAGACTCTGACTTCGAATCCTGCATCAGCTTCCATGTCTTTCTCCACAGCCGCCCTGCACGAGAGTCTCCGGGCCGTTCTCCCAGAGATCCTGGGAGAGCTGTTGCGCCCTTCCCCTCCGGTACCGGGGGTGCTTGTGCCACCGGTACCGTCGAGTGAGGCGCCGGCTGGCCCCTTGCCCGGGGTGAGGTCTCAGACATCGGTGCCGCTTGCGGTACCGACTGCGGTCGCCTCCCAGGAAGGCTCCCCGACGACGTCGGCGGAGGGAGCTTCGCCTGTGCGGGCGAGGGAGTCTACCTCTCGACGCTCCCACTGTGGCCGTGGTTCCACGGAGTCGAGTCGGGCACGGCTTCAGACACAGGTTCGTGAACTTGTGTCTGATACCGATGGTGAGGCCTCGTGGGAGGAGGAGGACATCAGATATTTCTCTGACGAGGAGTCTGATGGCCTTCCTTCTGATCCCACTCCCTCCCCTGAAAGGCAGCTTTCTCCTCCCGAGAGTCTGTCTTTTGCGGTCTTTGTCCGGGAGATGTCTACGGCCATCCCCTTCCCGGTGGTTGTGGAGGACGAGCCCAGGGCTGAAATGTTTGAGCTCCTGGACTATCCTTCTCCACCTAAGGAAGCGTCCACAGTACCCATGCATCATGTCCTAAAAAAGACATTGCTGACGAACTGGACCAAGCCTTTAAGTAATCCCCACATTCCCAAGAAGATCGAGTCCTAGTACCGGATCCATGGGGACCCAGAGCTGATGCGCACTCAGTTGCCTCACGACTCTGGAGTTGTGGATTTGACCCTAAAGAAGGCTAAGAGTTCTAGGGAGCATGCTTCGGCGCCCCCGGGCAAAGACTCTAGAACCTTAGACTCCTTTGGGAGGAAGGCCTACCATTCCTCTATGCTCGTGGCCAAAATCAGTCTTACCAGCTCTACACGAGCATACACATGTGGAACAATGTGCGGCAGTTGGCGGGCTTGGTGGACAAGCTCCCTCCTGAGCAAGCCAAGCCATTTCAGGAGGTGGTCAGGCAGCTGAAGGCGTGCAGAAAATTCCTGGCCAGAGGGGTATAAGATACCTTTGATGTTGCGTCCAGGGCCGCTGCTCAAGGTGTGGTGATACGCAGACTCTCATGGCTGCGTGCCTCCGACCTGGAGAATAGGATCCAGCAGCGGATTGCGGACTCGCCTTGCCGTGCGGACAATATTTTTGGAGAGAAGGTCGAACAGGTGGTAGAGCAGCTCCACCAGCAGGATACCGCTTTCGACAAGTTCTCCCACTGGCAGCCTTCAGCTTCTGCCTCTACAGGTAGACGTTTTTATGGGGGAAGGAAGACTGTTCCCTACTCTTCTGGTAAGCGTAGGTACAATCCTCCTTCTCGACAGCCTGCGGCCCAGGCTAAGCCCCAGCGCGCTCGCTCTCGTCAGCAGCGTGCGCCTCAGCAAGGCCCCTCGGCTCCCCAGCAAAAGCAAGGGACGAGCTTTTGACTGGCTCCAGCAGAGCATAGCCGACATCCAAGTGTCAGTGCTGGGCGATCTGCCGGTCGGAAGGAGGTTGAAAGTTTTTCACCAAAGGTGGCCTCTCATAACCTCCGATCAGTGGGTTCTTCAAATAGTCCGGCAAGGATACACCCTCAATTTGACCTCCAAATTGTCCACCGGGAGCTCAATCCTACAGCTTCCAGCACAAGCAGGTACTTGCAGAGGAACTCTCCGCCCTTCTCAGCGCCAATGCGGTCGAGCCCGTGCCATCCGGGCAAGAAGGGCTGGGAATCCTATTCCAGGTACTTCCTTGTGGAAAAGAAAACAGGGGGGATGCGTCCCATCCTAGACCTAAGGGCCCTGAACAAATATCTGGTCAAGGAAAAGTTCAGGATGCTTTCCCTGGGCACCCTTCTCCCCATGATTCAGGAAAATGACTGGCTATGCTCTCTGGACTTGAAGGACGTCTACACGCACATCCCGATACTGCCAGCTCACAGACAGTATCTGCGATTTCAGCTGGGCACACGTCACTTCCAGTACTGTGTGCTACCCTTTGGGCTCGCCTCTGTGCCCAGAGTGTTCACTAAGTGCTTGGCTGTAGTAGCAGCGGCACTTCGCAGGCTGGGAGTACACGTGTTCCCATATCTCGACGATTGGCTGGTGAAGAACACATCCGAGGCAGGAGCTCTACAGTCCATGCAGATGACTATTCGCCTCCTGGAGCTACTGGGGTTTGTGATAAATTATCCAAAGTCCCACCTTCTCCCAGTGCAGAGACTAGAATTCATAGGAGCTCTGCTGGATTCGCGGACGGCTCGTGCCTTATCTCCCAGAGACGAGAGCCAACAACTTGTTGTCCCTCGTCTCGCGGGTGCGAGCGTCCCAGCAGATCGCAGCTCGGCAGATGTTGGGATTACTGGGCCACATGGCCTCCACAGTTCATGTGACTCCCATTGCCCGCCTTCACATGAGATCTGCTCAATGGACCCTAGCTTCCCAGTGGTTTCAAGCTGCTGGGGATCTAGAAGACGTGATCCACCTGTCCACGAGTTTTCTCAAATCCCTGTATTGGTGGACGATTTGGTCCAATTTGACTCTGGGACATCCTTTCCAAATTTCTCAGCCACAAAAAGTGCTGACTATGGATGTGTCTCTCCTGGGGTGGGGAGCTCATGTCGATGGGCTTCACACCCAGGGAAGCTGGTCCCTCCAGGAACGCGATCTGCAGATCAATCTTCTGGAGTTGCGAGCGGTCTGGAACGCTCTGAAGGCTTTCAGAGATCGGCTGTCCCATCAAATTATCCAAATTCAGACAGACAACCAGGTTGCCATGTATTACATCAACAAGCAGGGGGGCACCGGATCTCGCCCCCTGTGTCAGGAAGCCGTCAGCATGTGGCTCTGGGCTCGCCGCCACGGCATGGTGCTCCAAGCCACATGTCTGGCAGGCGTAAACAACAGACTGAGCAGGATTATGCAACCTCACGAGTGGTCGCTCAATTCCCGTGTAGTGCGCCAGATCTTCCAGGTGTGGGGCACCCCCTTGGTAGATCTCTTCGCATCTCGAGCCAACCACAAAGTCCCTCAGTTCTGTTCCAGGCTTCAGGCCCATAGCAGACTGGCATCAGATGCCTTCCTCCTGGACTGGGGGGAGGGTCTGCTGTATGCTTATCCTCCCATACCTCTGGTGGGGAAGGCTTTGTTGAAACTCAAGCAAGACCGAGGCACCATGATTCTGATTGCTCCTTTTTGGCCGCGTCAGATCTGGTTCCCTCTTCTTCTGGAGTTGTCCTCCGAAGAACCGTGGAGATTGGAGTGTTTTCCGACCCTCATCACACAGGACGAAGGGGCGCTTCTGCATCCCAACCTCCGGTCTCTGGCTCTCACGGCCTGGATGTTGAGAGCGTAGACTTTGTCTCTTTGAGTCTGTCAGAGGGTGTCTCCCGCATCTTGCTTGCTTCCAGGAAAGATTCCACTAAAAGGAGTTATTTCTTTCTATGGAGGAGGTTTGCCGTCTGGTGTGACAGCAAGGCCCTAGATCCTCGCTCTTGTCCTACACAGACCCTGCTTGAATACCTTCTGCACTTGTCTTAGTCTGGTCTCAAGACCAACTCTGTAAGGGTTCACCTTAGCGCAATCAGTGCATACCATTACCGTGTGGAAGGTAAGCCGATCTCAGGACAGCCTTTAGTTCGCTTCATGAGAGGTTTGCTTTTGTCAAAGCCCCCCGTCAAGCCTCCTACAGTGTCATGGGATCTCAATGTCGTTCTCACCCAGCTGATGAAACCTCCTTTTGAGCCACTGAACTCCTGCCATCTGAAGTACTTGACCTGGAAGGTCATTTTCTTGGTGGCAGTTACTTCAGCTCGTAGAGTCAGTGAGCTTCAGGCCCTTGTAGCCCAGGCCCCTTACACCAAATTTCATCATAACAGAGTAGTCCTCTGCACTCACCCTAAGTTCTTGCCAAAGGTTGTGTCGGAGTTCCATCTGAACCAGTCAATTGTCTTGCCAACATTTTTTCCCGTCCTCATTCCTGCCCTGCTGCACACATTGGACTGCAAGAGAGCATTGGCCTTCTATCTGGAGCGGACACAGCCCAACAGACAGTCCGCCCAATTGTTTGTTTCTTTTGATCCCAACAGGCGGGGAGTGGCTGTGGGGAAACGCACCATATCTAATTGGCTAGCAGATTGCATTTCCTTCACTTATGCCCAGGCTGGGCTGGCTCTTGGGGGTCATGTCACGGCTCATAATGTTAGAGCCATGGCAGCGTCAGTAGCCCACTTGAAGTCAGCCACTATTGAAGAGATTTGCAAAGCTGCGACGTGGTCATCTGTCCACACATTCACATCTCATTACTGCCTGCAGCAGGATACCCGACGCGACAGTCGGTTCGGGCAGTCAGTGCTTCAGAATCTGTTCGGGGTTTAGAATCCAACTCCACCCCCCTAGGCCCATGTTTTTTCTGTTCCAGGCTGCACTCTGTTAGTTGGATAAATTGTTAGGTCAATCTCAGTTATGTCCTCGCCGTTGCGAGGCCCAATTGACCATGGTTGTTGTTTTGAGTGAGCTTGGGGGCTAGGGATACCCCATCAGTGAGAACAAGCAGCCTGCTTGTCCTCGGAGAAAGCGAATGCTACATACCTGCAGAAGGTATTCTCCGAGGACAGCAGGCTGATTGTTCTCACAAACCCGCCCGCCTCCCCTTTGGAGTTGTGTCTTCTCTTGTTTTTGTCTTGCTTCATATGGGACTGACGAACACGAGCCGGTTCGGGCGGGAAGACGGCTGCGCATTCGCGCGCGAGGACTAGCAAAGGCCTTTGCTAGTAAAGTTTCTGATTGGAGGGGCTGCCGTGGACGTCACCCATCAGTGAGAACAATCAGCCTGCTGTCCTCGGAGAATACCTTCTACAGGTATGTAGCATTCGCTGAGTGAGATGTTTGACTACGGGAATACAAATCCTGGAGACAAGAATCTTAAAAAGTTTATCAATAAACTTTTTAAGATTCCTGTCTCCAGGACAGATTCCACTATCAATAAACAAACTTTTTAAGATTCTTGTCTCCAGGATTTGTATTCCCGTGGTCAAACATCCCACTCTCACTTATACTTGGGTACTGTTAGCTGCCAAATTGTCCTATTAATTTGTCTTAAAAATATTTTACTACTTTTTTTCCAGGGGAGATACCACGTGGCTTCCGATTTCATTGTCAAGCCTCAAGTAAGTTTTGATCTATGTTTGGGGGGGGGGGGGGGGGGGGGGGGGAGGAAGACAAATTTTTGTTTTCCATATTGTTAGTGATCTATAGTTTGATGGTAAGATTACCCTGTATATAACTGTAGGCTCTTCTAATTACATATAACTTTTTTTCATTGCATTTGAGCTGTACATTTCTGCCCCAAGACGACGTGGGTATTTCTTTCTCCTTCTCTTTCTTTCTTTCCTGTAATTTTGCTGACTGTAATTTTGTAAACCTCTTTCCATGTTCAACCAGGTGATGCCACACACCAGATCCCACTCTCTGGGTTTGAGTTATCAACCAACAGATACCATAACCTGTTCTGTGAGCTGTGTGCTTTTGTTTGGTCAAATTCAAGGAGCAATGCTTCTGTGTACTGCAAGGTATGTAACTGAAGATCTGTGTGTAAGGGCCTTCTTCCAGGATACTTAAGCTAGTCATAGCAAGGGCAGAAAAGATTAAATGGGCCCATCTGGTCTGACCAGTTGATGCTTCCACTTTGTGTAGATGAGCAGACTCTCAGGCTTAACTCAACACCTGCTCCCCATGTTCTTCAGCTGAATTTCAAACATGGCCATGTCATTGAAGTTTCCCAGTGGCTTGCTGCAGCCGGTGCAATAGGACCATCTCTGGCAAGGACACCCTTCTTTGGGGCCTGAGCATTCCCCTTCTAACTATTCTTTGTCTTTGTATGAAGAAAAGAACCCAGTTGGCCAGAGAGACTCAATAGGAAAAACTTTTTGGAGCCAGGTCCAAAGCCTCAATGTTGGTATTGTCACAGACGGTTACATCAGTCCTCATGGCTGCTAGGCCCATAGACACATGCATTGAGTTGGCCTCCACCTGCCTTGACTTTGCCCTGCAGGCCCCTTGGTGCTAGTCGTCAAGCTCCATATCTGGCTATCTTCAAATCTAGGCTAAAAACCCACATTTTTGATGTTGCTTTTAACTCCTAACCCTATTCACTTGTATGTTTTTTTTTTTTTCATTCCCACCTTAGTAATTCCCTTATCCCTTATTTGTTCTGTTTGTAATTAGATTGTAAGCTCTTTCGAGCAGGGACTGTCTCTTGACATCTAATAGCACTATAGAAATAAAATAGTAGCAGTAGTAGTAGTCAGAATCTGACCCAACCCTGAGGCGACGAAAGGATTCGATGTTGACTTCATCCTCATCGACACAGAGGAGCATCAATAGGAAGCCCAAGAAGCATCGGCATCAATTGTCTTCAACACGGTGCTGGGACTTCTGGGGCACTGAGTGAGCACTTGATACCAGAGAAGAGTTCATGCCAGGAGGACTGTTCCCCCTCTATACAAGAGGTGCTGGTGTGGGGGGTCTTCATTCTGCCAGACCAGGCACCTGGGAACTAAAATCTATGAACAGTGATTCTTTTGATTTTATGTCTTGCACGGAGTGATTTTTTTGAAAAAAGTATTGCAGTGGACAAGAAGTTTGCAGGAAGAAGATCTTTGGTTCTGCACAATCACTACCTAAGCTAAGTAGCTGTTGTTCAATATATTTTTTTTGAACATTAGTTTTTTAACATCATTTTCTGGATATTGTCCATTAATTAAATATTGTGATCAGGATGGAGGTAGGATGTGCTATGATGTAAATGTGGTGTCCCTGCAAAGCTTGGACTTTTAGTCCACAGCAATACACCAAAAAAACTGAGCACAACTAAATATTTATACAATTTTATTGAGCTTTTTACAAAAAGTAATTATTTATACAATATGAGTAAATGAGAATATTTCTAATACTTTAAAGTTCTGATCAGGGTTTCTGTTATAGTTTGCTAATTTTGAAACCGATTTTTGTTGGATACCCAGAATTGCGTTTGGTACCTTTTATAGATTGACAGGAGTCCTGTTTCATCAAATTTATATATAATAAATGAGGTTGGCCTATAAAGTGCTACCAGCCTTTTCTGACTGAGGGAAGAGATTGTGTTCCCAACACAGGAACATCCTAGAGTGGTGCAGCTTGACAAATGGTCTGTCTTTAATGGAGGTGGGTATGTTCATGGCAAGAGGGTGCGCCACCTTTTATACCTTGCTCTGAATATTAACTGAACATTTACAGGTTAACTGCACAATGTATTCTATAAAAACTTCTAAAAGCTGTCTTGATATATTTGTAATTGAATGTCCTTTTTAGTCCAGTGACAAGAACAGAGTGAACTGGTGCCTGAAATGGTTGGCTGTCAAATCAGGTAAGACAGTTTTTACTTCTAAAGCGTATCCTTGTAGCTCCTTGTCTGGTGACCACAAACTCCATATGAAACAAGTAGCTCCTTAGCATTTTTGTACTTTATTTGGGTATTTCTTTATCGACAGGAAAGGCAGGCCATGATAGCTATCTAAATAATTTGCAGGTTTTTACATTGTAAAGCAGACTGGGACGCAATGTAGGAATTATTTTCAGATGAACACACTAAACAGCATCAGGACTCAGACAATGGTACAAGCACATATGATCCTTAGGTGCAGGAAAGCAAGGGTAAAGCCAAGTGATCAAATAGATTGCTTCTAAATAACTATGATCAAGTTTGAACAGAGTTGAGAATACTCCTTCCCCGTATAGACTTCTGGCTGACATTGAATGCTGTAGACAGAAAAGGGAAGTGTTTAATGTCTTTCCACCTGACCCCATTAGGAACAAGGTGATGTGATGACCATTGAATCTTATAGAAACATAGACAATGACAGCAGGTAGACCATATAGTGCATCCAGTCCATATCTGTCTCTTCCTCTCCCTTAGAGTTTGCTTGTCCCTTGTTTTCTTGAATCAGTCTGTCTCCACCACCTCCACCTGGAGGCTATTCCACGCATCCACTACCCTTTTCCTTAAAGAAGTATTTAGATTTGAGTCTATGCCCTCTCATTCCAGAGCATCCTTTCAATTGGAAGTCTTGCCTCTTATGTATTTATGCCTCAAAGGCATTTTAACGTTTCTATCATATCTCCCCTCGTATGATTGGGAAGCAGGAGGATTATGTATTCCATTTATCCATTTTATTGTATCCCTAATAGGAAGGGGAATTTAGCAGAAACCACATAGCATACTAATTTGTCCATTATTCTCCATTTCTCTGGTTTTTGATAGTCTGTTATGAGGAAAATTGCAGTAGTAGCTTGACTGTGCCAAACAGCCACCTATTCTTGCTCTGTCATGTCTTCCCAAATTACTGTAACATTTCTCTTCTGTCCTTTCATGCAGCTTAATGTGTTGAGGGCAATCATGCAGTACCTATAACATTCTTCCTACATTGCCATTGTTTTGATGCTTCTTTCCACGCATCACTCCTTCTGGTAATATTGGCCTGCCTCTTTTTCCACCAATATCAGGAATGGAGAACAGACTTCAGCTGTTGAATGTGGAAGATCTGGTAGTAGAACTTTATAAGTGCAAACTGAATGAGGAACCCTCAAAAACCTATGTACAAAGTTTACTGGATGTCTTCCAATGGGATTATTCCAGCAATACCAGGTATTTCTTCTGGGGGCTATCTTCACTTTATCACTGTGAGTATATCATTGTTTAAGATTAACTTCTTAACTTATGTATTTCTGTGTGGTGTGTTTGTAATTGCCATTTTGTTACTTAGCAGCAGTGGCAGTATAGCTTGAAAGGATATTTACTGGTTGGTACTCTACATCATTTCATCTCTGTTCTTTATCCATGCCAGACAGTCCAGACAAGTGGATTATGCCTCCTGCCAGCAGATGAAGTCAGATTAAAAACTCTGAGCTGACTTCAAGTTGAATTTGATATACTGCCAATTATTAAAGAGAAAACTCTCAGAAAAAAACAGACTGAATGGTTTACATCTAAACGTTAAAATAGTGGGGGGGAGGGGGCAATCTAGAAGTAGCACAACTATTCAAAGAGAAGAACGCAACTTCCACGATAGGAAAACAGTTATAATAGGAAAAGTTTCAATTGCAATGAATAGAGAAAAATGGGAGGGAAATAAAAGTGCTGGGGGTGGAGGGGTTTGCTAGGGAAGGCAAGAGAAGAGTAATGTGTTTTAAGGAAAGACTTTATCAAAAGGCCTTTCCAATCTGAGGTGAAGAGGGAAAAATTGTTCCAGAGAGTAGGGGTGGCCACACTAAAACATGATGATCTGACAAAATGAGAGTACTGTAAGAAGATGCTGTGCTGAGTGACATGCCCTTGGGGGGGCATAGGGGATAAGGCTACAGGCTACAAATGAGGGGGGACCAGAGGGCTTGATTTGATGTTTGATATTTAGTTCTGTAGGGATAGTGCGAGCTAGTGTTCACTGGACAGGAGCAGTGTGACAAGATCATATTTCTTACTACTATGCAATGGCATAGCAACAGGTGGGCCTGGGTGGGCCCACTTAGGGTTCAGGCCCACCCAACAGTAGCACATGTTTAGCAGTAGCTGATGGGGATTCCAAGCTCTACCAGCTGAAGACTTCCCCCTGATGGTAATGAAAATGGTGTGCTTCACGTTACTGGCACCTGTGAATGCTCAGTTTTCAGCGCATGCCTGCTGCAGACTGTCAAGGTGGAGAGAAACATTTTCCCACCAACTTAGATTTTTTTGGAGGGGGAGGGGAGAACACTTGGTGCCCACCCACTTCTTGCCTAGGCCCACCCAAAATCTGCTGTCTGGCTATGCCCCTGATACTATGGATAAGTTTGGCTGCTGTGTTCTGTTTGCATTCTGTAGAGTCGGTAAGTGGGTAAGCCCACAAAGAATGAATTATAGTAGCCAAGCATCAACAGCACGTGCATGTACAAGGATCTGAACTGAGAAGTTTCAGGAAAAGTCATATTGATCGAATTTGTCTAAGGGCAAAAATGGATGAGACCACATTAGAAATGTGTGGGTGAAAGGACAAGGTATTAATGGTGATACCAAGAATTTGTGGGTTTTTTTTTTTTTACTGGGAGAGGAACCCCTTTAATGGGAAGGGTTGGCGACATACCAATGTGAGGGTCCTGTTTGGAATATCATGGGCATGGACTTAGAGGGGTTAAGTCTTATCGTCTGCCAGCCAATTGGCATCTAAATTTTGGGAGACAAGCACATGTGGATGAGCATTTGCAGAAGCAGTTCGATGTCAGCCTATGTATAAAGATGTCTGGGTTTCCTGCTTCGACAGCACCTTCAGTTTCTGCTTTGAACTGTCTTGTCTGTCTGTATTATTTAGATTGTAAGCTCTTTTGTGCAGGGACTGTCTCTTTGTATCAGGTGTTCAGCGCTGTGTGCGTCTGGTAGCGCTTTACAAATGCTAATAATAATAATATTTGCAGTGTCTTAGAGGAAAAAGGGGATAATGCCTTAATGGGGAGGTTGTTTGGCAGGGAGCCAGTGGCGACTTTGTTTTCTAAGTCTTTGAGTAGCTATTGGATGGACCATGAGAGATAATATAGACATCCCCCTACAGATTACTTTGAAGACAAGTAGAATAGCATAGCCTTGCAACTGGGTGATCTCATCTAACAGAGCCCGCATGAGAATGCTCTCCATTTTGTTTACCACAAACTTGAGAGCTAGAGAGCATTGCACTGCACATGTATGTGCCTTCCTGCCTGCCACTATCATGTGGGATTTAACCAGTCACCATTTTTCCATAGAACAGTAGGGTTACACTCTTCTATGCTCCGGTTGGCTCCCATCAAAACGTTTTTTTTTACTATTGGATTTTAAGGTTTTGATTTACTGTTCTACCGTGTAAGTTCTGTTGATGATGTGCAATTCTAGTCCCATCTAGTTTGCTTTGTTAGGTTTTCAGCCTTTTAAAAGTTTCCTTTATTTTTCTTGGGTCCATTTTAAGTCACATTTCTGCCAGGTTAGTGTTCCAAAATTGAGGAGTTTGATTTTGCTGCAGCTTCCCCCCCCCCCACCCCCCCCCTCCCCCCCAAGATGTGTCCCAGAAAAAAAGCTCTTGTTGGGTTCTTTTTAAAACCAAGTGCAACAGGGTAATATTCATCATAGATACTCACTCATAATTGGGTCCCAAGTTCTGCAGGCACTAATTATTAATCCTCAGTATCGAGCCTCACTGTATTGTTTTTTTTTCTCAGAGGACAAGCAGACTGAATAGTATCACTGACGGGTCGTCGTCTGCGACGGCTCAGGACGGCTTAGAAAAAAATTAGAACTTTCGAGGACGCGACATCACGAGGGTGAAGATGTGACGTGTCTCCCTTAGTTCTTTTCTATCCGCGACTGGGAAAGTTGTGTTTTCTTCACCTTCCTGTTTTTTCGGCTCAGGAGAACTGGGTTTTGTGCCCCTCTTTTCTTGGCACCATCGAGCCTTTTGATTTCGCGACTGCCGTTTTTCCCTCCATGTCATCGAGGACACCCAGCGGCTTCAAGCGTTGTACTCGGTGCAACCAGACCATCTCCAGTACCGACCCCCACGCGTGGTGTCTCCAGTGTCTTGAGCCCAATCATCTCCCGGCTGCTTGTAAGCTGTGTAAATTGATGAAAAAACGGACCCAGGTGGCTCGAGAGGCTCAGCATGAGAAACATTTTTTTCAGATCAGTCCGGTCCTTCAACATCGGCATGGACATCGGTACCGAGGTCGGCGGCATCGACATCTGGAGTCCAGGTAATGGCTACCGAAAGACCACCTCGAGCTGGGAGCAGCGAGGCATCGAGTGGGTCTCCACCTATCTCGAGGCCTACTGTTATGCAGGCCCCCCGGGACCGACCTGAGTCAGACCCGGCCCCGAGGAGGCGTGAGGGTTCCACTCCTCCTCTTCGGTACCGAGGAGTCTCGATGACAGGTGTCGAGCGAAGGCTAAGAAGCACAGTCATCGTTCTCCTATGCACGGTACCGAGAGCTCCGGGGAGCCGAGGAAGACGGCACCCGAGAAGCGTCGGCGCCGGGAGGATCGCTCACCCTCCATTCAGGCGGTGCCAATGCGTCGGTTGTCTGGCAGCCTGGTACCGGCTCCCGAGCCCCTTCAGACTCTGCAACCAACTCCTGCACCGGCCCCCCAGCCTTTACCGTTGGTAGCTCTCAACGAGCTTATCCGGGCCCTTCTTCCGGAGCTTCTGGAAGGCTTGCTTCGCCAGTCGTTGTCAGGGGGGGTGTTTGCGCCTTCTGTATTGACTGCCGAGGCAGCATCTGGGCCATCACCTGTGAGGAGGTCCCCATCAAGCGGTACCGGCATTCACTGCCTCCCGGGTTGATTCCCCCTTGACATTGGTGAAGGAAGCTTTGCCGGAGTCCAGGCAGGGGTCGAGTTCTCGACACTTCCCCCCCCCCCCCCCCCCCCCCACGAGGTCGTCGATCCTCGATGTTGAGACAAGCTCAGGTTCGGGCTGCTCTTAGGGAGCTCTTGTCCGATACCGATGAGGAGCGCTCGTGGGAAGATGAGGAAGACCCCAGATACTTTTCAGAGGAAGACTCATGTGGGGTTCCTTCTGATCCTACTCTGCCAATTGAGAATAGAATGTCTCCGCCTGAGAGTCTCTTTCTCATCTTTTTTTCAGGAAATGTCTAAGGAAATTCCATTCCCTATGGAGGTTGTAGATGAGCCCAGTGCCGAGATGCTCGAGGTCTTGGATTATTCTTCTCTGCCTGCTGAGGTTGCTATGGCCCCCTTGCATAATATACTGAGGGAAGTGCTTATGCGAAATTGGTCGTGCCCTCTTTCTAATCCAGTTGTCCCCAAAAATCCGAGTCCCAGTACAGAGTCGATGGAGAGCCTGTAATGGTGAAGGCCCAACTTCCTCACAATTCCATGGTGGTGGACTCTGCTCTCAGAAGAGCCAAGAGTACTAGCGACTATGCCTCGGCGCCCCCAGGCAGAGAGTCTAGGACCTTGGACTCTTGGGAGGAGAACGTATCAGGCCACTATGCTCACCGCCGAAATTCAAACTAACCAGCTCTACACGAGCATCCACTTGCGGAACTCGGTGAGGCAACTGTCTAGTTTAGTTGAAGCACTTCCTCCGGAGCTTGCTGAACCTTTTCACCAGGTGGTCAGGCAGCAGAAGGCGTGTCACAAATTCCTGGCCAGGGGGTCTTAGGACACTTTTGATGTGGCATCCCGAGTAGCTGCGCAAGTTATAGTGATGCGCAGACTCTCCTGGCTGCATGTCTCTGACTTGGATCAGAAGACCCAGCAGCGAATGGCAGATGTTCCTTGCCAGGGGGATAATCTTTTTGGTGAAAAAGTAGAGGACATGGTCGATCAGATAAAGCATCATGACGCCATTGATTCTCTCTCCCGCCGGACGTCTTCTGCTACCGCCTCCTCTTCTAGGAGATTTTTTGGAGGGGAGTGCTCCCTATTCCTATAATAGGCATAGGTACACTCCTGCTTCTCGGCAGTCGGTTCAGGCTCAGCCCCAGCATGCGCGTTCCCGTCAACACCATGCGCCTAAGGCCCCTAGGGCTCCCCAGCAAAAGCAAGGGACAGGCTTTTGACTGGCTCCAGTGCAGCATAGCCTTGATAACAGTGGCCGTGCCGGACGGCTTGCCTGTCGGGGGGAGGCTGATATTTTTTCACCAAAGGTGGCATGTTATTAGATTGTAAGCTCTTTGAGCAGGGACTGTCTTTCTTCTATGTTTGTGCAGCGCTGCGTATGCCTTGTAGCGCTATAGAAATGCTAAGTAGTAGTAGTAACCTCCGACAGATGGGTTCTTCAAATAGTCCGGTTAGGATACACTTTCAATCTGGTTTCCATGCCTCCAAATTGCCCACCGGGAGCTCAATCCTTCAGCTTCCAGCACAAGCAGGTACTTGTAGAGGAACTCTCCGCCCTTCTAAAGGCCAATGCGGTTGAACCCGTTCCACCAGGGGAAGAAGGGCTGGGATTCTATTCCAGGTACTTCCTTGTGCAAAAGAAAACAGTAGGGATGCGTCCCATCCTAGACCTGAGGGCCCTGAACAAATTCCTTCTCCAAGAAAAGTTCAGGATGGTTTCCCTGGGCACCCTTGTTCCCATGATTCAGAAAAACGATTGGCTATGCTCTCTGGACTTAAAGGATGCCTATACCCACATCTCGATGCTCACAGGAAATATCTTCGATTCTGACTGGGAACTCAGCACTTTCAGTACTGTGTACTGCCCTTTGGCCTAGCATCTGCGCCCAGGGTCTTCACAAAGTGCTTGGCAGTTGTCGCAGCATCGCTACGCAGACTGGGAGTGCATGTGTTCCCTTATCTTGACGATTGGCAAAAAAAGAGCACTTCCATATCATCAAGCTGATCAATCCATAGACTGGTGGGTTGTGTCCATCTACCAGCAGGTGGAGATAGAGAGCAAACTTTTGCCTCCCTATATGTGGTCATGTGCTGCCGGAAACTCCTCAGTATGTTCTCTATCTCAGCAGGTGGTGGTCACACACAGCAGCAGCTCTGGCTAGGCCTCCAAGCCTAATTTTTAGGTTTTGTTGAGTGCCTGGGGTTGAGGGCTCTTTTGAGCAAGTGCAAACCTGGTGGTACCAGGTCCCTCCTTTTCTCCCCCCTCCCGCTGGCTCCGTTTAAAAAAAAAAAAAAAAAAAAATTTTTAAACGTCCTTAAAGGCGTTTATTTCGACGTTTATTTAAACGTTCATTGCAGCTACTCACTGGGACACCAGTTCGTTACAGCTCGGAGCGGACAGCAGGTAATTTTTACCTTTTTATAGCGGGCAGGGGGTTCCCCGATTCTTCTCCTCGTGGCATATGGCGTCGGAGGGCGAGGGCGCAAAGGGTCGCTCCCCGGATCGCTTGAGCGCTTCTAGAGGGGATGCGGGGGTCTTACAGCCTGATTCGCCCTTGTTGGGTGACAGTTTCGTGACCGATGAATGTCCCGGTCCTTCCTCCGGCGTGGCGGTATTTCCCGCCATAAACGCCCATCCCCCGCTCCTCGCCTCCGCCATCTTGGCCGGCCACGCGGCTCGGACGGCTTCTTCGTGGGCCGCCCTTGAGGTTGGAGACATTAATGCCATGAACGCCCTTAATTTGGGCGACGGCACAAAGCGGCTAAAGTTAAGCGCCGTTCTTCCCGCGCGGCTCCTTCGCGGAGTGTCGCGCCGGACGCCATTTTGGATGCGCAGCATGTCTCTTCCCCGCTCTTGCGAGCGCCGGTTGAGGGTGCGTCTAGGGCTGTTGCCCAGGCTGTGGAAGTGCACAGTCTGGGGGGTTTCTCCCCCGAGTTTGTTTTGCTGCTGCATCTGGCTTTCCTCATGCAAAACGCTGCCCCTGCTCCCTCGTCTGGTAAAGAGGTTGAGGTTCCCAGAGGTAAACGCCCTCGGGTTGATTCCCAGGCCTTGGAGGACTTTGTCTCCTCCGATGTAGATGAGGGCAGCGTGTCTGAGGTCTCCCAACGGTCCTTTGCGGATTCCTTGGAGGAGACGGATCCCCGCTCGGATGGAGCGGATGACCCCTCTGCAGCGGCTCTTTAGCTCAGAGGATTTGCCCAACCTGTTAGTGCAGGCCATGGGCATTTTGAAGATTTCCTCTCCGGAGGACGTCTCTCCCTCAGCCCCTGTTGGCTCTGCCATTATGCTGGGGACGAAGCGCCCGCCTAGAACCTTCCACATGCATGATGCCATGCTCTCCTTAATTTCGGCTCAATGGGATGTCCCGGAAGCGAGCCTTAAAGTGGCTAGGGCTATGTCCCGCCACTATCCTTTGCCTGAAGGTGAACGTGAGGCCTTTCTGTGGCCTACCGTGGATTCTTTAATCACTGCGGTGACTAAGAAAACGGCGTTACCAGTGGAAGGTGGCACGGCCCTAAAGGACGCCCAAGACAGAGGATTGGAGGCGGCCTTAAGGTCGTCCTTTGAGGCGGCTGCTTTAAGTTTGCAGGCCTCAGTTTGCGGCTCCTATGTGGCCAGGGCGTGCCTGACTATGGTGCAGCGGGCTTCCCCCTCGGATCATTCCTTGAGGGCTGTTTGGCCGGCCCTGGAATCGGGCTTAGCCTATTTGGCAGACTTGCTGTATGATGTCTTGAGAGCCTCAGCTAAAGGCATGGCTCAGACAATCTCTGCGCGGCGGTGGCTTGGGCTGAAACATTGGTCTGCTGACCATGCCTCTAAATCCCGCCTGGCTAGATTGCCTTTTAAAGGCAAGCTGCTCTTTGGGGTCGAGCTGGACAAAATCGTGACCGATCTCGGCACGTCTAAGGGCAAGAAGTTACCAGAGGTCAGGGCTCGGGCTAGTACTCGCCCTGGTACCTCCAGAGGACGGGCTCAGGAAGCCCGTCGGTACCGCCTGGGCAGGTCGGGCTCCTCTGCCCTCTCTTCCTTCAAGAGGAACTTCTCCCCAAGCAGCATTCCTTTCGCAGAGACCGCCGTCCCGGAGGTGCTCCCTCCGGGCCTCCCCCAGGGTCTCGTACCCAATGACGGGGGCCTTGGTCCACGCCTTAGTGCAGATTGGAGGACGGCTGTCCTCGTTTATGGGCGAGTGGACCACAATAACTTCAGACGCTTGAGTGCTGGAAGTCATCAGAGACGGCTACAAGCTAGAGTTCTGCCGACCCTTAAAAGACGGGTTTGTACTCTCTCCCTGCAAGTCTCCGGTCAAAGCTGTGGCAGTGCAGCAGACCTTGGACAATCTGTTCCGCCTGGGGGCGGTCGTTCCGGTGCCAGAGAATCAGCCTGGCAAGGGACGTTACTCCTTTTTCTTTGTGATTCCAAAGAAAGGAGGTTCTGTACGGCCTATCCTCGACCTCAAGGGGTCCATTGGGCCTTGAAAGTTCGGCACTTTCGCATGGAGACCCTCCGCTCTGTTATAGCGGCAGTGAAGGCAGGAGAGTTCCTGGCATCCTTGGACTTCAAGGACGCGTACTTGCATATTCCCATCTGGCCTCCTCATCAACGCTTTTTGCGTTTTGCAGTACTGGCCGACACTTCCAGTTCAGAGCCCTCCCGTTCGGGTTGGCTACTGCTCCGCGGACCTTTTCCAAAGTAATGGTGGTCATCGCGGCCTTCCTGTGGAAGGAAGGAGTTCAAGTCCATTCTTATCTGGACGACTGATTGATCCAAGCCCCTCTTATGCAGAGTGCAGCAAAGCTGTGAACCGGGTGGTTGCTCTTTCGAACTCCCTGAGGTGGATCATCAACTGGGAGAAAAGCCAGCTGCGCCCGACTCAGTCCCTGGAGCATCTGGGAGTTCGATTCGACACCCAAGTGGGCAGAGTGTTCCTGCCAGACAATTGGATTGTCAAGCTTCAGGCTCAGGTGGACTAGTTCCTAGTAGCCTCTCCTATTCGGACTTGGGACTATGTGCAGCTGTTGGGCTCTATGTCGGCCACGATGGATGTAGTGCCCTGGGCCAGGGCTCATATGAGACCACTTCGACAATCTCTGCTGCTGCGCTGGACTCCGATGTCGGAGGATTATGCTGTGCGCCTTCCCTTGGACCCAGCAGTGCGCAAGGCGCTGAGCTGGTGGACGCAGACAGACAAGTTGTCTGCAGGAATGCCTCTGGTGATCCCGGAGTGGATTGTCGTCACGACGGACGCCTCTTTGTCGGGCTGGGGAGCCCACTTCTTGGGAAGGACAGCGCAGGGGCTCTGGTCTCCTGCAGAGGCAAAGTGGTCTATCAACCTCCTGGAACTCAGAGCCATTCGGTTGGCGTTTTTGGAGTTCATCCCGGTACTGGCATTGAAGCCCTGTTGGACAATGCCACGGCTGTGGTCTATGTCAACCGCCAGGGAGGTACCAAGAGCGCCCCTCTAGCCAAGGCAGCCATGAATCTATGCCAGTGGGCGGTAGCGAGCCTGGAGCAGCTGTCAGCAGCCCACATTGCCGGAGTCATGAATGTCAAGGCGGACTTCTCAGTCGCCATACCTTGGATCCCGGAGAGTGGCAGTTATCGGTTCAGGCGTTCTTGGATATCACGAAGCGCTGGGGCCAGCCGAGCCTAGATCTATTGGCGTCATCGGCCAGTTGCCAAGTGCCGCGCTTTTTCAGCAGAGGACGGGACCCTCGATCTCTGGGAGTAGATGCTCTCCTCTAACAGTGGCCAACACAAGAGCTTCTCTATGTGTTCCCGCCCTGGCCCATGTTGGGCAGGGTGCTAGACCGATTGGCAAAGCATCCGGGCCGGATAATCCTGGTGGGGCTGCCAGTGGAGCAGGGTCTGTTACATCAGGGTCCCGTGGTGATGGAGGATCCCTCCCCCTTTGGGCTTACGGCCTGGCTATTGAGCGGCAGCGTCTGAGGAAGAAGGACTTCTCAGACAAGGTCATCGCCACTATGCTGAGAGCGAGGAAGCGCTCTACTTTTACTGCTTACGCCAGGGTTTGGCGTACCTTTGCAGCGTGGCGAAGCAGGCTCATTTTCTTCATTCACTGCTCCAATTTCTTCAGTGTTGGCATTCCTGCAAGAAGGTCTGGAGAAAGGCCTGTCGCTCAGTTCCCTTTAAATCCAGGTAGCGGCCCTGGCTTGCTTCAGGGGCCGCCTGAAGGGTGCTTCCCTGGCTTCGTAGCCAGATGTGGTGCGTTTTCTCAAGGGAGTTAAGCACCTGCGCCCTCCTCTGCACTCAATGGTGCCTGCGTGGAATTTTAACCTGGTGCTCAGAGCATTACAGAAGCCGCCTTTGAACCCTTGTTGAGGGCATCTCTGAAAGACCTGACGTTGAAAGCAGTCTTTTTGGTGGCTATCACTTCAGCCAGAAGAGTTTCCGAGCTCCAGGCACTCTCATGTCGAGAGTCTTTTCTGCAGTTCACTGAGGCAGGAGTGACTATTCGCACAGTGCCTTCCTTCCTGCCCAAGATTGTTTCTCGCTTCCATGTGAATCAGCAGCTCTGTCTCCCTTCCTTTCGTAGGGAGGACTACCCAGAGGAGTACTCTGCTCTTAAATATCTGGATGTGAGACGAGTCATCATCAGATACTTGGAGGTGACCAATGATTTCCGGAAATCGGATCATCTGTTTGTCCTGTTGGCAGGTCCTCGTAAGGGTCTGCAGGCTGCTAAGCCTCCAGTGGCAAGATGGGTCAAGGAAGTCATTGCCGCGGCTTATGTGGCCACGGGGAAGGTGCCGCCTATCCAGCTGAAGGCTCACTCCACTAGAGCTCAGGCGGCCTCGATGGCAGAGGCCGGGTCCGTCTCCTTGGAAGAGATATGCAAGGCGGCAACTTGGGCATCGGCCCATACATTCTCCAAGCATTACCGCTTGACTGTGGCGGCACGGGCGGAGGCCCGGTGTGGAGCTTCAGTGTTGAGTTCAGGGATTCCTATGTCCCGCCCTGGGTGAGTACTGCTTCGGTACATCCCACCAGTCTATGGATTGATCAGCTTGATGATATGGAAGGTAAAATTATGTATAATCATACCTGATAATTTTCTTTCCATTAATCATAGCTGATCAATCCATAGCCCCGCCCAGATATCTGTATGGTTTCTATTCTGGTTGCATTTCAGGTTCAAGTTTAGTCTTCAGTTACTTCAGGAAGACTTCGGGTTCAAGTTTTTTCACTTGGATTCTTCAAGAGTTGAGACGAGTTTGTGTTACAGTGAGCTGCTGCATTCCTCTCCCCTCCGTTTCACGGGGCTGGATTGAGACATAAATTCTGCCGGCACTCCCTCCCGCTTCGTGCGGTTGTAGGGCAGTTTTGTACCCCTCCCGCTTCGGCGGTGCTAGGGTCAGTCAGCTCCTCCCGCGGTTGCGGTTGCAGGATAAGCCAGATCCCCCCACATCGGCGGGTGTAGTGTCCCTCCCCCGCTCCACGGGGATGAGCTGGACGGATTCCCCTCCCCCACTTGTGTGGGGATGAGCTGGGTTAATTCCCCTCCCCCACTTGTGTGGGGATGAGCTGGGTTAATTCCCCTCCCCCGTTTCGGCGGTGGTGAGCTGGGCAGAGTGTCCCTTTGTGGGTGTAATTCTCTAAGTGCTGAGTCCTGCAGATGGAGCTTTGATATCGACATACTGAGGAGTTTCCGGCAGCACATGACCACATATAGGGAGGCAAAAGTTTGCTCTCTATCTCCACCTGCTGGTAGATGGACACAACCCACCAGTCTATGGATTGATCAGCTATGATTAATGGAAAGAAAATTATCAGGTATGATTATACATAATTTTACCTTCAGAGGCAGGGGCTCTATAGTCCATGCGGATGACTATTCGACTACTGGAGCTACTGGGGTTTGAAATCAATTATTCTAAGTCCCACCTTGTGCCAGTACAGAAATTTGGAGTTCATTGGAGCTCTGTTGGACACACAGACGTCTCAAGCTTATCTCCCCCAGGCAAGGGCAGACAATCTCCTGGCCCTAGTGTCCTTGGCTCGAGCGTCTCAACAGATCACAGCTCGGCTGATGTTGAGACTTTTAGGGCACATGGCTTCCACGGTTAATGTGACTCCCATGGCACGCCTACTTATGAGATCAGCTCAGTGGACCCTAGCTTCCCAGTGGTGCCAAGCCACAGGGAATCTAGAGGATGTAATCCATCTTTTCACTGAGTTTTGCAGATCCTTTCAGTGGTGGAACATTTGATCCAATCTGACATTGGGACTTCCATTCCAAATTCCTCAGCCGCAGAAAGCGCTGACGACGGATGCATTCTGCAGGGGTGGGGAGCTCATGTAGATGGACTTGACACTCAAGGGGCTTGGTCCTTTCCGGAAAAAGATCTTTAGATCAACCTCCTGGAATTAAGAGCGATCTGGAACGCTCTCAAGGCTTTCAGAGATCGGCTGTCCAATCAAATCAGGTTGCAATGTATTACACCAACAAGCAGGGGGGCACTGGATCTCACCCTCTGTGTCAGGAAGCCGTCCAGATGTGGCTTTGGGCCCACCATCACGGCATGTTTCTCCAGTCCACGTATCTGGCAGGCGTCAAAACTGTCTGGCCGACAGGTTGAGCAGGATCATGCAACCTCACGACTGGTCTCTGAACATGGATGTTGTCCACAAGATCTTCCGAGAGTGGGGCACCCCCTCGGTGGATCTTTTTGCCATTTGGATCAATCACAACGTCCCTCAGTTCTGTTCCAGGCTTCAGGCCCACAACAGACTAGAGTCAGATGCCTTTCTCCTGCACTGGGGGACAGGCCTGCTGTATGCGTATCCTCCCATACCTCTAGTAGGGAAGACTTTGCTGAAACTCAAGCAAGACTGGGGAACAATGATCCTGAGACCAAGTCAGCACGGCTTTTGTTTGGGGAAATCTTGCCTGACCAATTTACTTCAATTCTTTGAAGGAGTAAACAAACACGTGGACAAAGGGGAGCCAGTTCATATTGTGTATCTGGATTTTCATAAGGCGTTTCACAAGGTACCTCATGAAAGGTTACAGAGCAAATTGGAGGGTCATGGGATAGGAGGAAAAGTCCTATTGTGGATTAAAAACTGGTTGAAAGATAGGAAACAGAGAGTGGGGTTAAATGGGCAGTATTCACAATGGAGAAGGGTAATTAGTAGGGTTCCTCAGGGGTCTGTGCTAGGACCGCTGCTTTTTAATATATTTATAAATGATTTAGAGATGGAAGTAACTAGCGAGGTAATTAAATTTGCTGATGACACAAAGTTATTCAAAGTCATTAACTCGCGAGAGGATTGTGAAAAATTACAGAAGGACCTTACCAGACTGGGCGGCTAAATGGCAGATGACGTTTAATGTGAGCAAGTGCAAGGTGATGCATGTGGGAAAAAAGAACCTGAATTATAGCTACATCGTGCAAGGTTCCACATTAGGAGTTACAGACCAAGAAAGGGATCTGGGTGTTTTCGTTGATAATACACTGAAACCTTCTGCTCAGTGTGCTGCTGCGGCTAGGAAAGCGAATAGAATGTTGGGTATTATTAGGAAAGATATGGAAAACAGGTGCGAGGATGTCATAATGCTGTTATCGCTCCATGGTGCGACCGCAGCTTGAGTATTCAATTCTGGTCGCCGCATCTCAAGAAAGATATAGTAGAATTGGAAAAGGTGCAGCGAAGGGCGACTAAAATGATAGCGGGGATGGGACGACTTCCCTATGAAGAAAGACTAAGGAGGCTAGGGCTTTTCAGCTTGGAGAAGAGACGACTGAGGGGAGATATGATAGAGGTATATAAAATAATGAATGGAGTGGAACAGGTGGATGTGAAGCGTCTGTTCACGCTTTACAAAAATACTAGGACTAGGGGGCATGCGATGAAACTACAGTGTAGTAAATTTAAAACAAATCGGAGAAAAGGTTTCTTCACCGAACGCATAATTAAACTCTGGAATTCGTTGCCAGAGAATGTGGTGAAGGCGGTTAGCTTGACAGAATTTGAAAAGGGGTTAGACAGTTTCCTAAAGGACAAGTCCATAAACCAGTACTAAATGGACTTGGGAAAAATCCACAATTCCAGGAATAACATGTATAGAATGTTTGTACATTTGGGAAGCTTGCCAGGTGCTCTTGGCCTGGATTGGCCGCTGTCGTGGAGAGGATGCTGGGCTCGATGGACCCTTGGTCTTTTCCCAGTGTGGCATTACTTATGTACTTATGATTGCTCCTTTCTGGCCTTATCAGATCTGGTCTCCTCTTCTTCTAGAGTTGTCCTTCGAAGAACCGTGGAGATTGGAGTGTTTTCCGACACTCAGAACGAAGGGTCGCTTCTACATCCCAACCTCGTCTCTGGCTCTCACGGCCTGGATGTTGAGAACTTAGAAGTTGCCTCTTTAGGCCTTTCAGAGGGTGTCTTCCGAGTCTTGCTTCCAGGAAAGATTCCACGAAAAAGTGTTATTCTTTCAAGTAGAGGAGGTTTGCCGTCGGGTGTGACAGCAAGGCCCTAGATCCTTTTTCTTGTCCTGCACGGACCCTGCTTGAATACCTTCTACACTTGTCAGAGTCTGGTCTCAAGACCAACTCCTTAAGGGTTCATGTTAGTGCAATTAGTGCTTATCAACATGTAGAAGGTCAGCCTATCTCTGGACAGCCTTTAGTTGTTCGCTTCATGAGAGGTTTGCTTTTGTCAAAGCCCCCTGTCAAACCTCCACCAGTGTCATGGGATCTCAACGTCATTCTCGCCCAGCTCCTTTTGAGCCACTGAATTCCTGCCATCTCAAGTACTTGTCCTGGAAGGTCGTTTTCTTGGTGGCTGTTACTTCAGCTCGTAGAGTCAGTGAGCTCCAAGCCCTGGTAGTTCATGCACCTTAGATCAAGTTTCACCATAACGGAGTAGTCCTCTGCACTCACCCTAAGTTCTTGCCGAAGGTGGTGTCGGAGTTCCATCTGGACCAGTCAATTGTCTTGTCAACATTTTTTCCCCATCCACATACCCGCCCTGGTGAGGACAAGTTGTACACCTTGGACTGTAAGAGAGCATTGGCCTTTTACATGGAGCGGACAAAGCCCTATCGACAGTCCACCCAATTGTTTGTTTCTTTCGATCCCAATAGGAGGGGAGTTTCCATCTGTAAACGCACCATCTCCAATTGGTTAGCAGATTGCATTTCCTTCACTTTATGCCCAAGCTGGACTGACTCTAGAGGGCCATGTCACGGCTCATAATGTCAGGGCCATGGCTGCGTCAGTGGCTCACTTAGCCTCCATTGAAGAGATTTGCAAAGCTGCAACGTGGTCATCAGTCCACACGTTCACATCTCACTACTGCCTTCAGCAGGATACCCGGTACGACAGTCAGTTTGGGCAGTCGGTATTGCAGAATCTGTTTGGGGTTTAGAATCCAACTCCACCCTCCTAGGCCCATTTATGTTCTGTTCCAGGCTGCATTCTCATTTAGTTGTTTCTTTTTAGGTCAATCTAAGTATGTCCTCGCCGTTGCGGGGCCCAACTGACTAATGTTCATTATTTTGAGTGAGCCTGGGGGCTAGGGATACCCCATCAGTTATACTATTCAGCCTGCTTGTCCTTGGAGAAAATGGAAGATACATACCTGTAGCAGGTATTCTCCAAGGACAGCAGACTGAACAGTATCACAACCCACCCTCCTCCCCTTTGGAGTTGTTCCTTTCGTTTTTATTAACGAAGGGAGACACGCTCACGTCGCGGGCTGCGCGGTGCATCTTCACCCACGCGACATCACGTTTTTGAAAGTTCTGATTTTTTTTGTAAGTTCCGGGCTCCTGGTCCGTCGCAGACAACAACCCATCAGTGATACTATTCAGCCTGCTGTCCTCGGAGAATACCTGCTACAGGTATGTATCTTCATTTTTCATTTATTTATAAATACTTCATATACTGCGGATTACAAAAAAAAATGCAGCAAAGCAATTTACAACATATAAAAGGCCCAAGAGGACCAAATAAAGAAAGGAAGAAGTAAGAAAAGAGGACCAAATAAAGGAAGAAGTAATAGAAGAAAGATCTGATGACTGTGTATTATGTAAATTGCACGCTTGACTAAGAGTCCAGGTTTTTTTGTTTATCACATTTATATCCCACATTATCTAAAATTCTAAGCGGGTTACAATAAAACATTCACAATATTAAAGATCTTTAACACATAACTGAAAAGCTTATAAAAGCACTCAAGCAAAAATCAAACAAAAATCAACTTCCTGATGTTAGTCAGTTTGGTTACCATACACACTCATGAATGTTAACCACAACCACTTTCCACATTAAATGCTAGTTGAAACAGATTGTTTCCTAAAGACACAGATGCTATTTTTTTTTTTTTAAGTTCTAGGGGAAGATCGTTCCACGTTGTAGGACCAGCAATATGAAAGGTATTAGCAATCAAGGACTTGCCCGGAAAGGAGCATTAGACATAGAGACAATATAAGCAGGAGACATGCAGGGTAATAAAAGAAATAGGGGAGGGGGGGCGGGGAGGGAGAAAGGGAGGGGGTTGGGGGGATCAATATAAGGTGAAAAATGTTTCAGCTGTTTTATGTATGGATGTCATTTATATATCAAAAATAAAGTTGGGGAAAAAAATAAATAAAAGGTGGTTCTGGCAGAACGATGCAATATCCAACAAACACTTCTGTGACTTAAGTACTTTTGGTGGATGATATACTTTGAGACTTGTACAAATACTTGTACAAATGCCTTCAAAAACCAGCATACAGTTAACCAATGGAGTCTTAATCAGTGCTTTTTTAGGAAAAAAGGTATCGGTACTCATTATGGACAGGGTCACCATTTGTGGTGCTGCCCCTAGAGTAGCCACACCCCTTATACCAGCTATGGCGCATATAAACAGGCATCATTAAAAATACTATACCAGTACAGGAGAAAAAAATAACTTGATGTATTTTTTTCCATTATAAATTCTGTAAGCTGCTACAGCTCCAGTATACCCAGTGCAAAATAAGACAGCAGATGTAAATTCTCAAATTGAACATATTCCAAACACAAAAATGAAATAAAATTTTTTTTCTACCTTTTGTTGTCTGGTGACTTTGTTTTTCTGATTTATGTTGGTCCCAGTCTCTGATTCTGCTGCTCTCTCTCTGTTCTCTTAACTCCATTTCCAGGGCTTCCTTTCCATTTATTTCTTTACTTTCCTCCTCTCTTCATTTCTTGCCCTACATCCATAAGTAAAAGCTGGGTCCTCCTTTGAATTGACTGGAAGAGGTATAACATGGATCCAGCTTTTGCCTATTTTCTCCATCCATGTGCAGTTTTTCTCCTCTCTCTCATTTTCATCCATGTGCATCTTCTTTTTCTCTTTCCTCCTCCTCCTCCCGCTGCCTGCCTGCCTGCTTTGAGAGTCTAGGTCCCCAGCATCAACCAGTACAAGGCCCAGCTCAAGCACTGACGAGCCTTCCTGCTAATGGCACGCGCTCGAGAAGGCCCTGTTAATTCCGTCATCTCTGACACGTCATGTATGCTTTAGAGGGGCGGTACCAACAGGGCCTCCATGAGCGGATAGGCTTGAAGACTGAATGTGCTGGTGCTGGCCGGGTCTTGTACTGATTGATTGGGGACCTGGACTCTCAAGAACAGGGCAGTGAGAGGAGGACTTGGGGAGGTAAAAAAATAATAATAATAAAGTGCCGGTATGCCGGACCGGTATAATAAAAAGCACTGGTCTTAATAACTGAGGAGTAATATCTCTACTTTAGACTTCCAGCCAATAATACATGCAGCATGGTGAGTCACTTGCAGTGCTCTCAGCAAAGATTGCAATAGTTCACAGTAAAGAGCATTCTCTGAGGACAAGCAGGCTGCTTGTTTTCACATGTGGGTCAACTTCCGCATCCCAGGAAACACAGCAAATTTTTGAAGCAAAAATAAAAAGTTTTGCCCAGAGTCTTCTGGTGTGTGAATCACGCGCACCGCTCATGCGCGAATGACTTCCCGTCGCGTGAGCCTGCCCCCTTAGTTCTTTCTCGTCCGCAACGAGGTAACAGGTTTTTTTTCTGATCTCCTCGTTTTTGGGGGCCCAGGAACTAGTCTGACAACTTTTTTGTCATTTTCTTAAAAAAAAAAATACATATATATATATATATATTACCTGTAGTTTCTTTTAGTTTTTGACCTGTTTTTTAAGTTTCCTTTCATTTTCGATGTGGCTGGCCTTCTCCCTTTTTGTGCCCTTTGCTTTTTTGGCACGATCATGTCGTTTGATTTTGCCGAAGCCGTTTTTCCGTCCATGAAATCGAGGACACCCAGCAGCTTCAAACGTATACTCGGTGCAACCGGACCATCTCAGGTACTGATACCCACGCCTGGTGTATCCAGTGCCTTGTGCCTGACCGTAGCCCAGTCACTTGTAGTCTGTGTCTTCTTATAAAGAAACGGACACAAGCGTCTCGAAGCCCAACAAGAAAAGCTTTTTGGGGCTCGGTCTGGTCCTTCGACATCAACATCTGTTTGAGGTCGGCGGTGTCGACATTGACAGGAGCATCAACATCGGGAGGAGAGGTAATGGCTGCCCCGAGACCACCACATGCCTGGAGCATTGAGGGGTCGAGTGGGTCTCCACCTGCCTCGAGGCCTCCTGTTATGCAGGCCCCCCAGGACCAACCTGACCCGGCCCCGAGGAGACGTGAGGATTCCACGTCCTCATCAGTATCGAGGAGTCTCGTCGAGCGAAGGCTAAGAAGCACCGTCATCGTTTTCCTTCGACACATGGTGCCAGGAGCTCCGGGGTGTCAAGAGTCGGCACCTGAGAAGCGTTGGGCATCGAGAGGACCGCTCCCCCTCTGTACAGGAGGTGCCCATGCGTGAATCTCGTGGCAGCCCGATACCTCCTTCTGAGCCTCGATAGATTTTGCCACCGGCTGCTCCACCGACCCTGTAGCCTTTTTCCGATGGCGGCTCGCGACGAACGCATCCGGGCCCTGCTTCTGGAGGGATTGCTGCGCCAGTCTGCTTTGGTGTCGGGTGCTTGTGCCTTCTGTGCCGCCGGCTGCGGTGGTGTCTGGCTCTTTTCTTGCGAAGAGGTCCCCGGGACGTCGGTGGAGGAAGCTTCAATGCAGTCTAGGCGGACATCGCCATCGAGGACATCGTTCCTCGGCATCAAGGCAGGCTCAGTCTTGGAGTGCCCTGAGGGAGGTCTTACCCAATACTGAAGAGGAGCGTTCGTGGGAATCAGAGGAAGACCCCAGGTACTTTTCTTCTGACGAGGCCTTTGGGATTCCATCATTCTCCTTTCTGGTGGAGGGGAAGGGTCAGTCTCCATGGAGAGTCTGTCCTTTACATCTTTTGTCCGGAAAATAGCTACGGCTATTCCTTTCCCTATGGAGGTTGAGGATGAGCCCAGGGCTGAGATGCTTGAGGTCCTAGATTCTTGTCCACTTAGAGAGGCTGTGAAGGCTCCTCTACATAAGGTACTGAAGGAAGTCCTTATGCGGAACTGGCCGGTCCCTCTGTCTGGCCCCATGATCCCAAAGAAAACTGAATCTCAGTATCGGATCCACAGTGAACCTGTATTGATGAGGTCTGTTACCCCACAATTCCATGGTGGTGCACTCCGCCCTCAAGAGAGCCAAGAGTACTACTACTACTTATCATTTCTATAGCGCTACTAGAGAAGCGAGGACTCTTGATTCTTTTGGGAGGAAAACATATCAGACTGCTATGCTCGCCGCCAAAATTCATATCTTACCACCTCTTCATGAGTATTCACTTGCGGAACTCGGGGAGGCAACTGTCCAGCTTGGTTGATGCACTCCCTCCGGAGCAGGCCGAGCCTTTTCGCCAGGTGGTCAAGCAACAGAAGGCATGTCGAAAATTCCTGGCCAGGGGTACGTTAGACACTTTTGATGTAGCATCCAGGATTGCTGCCCAAGGTATAGTGATGCGCAGACTCTCACGGCTGCGTTTCTCTGACCTGGATCTTTCGGTCCAGCAGCGGATGGTGGATGTTCCTTGCTGGGAGGATAACCTTTTTGGTGAGAAAGTAGAGGATCTAGTTGACCAGCTCAAGAAGCACAATGATGCTATGGATTCTCTCTCCCGCCAGGCATCTTCTGCTACTACCTTCTCATCTAGGAGGTTTTTTGGAGGGAAAGGGAAATGGGACTTGATATACTGCCTTTCTGAGGTTTTTGCAACTACATTCAAAGCAGTTCACATATATTCAGGAACTTATTTTGTACCGGGGCAAAAAGAGGAGTGCTCCCTATTCCTATGCTAGGCGTAGGTATACTCCTGCTTCTCGGAAGCCTGCTCAGGCTCAGTCCCAGCACACTCGTTCTCGTCAACAGCGTGCGCCTAAGGGCACTGCGGCTACCCCGCAAAAGCAAGGGACGGGCTTTTAACTGGCTCCAGTTCAGCATAGCCTCAGTAAACGTGTCCGTACCGGACGACTTGCCATTTGAGGGGAGGTTAATGTTTTTTCACCAAAGGTGGCCTCTTATAATCTCCGACTGGTGGGTTCTTCAAGTTGTCTGGGTAGGATACACCCTCAATCTGGAATCCAAGCCTCCAAATTGCCCTCCGGGAGCTCAGTCCTACAGCTCCCAGCACAAGCAGGTACTTGCAGAGGAACTCTCCTTCTACAGGCCCAAGCGGTCGAACCCGTTCCACCAGAGGAAGAAGGGCTGGGATTGTATTCCAGGTACTTCCTTGTGCAAAAGAAAACGGGGGGATGCGTCCCATTCTAGACCTAAGGGCCCTGAACAAATTTCTAGTCCGAGAAAAGTTCAGGATGGTTTCCCTGGGCACCCTTGTTCCCATGATTCAGAAAAATGATTGGCTATGCTCTCTGGACTTAAAGGATGCTTACACACACATCTCGATACTACCAGCTCACAGGAAATATCTTCAATTTCGGCTGGGAACACAGCATTTTCAGTACCGTGTACTGCCTTTTGGCATGGTGTCTGCGCCCAGAGTGTTTACAAAATGCCTAGCAGTAGTCGCAGCGTCGCTAGGCAAACTGGGAGTGCATGTGTTTCCTTATCTCAACGATTGGCTGATGAAGAGCACTTCGAAGGAAGGTGCGCTGCAGTCCCTGTGAATGACTAGTCAGGTGCTGGAGCTACTGGGGTTCGTCATAAATTATCCCAAGTCCCATCTCACCCCAGTCCAAAAATTGGAATTCATTGGAGCTTTGGTGAACACTCGGACAGCTCGAGCTTATCTCCCCTAGGCAAGGGCAGACAACCTTCTGTCCCTGGTGTCCATGGTTCGAGCGTCTCAGCAGGTCATGGCTCGGCAGATGTTGAGACTTCTGAGGCACATGGCCTCCAAAGTTCATGTAACGCCCATGGCACATCTACATATGAGATCAGCTCAATGGACCCTAGCTTCCCAGTGGTTTCAAGTTGCGGTGGATCTAGAGGATGTAATCCAACTGTCCACCGACCTTCAGAATTCTCTTTAGTGGTGGATGATTCGATCCAATTTGACCATGGGACGACCATTCCAAGTTCCTCAGCCACAAAAGGTGCTGACAATGGATGCATCTCTCCTGGGGTGGGGAGCTAATGTAGATGGGCTCCACACTCAGGGAGCCTGGTCCTTTCAGGAAAGAGGTCTGCAGATCATCCTCCTTGAATTAAGAGCAATCTGGAACGCTCTAAAGGCTTTCAGAGATCAGCTGTCCAACCGAGTAATCTTAATTCAGACAATCAGGTTGACCTGTTTTACACCAACAAGCAGGGGGGCACCGGATCTCGCCCTCTGTGTCAGGAAGCCGTCCAGCTGTGGCTTTGGGCTCCTCGTCAAGGCATGTTTCTCCAAGCCACTTATCTGGCAGGCGTAAACAGCAGACTGGCCGACAGGTTGAGCAGGATAGTGCAACCTCACGAGTGGTCACTGAACATGGGTATAGTCTGCAAGATCTTCCGAGTGTGGGGCACCCCCTTGGTGGATCTTTTCGCCACTCAGATCAATCACAAGGTCCCTCAGTTCTGTTCCAGACTTCAGGCCCATGACAGACCAGCGTCAGATGCCTTTCTCCTACATTGGTGGTCAGGCCTTCTGTATGCGTATCCTCCCATACCTCTAGTAGGGAAGACTTTGCTGAAACTCAAGCAAGACTACGGAACCATGATCCTGATTGCACCCTTCTGGCCGCGTCAGATTTGGTTCCCTCTTCTTCTGGAGTTGTCCTCCGAAGAACTGTGGAGATTGGAGTGTTTTCCAACCCTCATCATTCAGAACGAAGGGTCGCTTCTACATCCCAACCTCCAGTCTCTGGCTCTCACGGCCTAGATGTTGAGAGCTTAGAATTTGCCTCCTTGGGTCTTTCAGAGGGTGTCCCCTGAGTCTTGCTTGCTTCCAGAAGAGATTCCACGAAGAGGTGTTACTCTTTTAAATGGAGGAGGTTTGCTGTCGGGTGTGACAGCAAGGCCCTAGATCCTCTTTCTTGTCTTACACAGACCCTGATTGAATACCTTCTACACTCCGTAAGAGTTCACCTTAGTGCGATTTAGTGCTTTTCATCTCCGTGTAGAGGGTAAGCCTATCTCTGGACAGCCTGTAGTTGTTTAGTTTGCTTTTGTCAAAGCCCCCTGTCAAACCTCCACCAGTGTCATGGGATCTCAACGTTGTTCTCACCTAGATTTGATATAAATTAACAGATAAAACGATTTTAAAAAAATCAAGTAATGAAGAACCCTATGTTTCCAATCAGACTTAGATCTACCTTGAAAATGTTTAAAATAATGGGTTAGATAAAGGACAGTTCCTAAAATTCCAAATGATCAACTAGTATAGTAAGATGCCAGAGGGGAGGAATGAGGGGACATATGATGAAGGTGGAAAGGGGATATACTCAGGAGTACTCTAAGGAAATACTCTTTATGGAACTACCTTCTGGCAGAGGTGGTGAAGAATTGTCTGCATTTGAATTCAAGAGAGCATGGGACGAGTATGTTGGATCTCTGAGGTAGAGGAAGGGATAGTATATGGAATGGTTGGGCAGCCTAGGTGGGCCATGTGGTCCTTATCTGCCATTATTTTCTGTTTCTAATTTAATGATTTAGTTATAAACAATTGTTTCCTGTCAGTTTGCTGTTTTCTGTGACTCCCAACCCCTTTACACTCTTGATTGTAGTTCTGAGGAGGACCCCCCCCCCCCATTCTTGGTACTTGTGGGGGGGGGGGGGCATCTCAGCTCTCAGCAGGGGCAGCCCAAGGCAGTTGACTTCGTGAGGCAGGAGATATGGCTTCTGCACAGTTTAGTCTTGGTAAAGCTTGGGTACATCCCAGTCATATGGACTGGCCAGGCAATGGATAAGGAAGGAGAAATTGGACTGGTTTGGCAGAACTTATGGAAAGGAAATAACAGGTAAGTCCAAAACACACCCATGGTATTCAAGAATTTTCAGTCTGAATGTAAAACAAGAATTGCCTTCAATTATCTCAGCTTTGACATAGGATACCTAGAAGTTGAAGGTAGCACTAGCCCCCTATAAAGGGGGGCTGAAGCTGGTTCTGAGGGTCTTGTTCCTGGTGCCATCTGCTGGCATAGTGATATATTTGTCCAGGCTGGTCTGGCAGGACTCAAAGGAAATTAACACAAATTCAAATTTTCCCTTCTTTGAACTGATCAGTGGGCCTAAAGTATAGCTGGAAAATCCTTCACAACTTTGATGTTGAAGCAGGTTTTAGAACAAGCTACTTTGCATTGCATATCATTCAGAATAGCCAATCTAACAGTTAGTTGTGAAGTTTTAAAAAGCTTCTATCAATGCTTCTAGACTGTTAATTGACCCCCCCCCCCCCCTTTTTATTTTTATTTTTTAAAGCGATCCAGTTATACTTCAGCTTAATAGGTTAGCTGTCTTCATGTTGTCTGCAGAACCTTCTAGGATGAGTTTGCTGGAGTTTGACATACAGTAGCTGTTTGTGCATGCCTGGTATGGCTTGAGTCCTAATATTTATTGGGTATTTAACAGACCACCATTTGAGACAAGCTGCCATAGTGGTACCATTTATAAATTATAGAGTAGTTTAAAACTTAACAGTCTGAACAAAGGAAAGAGGGTTGACACCTAAAAACTACAGCCGCCCCCCCCCACCCCACACACACACAAACAATTGAGATTAAAAACAGGAGGCAGACTAGGGACAACTAAGGGAAAAGGCCCTGCCCCCTGAATTATATATAGCCAGCATATAAAGTGAGTGCTCAACACCTATATACCAACTATTCAAAACTCTATTCTTGATTTTTTTTTTTTTTTTAATTCAGGTGCAAGTGGCATCAAGAGAATGATGTCTTATCCTGTGCATTAGCAGTGTGCAAGAAAATAGCGTAAGTATGGAGCCTTATTTCCTTCATTACAGAATCCTACAGCTGATTTTTTTTTTTATTCTTTCCAGCCTTGGCCTGTAATTGGTTCACTGGCTTGGTTAAGGAACACAGACATAGGAGCCAACTCTGTGTATAGTGTGGGTGCTTGAGCACCCCCAATATTGAGAGCATTCCTTATATGTGTCCAGGGAGGGGTTATTTCCACTGGGTTTAGCACCCCCAATAATTTTAAAAAGTTGACTCCTATGAACAGATCTATGATCTGCTGTCTGTAGGAAGAGCTTCATGAGGTCTGAAGCATGCGGTGCAATATATCATGCTGATAGCAAAGTATCTTTAAAAAAGGGGGGGGGCCTGATATTCAGCTGACAACGATCAGTGTTTGCTGACTGCCACCAATGTTATACCTGGAAATTCAGGAGAAGGTAATCCACCTAAGTGGATGAACGCTAACTCCCATGTAAATGTAACAGCGTAAAAAGAGTGGGAAGTGGACCAATGACTCCAGGGAAACAGGCTATAAGATTTTCAAGTACCACTTTATTCAGTGAGTCATTGAATAAAGTGGTACTTGGAAATCTTATATCCCGTTTCCCTGGAGTCATTGGTCCACTTCCCACCCTATACCTGGAAATTCAACATTTGGCCGTGTTCAGGTGCCAGCATTGAATTTCTGGGAATACAGAGCTTGTGAAAACATAGCTGCTTAAGTACAATATTCAGCACTGAACCGGCTACAAAGAACCACATAAAGATAGGACTGCCTTTTATTTTGGTCCTGTTCATGCTGTTATCTTAAGTGCCAGCTTAGGCTGTCTAAAACATTTTGAATATTAGACCCTGGGGTTTTGCTTTTGTTGCCGTAGTAAGTTGGCAGCTTTGATTTTGATTTGATTTTTAGGTATTGCATCAGCAATTCTTTGGCTTCTGTTTATGGAATTCCACTAACACTCAACCACTTGCCTCTTCAAGACCATGATTCTAACAATACCATTAATCCTAAGATGGTGGTGCTAGATGCTGGACGTTTTCAGGTGGGTGTGGAGACCTTTGTATGTAGTGCTGAAATTTTTGGTTATAGAACTAGTGATGAAGATTATATAGATGGTAATCCATTTGAGTTACTGCAGTTCCATTTCATAAATTGCCTAAGCTTATACATGAGATCTGACATTGTGTGCTCAGCCCTAACATTTTTGCTTGCTTGAAAAACAGTGTGCCATGTACTTGGTTGGAATCGCCTGGAGATCTTCAGTTTAGTTGCATTACTACAGATTTAAAAGATGAGGAAGAGGAGTTGTTACTAATGAGTGGAAAGTGTTCATCTTGTGAGGCAAGAGAGGTTACAGTGGTTTGTGTATACATGTATATATGTGTATCTATAGATTTAGTTCTGTTAATTAGAACTTTAATAGTGATGGAGTAAAATTGTTCTACTTGGATTTGTTTTTATCTTTTATATATTCAAATGTGGTTCACATGCTTATGTATCAACTGTAATCTGCTGAGAATTCTTAGATTGTGTGGAGTATAAATAGTTTAAATTAAAATAACATATGTGCATGCGCACACAATTTAGAAAGGGGTTTTGAGGTGTCTTCTTTACCTCCCTCTTGCAGAAACAGAAAATGCAAAGTGTTTTGTGTGCCCACGCTTTCAGCAGCATTGGTCAAAGGCAGGGATGTGTAGGTGAGTTCTTTCATTTAGTATAATGTGAGTAGATTGAAATAGTCCAGATTAAGATGCTAGTTAGATCATTTGCAGATTTTCCAGTCAATAGTCAGCCAGCAGCAGTTGGTGTTTCTTTAAGCACCAACCACCGCTGGCTATATTAGACGCATACATTCAGTGCTGAACCCCAGACTGGCATTTAATATCCAGGTAGTTGATGTTACCAAAGGCATCTGGTTATGGCCAATATTTAGTGCCATACCCATGTAGATAACCATCATGTTGCACCACAGGACATGCCTGTTAAATTCAGTACAGGTGCACAGACAGTTCTGTAGTGCCTCCTTAACTTCATCTCCTCCCTAGACCATCCAGGCACTTACCCAGAGAATGCTGTGGTAGAACAGCAAAACTGCCTAGTTAAGAGCTGTTGAATATTGTCTCTAGGGCCAGCCAGCATGATTTAACCAGACAGGAGCCTCTCCTGCCTGGTTAAATTGCTTTAAATATTGAGGCTTACTCCTCATCCCACCAGACCAGTCCAGACAGTTGGATTTGTGCTGTCCTTCCGGCAGGTGGAGACTGAACTACTGAGCTGTGATATCACCATTTAAGAATGTTGTACAATTCCGTTGGCCTTTCAGTGTTTCTCAATTTCTAGCAGGTGGTAACTTCCCCTGCAACTTGTGGTGGTCTGGTAAGAGTTTTATTTCCCCCATTTCTTTGGTCCATCATATGAAAAATTAGGGCTGTGTAACAGCTGGGAGTCCCAGGTTCCTCTTCCTCCTCCTCTCCTCATCCCCCCCCCCCCCCCCCCCGACCAAACAACCCTTTTCTTAGGTTAGGCTTTTCTTGTGCCCCAGAACTTTTCCTATGGGGGAGGGGGGGGGGAGTGGAGAACCTGCTCAACAGCCAATTTAAGTAGCAGTTGGCTGTACCAGTGCTGCTTTTGTCTCGGTTTGTTTAAACCACTGTGGTTTACCTGAAGGAAGAAAAAAAAAAGGTTTGTGTATTTGACTGTTGATTTTCTTTGTCAGATTAGCCTCCATCCAGGGCCACACGAGTTTTCACTATGGCAGTGCTGCAGGATAAAAACAAGTGCTGTTGCATTTGTGGGATGCAAAAGTTGGCTACTACAGTGGTGGGAAAATGCCGACAGTATGAGAAGAAAGCTTCTGTTTCTTTTCTCTTTGCTGAAGGACTGGGATGAGCACTCTGGTTCCTCCAGCTAGGTTGCGGCAGACCCTATTTTGGCAGGAACCACTGCCATGTTTGCAGCACCTGTAGTGGTTTATGCCAGTGACAAGCCGCCTCAGTTGTCTCCCTCGGCAGTGACAGATCTTTCTCTCTTGCAGTTGGTCATGGACTCGGGTTTTGCTTTAAATTTTCTTCTAATTTCTTTTCCAAGGTGTTCTCTATTATTCATTCATTTCAGTGTTTATATACCACTTAGACCTAAATGGTTTACAGTTTCATTTTACAGGTACTACTAGGTCTGTCCCTAGTGGGTTCACAATCTAAGTAGTACATTGTACTACTGCTGTACCTACAAATGATAGCATGAAAGCTGACATCTGGAACTTCCCATACTGTAGAAGTGATGTGATATCTAAGTGGTCTATGGCGAGGATTCACCCGGTAGCATCTCAACAATCTGAAAGATTCAAACTACCCAAGGTAGATGCAGTGCTTTTACTGTGATGAGAGAGACTACTGTCTAGTTTGGGGGGGGGGGGGGGGTTGGATATAGCATTAAAAAGAAAAAGTTCTCTAGGACCACAAGATGGAGGTGTTTTTAAAGCAAGCATTTTAAAAAGTTGCTCTGTTAGCCTTGCATGCGACTGTCTATGAGGCTGTGTAGCCCAGGCATAATTTAGATTGTCAGAACAGATGGTGGTAAAAGCTATGCAGTTGTCAGCTGGGCATGATCTAGTTTCACCTTTTTAGATTTTGGCACAACCTGTTTGGTAGATGCTTTTATATGATTTAATCAGCTTCAGGGAAAAAAAAAAGGCTCTCCACCATTTTCCACAGACAAGCAGGGAACATGCAGGCATACTTGTGGTGACGACATCCCTGATGGATCTGCTATACTGCAGCCCCATCATGTGCATCCCACCTGCAGAACGGCTGCCTCGGCCTCTTCATCACATCCAACCATTGCATTCTCTGATACCCCCAGAGGCCACAGGGTTTCCAGTTCTTCTGCCCAACTGGAGGCAGTCTTGCCTGTACAGGCAGTAGGGACATCAGCATCCCAAGGCTCGTAGCTCTTGAGCTGCTGCTCCACCCCCACACTGCCCAAGTACCTGGCAGCGTCCAAGGGTCTTGCTTTGCATCACAAGCAATCAACCCGCAATCGTCATCCACTCAGCCGCAAAAGCACTGCAGACTGCATCAAAAAGAAGCTTCTAACCAGCACTTCAGAGGTCAGTGATAAGCAAGCCTGTGGGGAGAAGGGCAAGGGGAAACAGCGCACAAAGACTAAATGCCATCACTTGGGTGATGGGGCCCCTCCTAGGGCAGCATGCTTTTGCTGTGGAGCTCTACACTGTCGGTACAAGGTCTTACCAATTGGCTTGACATCAGCTCCTAGAGTCTAGTAATCGTAGCTGCAATACTTCACTGATGGAGCATCCACATATTCCCCTACCTGAATGATTGATTAATCAAAGCAGCCTCTCAGGACTCCGCCAGCACTACACAACAGTCTACAATATGACTTCTAGAACTCCTCAGATTTGTCATCAACTACCCCAAATCACATCTTCAGCCAATACAGACCTTAGAATTCATAGGGGCTCTCCTCGATACAACTCATGTCAAGCATTCCTTCCTCAACCAAAGGCAAAGAATATACTACATCTAGCCACTCAGCTGTCGACTCAGACATCTGCTTATCAAATGCTGTACCTCAGTCACATGGCTTCAACGGTCCATGTAAAGCCATTGGCCTGACCTTCATGTTCGAATTCCTCATTGGACGTTCTCCTCTCAATGGTCACAGGACTACTATCCATTCGAATCCAAATAACTTCACAATTCTGCCACTCCACAGTGGTAGATGATATCCAACAATCTTACCCAAGGTCTTCTGTTCCAACTCCCTCCCTCCCATATCACATCTCACCACAGATGTTCCCCTGACGGGCTAGGGAGCTTACCTCAATGGTCTCCATACACAGGGTTCTCGATCTCCACGAGAGCAACATCATATCAATCTCCTGAAATTGCGAGCTGTTTGGAACACTCTCAAAACCTTGCAGAATCATATTCTCAATCAGGTTGTACTAGTTCATGTAGACAGTCAAGCAGCGATGTATTACCTGAACAAAAAAGGAGGGACTGGATCTTACCTTCTCTGACAAGAAGCAATCCAAATTTGGACTTGGCAGCTTCTCAAAACATCTTTATAAGAGCTATTTATCTAGCCAGAAAACAGAATGCCATAGCAGAAAAACTCAGCAGAGTCCTTCAACCCCCACAAATGGGGTCTCGGCACCTCAGTCGTTCGTCAAATATTTCAGCAGTGGGGAACCCAGTTATAAACCTGTTCGCTTCTTCTCAAAATAAGCAGCTTCCCCACTTCTGTTCCAGACTTTATGCTCCCAACCGCATAGCCCCAGATGCCTTCTTGCTCGGATGGATCTACTATATGTTTCCCCCCACTGCTTCTCATAGGGAAAACTCTTCTCAAACTACACTGAGACCAAGGGACCATGTTTCTAATTGCTCCCTATTGGCCTCATTTCTGGTTCCCTCTTGTAGAGTTGTCATCCAGGGACCTGTTCAGGTTTGATCCTTTTTTCAACTTCAATAACAGAACAAGGAATCCCTCCCTCATACAGACATCACTCTCTGGCTCTTGAAGGCTTGGTACTTGATGACATAGACCAGCTTTCACTGAACCTTCCTCACAAAGTCTCTAGACTACTTCTTGCTTCTGGGAAACCTTCCACATGAAAATGTTACCGTTTAAAGTGGAAAAGATCCTCTGTTGCCAGGAAGTCTGTACTTTTAGGCAGTATTTACAGCCCCAATATATGAATGAAGGTTTTTGGGGTTTTTTTTTAAATTAAAAGCTGGTAGATCTGTTACTCACTCATACCCTTTTGGGAGTGGATTTCAACACAACTTGGAACCCAGAGTTGGATAGGTCTGATAATCCCCAACATTTGAAAATTTAAACCGAGTAGAGGTCTCCCCAGTCTGTGATGTCTTTTGAACCTTCAGACATGGTTGCATCCAGCAGAAAGACTACACTTATTGGTCAAGGGCACATTCCAGGCAGTCACGCATAGATTACTTGGTTGCCAGGGAGCTTTTCTCCCAGATTACTGGGGCTCAGGCCCTTACGCAGTGTTGAATCGTGCTATGGTGCTCCTAGACTGGTTGCCTAGGGGACTGGAATTGAATTTGTGGGGGTGGGCCTTTCTGCAGTGCCTGTAAAAGGATGTCAGGTTCAGGGAGAAGTTATTGCCGTGTTGGAAAAATTGCAAACAGATTTGACTTGTGAATCTGAATCTGTTCTCTGTTGGGAAGCTGCTAAAGTGGTGCTCCAAGGAGAGAGAATCGGCTATTCTAGCCATGCTAAGAAAGCTTGTGATGTGGAGATTATTCACTTGGGAAACTACAGGTGCTATGTAAATGCTTTAGGGTCACACATAGAACAACACATCTTGTAGTGCTGAAGCAGTCTGCTGAAGTGGTGAAACTTGGATCCAAGTCCGGAAATTGGATTATATGTTATGAGAGGAACAGAAGGGCTCCTGAGGATGACAAAATTATGACAGACTGTCATTGGTTGAGATTTTTTTTTAAGTGATCATTTTTGATGTTGTTGGACTGATTCATAGGAAAGCCCAGTGTGCAATGATAGATACAAGTGGCTGGAAAAGGTTTTTTTAGCACATTTAAAATAGTCACATATAAGTTTCTGAGCACATCATAATCATTTTTTAATATTTAAAGAATTTGAATAATGTTTTATAGTTTTGATAAGCTTTGTCAAAAGCCATGGTACTAAACAAGGATGTCCATTGTTGACCCTGCATTTTGTACTTACCTTAAATCCCCATATTAGGGGTATACATGCTAACCTGGATATTTCGGGGGTGAAGCTGGGCTCAAATTGGCAGATTTCACAGATGACCTCTTAGTTTAATGTAATAGACCCTCAATGGTCTTTGGGGACCTTTATTAGAAAGCTTTAAATAATATGGGGATTATGTGGGTTTTTGTCTAAATTTAGCTAAGTCTGAAGCTTTGCCCTCCACAGTAGCTACAGAGCACACTTGGGTGGATTCTTTTTCACTATAGTGGGCAACTGGTTCCTTTAAATACCTACGGATCTGACTAACACCACCTACTTCGGGGTTGTACTCTGTGAATGTTGCTTGCTTGTTTGTTGGTCATCGCTGAATGCCAGTTAGAGAGTTGGAAAGCTTTGCCCTTATAACTAGTCAACATCTAGAGGTGGCTGGTTCAAATCCCACTGTTGTTCCTTGGGCAAATCACCTAACCCTCCATTGTCTAAGGTACAAAATTAGATTGTGAGCCCTCCAGGGACAGAGAAATATCCAGTATACCAGAGAAATATCCAGTATACCTGAATGTATCTCACCTTGAGCTACTTCCGAAAAAAGTGTGAGCAAAATCCAAATAAATTTGTATGGTAATTTTTCCTCAGTGGCTGTATATTGCAGACGCTACCAATCTGATTATTACAGAAAGATCTCAGGTGTTATTTCTCAATTTTGTAGGGCAATATCTGATGGGTAATTGGGTTAAAACTTAAATTTTTATAATTTGACCTGGTTGCTGCAGCATGTTTTACTCCCACCACCATTTTACGCCACTCTGGCTAGAAGAGGCCTTTTATGCGCCCTACTGGCTTACCTCTGTGGTACAGAATGGGGGGGGATTGCTTCCTGCTTATTTACAGTGCAGTGTTCTCCTGTGCCTGCTGCATTATGCATGGGGTGTGCTCACTTGCCAATTTAGGGAGGGGGAACCTAGCTGTCACTGATCAACTGTCCATTTGGGGTAATTTTAGCGTTTGAGTCCGGTTTAGAGAATCCTGCTTCTGCTGCAAGGCCTACAATTTTTGGAGTAGGTTTTGGTATGAATGGGGCTGGCTTTTGCCTCTCGAGACGCTGCGTCAGGGAGAGGGCCTTTGGTGGGGTGACAGGTTTGCCTACTACCAGTTGAAACATGCACTCTTTGAATCTGGCCTCGCTGGGTCACTGAATAGGAAAGAAGCTCAGGACTTTGAGGTCACCACTTCCATATCTGAAATTTGCAAGTCCTTATACATTTTGGACAGCATGAAGGTTTGGCAGTGGTGAAGCAGAGATGGGAACAGGATCTGGGGCACACATTGGGTAAGTTGGATTAGGTTAGCAATATTAAGAGTCAACCAGGGCTATTTGCTAATGCAGGAATACAGAATGTTATTTCCAAGTTCTGCACATGGCATATTACACCCAGGTACATTGTTGAAGGCTCATAGGGTACTGTCGGCACTTTGTGGCAAATGCCATCAAGCTGATAGTATCTACTATCATTCCTTTTGGGCTTGTGCTGTAATTCCGCAGTTTTGGAGAAAGGTGTACATAACCACTATTCCCCGAGGACAAGCAGGCTGCTTGTTCTCACATGTGGGTCGACGTCCGTGTCTGCCCAGGAATCGGCATTTTGCAAGCAAAATATTAAAAAAAAGTTTTGCCAGAGTCTTCTGGCACACTTGCAGCGCGCACCAATTTTCCGCGCATCGCGCGAACGCATTCCTCAGTTTTCTTTTCTCCGCATTGAGGTGTGGTAGAGGGTTTTTTTTTTCTGTGCTCCTCTCAGGCCCGGGAAAGAGTCTTCCTTCGTTTTGTGGCTTTTTGCCTTATTTTCTTTTCTTTTTTTTTCCAAACAAAATTCTACTGTTTAAAAAAAAAAAAACCAGACACTCCCGTAGTTACTTTATTTTTGCCCTTTTAAAGTTTCCTTTGTTTTTGACGCGGCCGGGTTGATCCCTTCTTTATGTGCCCTTTTTTTTTCTTCTAATAGGCACAATTGCGTCTTTTTCGCGAAGCCGTTTTTTCCTTCCATGTCATCAAAAACACCCAGCGGCTTCAAATGTTGTACCCTGTGCAACCAGACCATCTCAGGTACCGATACCCACACCTGGTGTATCCAGTGCCTTAGGCCCGACCATAGCCCAGCCGCTTGTAGTCTGTGTCTTCATATGAAGAAACGGACCCAAGCGTTTCGAAGCCCAACGAGAAAAGCTTTTTGGGGCTCGGTCTGGTCCTTCGACGACATCGGTACTGAGGTCGGCGACGTCGGGAGCAGAGGTAATGGCTGCTGAAAGACCTATTCGTGCTGGGAGCAGTGAGGCATCGAGTGGGTTTCCACCTGCCTCGAGGCCTCCTGTTATGCAGGCCCCCCAGGACCGACCTTCGTCAGACCCGGCCCCAAGGAGGCATGAGGATTCTCATCAGTACCGAGGAGTCTTGATGACGGGCGTCGAGCAAAGGCGAAGAAGCACCATCATCGTTCTCCTTCGACACACAGTGCCGGGAGCTCCGGGGCATCAAGGGAATTGGCGCCCGAGATGTGTCGGCACCGAGAGGATCGCTCCCCCTCTATTCAGGAGGTGCCGATGCATCGGTCTTCTGGCAGCCTGGTACCTGCTCCCGAGCCTCGACAGATTCTGCCACTGGCTCCTTTACCGACCCCGCAGCCTTGTCTGATGGCGTCTCTCAACGAGCGCATCAGGGCCCTGCTTCCAGAGCTTCTGGAAGGATTGCTGCGCCAGTCTGCTTCAGTGTCGGGGGTGCTTGTGGCTTCCGTACCATCTGCTGCAGCGGCATCTGGCCCTTTGCCTGTGGTGAAGTCCTCGACCTCGGTGCCGCCTGCGGCATCGGTGTCAGCTGCTACCCAGGTTGACTCCCCTTCATTGGTGGAGGAAGGTTCGCTGGAGTCCAGGCGGGCGTCGACTTCTCTGCACCATCATCGAGGACGTCGTTCCTCGGCATCGAGGCAGGCTGTGCTCTGAGGGACATCTTGTCCAATACTAAAGATGAGCGTTCGTGGGAGGAAGAGGAGGATCCCAGGTACTTTTCTTCTGACGAGTTCTATGGTATTCTATAACAGCAAAATCAGTCCCTTCATCTCTGAGCACTCTACCAGAACCCTTATCCACACTCTATCACCTCTCGTCTTGATTATTGTAACCTGCTTCTCACCGGTCTCCCTGTTAGCCATCTCTCTCCTCTTCAATCAGTCCAAAACTCTGCTGCGCGACTCATTTTCTAGCAAAGTCGCTATGCTCACATTAGCCCTCTCCTTAAGTCACTTCATTGGCTCCCTATCCGTTTCCGCATTCAATTCAAACTTCTCTTATTGACCTATAAGTGCATTCACTCTACCACTCCCCAGTACCTCTCCACTCTTGTCTCTCCCTACGCCCCCTCTCGGGTACTCCGTTCTGTAGATAACTCTCTTAACTGTCCCCTTCTCCTCTACTGCTAATTCCAGACTCAGTTCCTTTTATCTTGCTGCACCTCTCGCCTGGAATAGACTACCCGAGCCTGTAGGTCTAGCCCCGTCTTTGGCTGTTTTCAAGTCCAAACTTAAAGCCCACCTCTTTACCACTGCTTTTGACTACTAACCACTACTCACTTGCCCTGTCCTTTTATCCTCACCTCTTTATTCCCTTACCCTTATTGTTCGGTCTGTTTACTTGTCTTATCTAGATTGTAAGCTCTTTGAGCAGGGACTGTCTTTTTGTGTATGGTGTATAGCGCTGTGTATGCCTTGTAGCGCTATAGAAATAAGTAGTAGTAGTATTCCCTCTGAACCTTCCCCTCCACTAGAAAGGAGACTTTCTCCACCGGAGAGCCTATCCTTTACCTCCTTTGTCTGGGAAATGGCTGCGGCTATTCCCTTCCCTATGTAGGTTGAGGATGAGCCCAGGGCTGAGATGCTTGAGGTCCTGGATTATCCTTCTCCGCCTAGAGAGGCTGCAACGGCTCCTTTGCATAATGTACTGAAGGAAGTCCTTATACGAAACTGGTCGTTCCCTCTGTCTTATCCCGTGATCCTGAAAAAAACTGAATCCCAATATTGGATCCATGAGGAACCTGGATTGATGAGGTCTCGGCTACCTCACAATTCCATGGTGGTGGACTCCGCTCTCAAAAGAGCTAAGAGCACTAGGAACTATGCCTCGGTGCCCCAGGCAGAGAATCTAGAACCTCGGACTCTTTTGGGAGAAAGGCGCATCAGGCCGCTATTCTCGTTGCCAAAATCCAGACATACCAGCTCTTCACAAGCATCCACTTGCGGAACTCGGTTGATGCACTCCCACTGAAGCAAGCCGAGCCTTTTCGCCAGGTGGTCAGGCAACAGAAGGCGTTTCAAATTCCTGGCCAGGGGTATGTTAGACACTTTTGATGTAGCATCCAGGATCCGCTGCCCAAGGTATAGTGATGCGCAGATTCTCATGGCTGCTTGTCTGTGACCTGGATCATTCAGTCCAGCAGCAGAAGGCAGATGTTCCTTGTCGGGGGGATAACCTTTTTGGTGAGAAAGTAGAGGATCTGGTTGACTAGCTCAAGAAGCACAATGATGCTATGGATTCTCTCTCCCACCGGGCATCTTCTGCTACTACCTTCTCATCTAGGAGGTTTTTTGGAGGGAAATGGGACTTGATATACCACCTTTTTGAGGTTTTTGCAATATCAACTACATTCAAAGCAGTTTACATATATTCAGGTACTTATTTTGTACCGGGGCAAAAAGAGGAGTGCTCCCTATTCCTATGCTAGGCGTAGGTATACTCCTGCTTCTCGGCAGCCTGCCTAGGCTCAGTCCTAGCGCGCTAGTTTTCGTCAACAGCGTGTGCCTAAGGCCACTGTGGCTCCCCAGCAAAAGCAAGGGACGGGCTTTTGACTGGCTCCAGTTCAGCATAGCCTCAGTAAAAGTGTCCGTACCATCCGGTTGGAGGGAGGTTAATGTTTTTTCACCAAAGGTGGCCTCTTATAATCTCCAACCGGTGGGTTCTTCAAATTGTCCGGTTAGGATACACCCTCAATCTGGACTCCAGGCCTCCAAATTGCCCACCAGGAGCTCAGTCCTACAGCTCCCAGCACAAGCAGGTACTTGCAGAGGAACTCTCCGCCCTTCTACAGGCCCAAGCGGTCGAACTCGTTCCACCAGAGGAAGAAGGGCTGAGATTCTATTCCAGGTACTTCCTTGTGCAAAAGAAAAATGGGGGGATGCATCCCATCCTAGACCTAAGGGCCCTGAACAAATTTCTTGTCCGAGAAAAGTTCAGGATGGTTTCCCTGGGCACCCTTGTTCCCATGATTCAGAAACACGATTGGCTACACTCTCTGGACTTAAAGGATGCTTACACACACATCTCGATACTACTAGATCACAGGAAATATGTTCTATTTCGGCTGGGAACACAGCATTTTCAGTACCCTGTACTGCCTTTTGGCCTGGTGTCTGCGTACAGTGTTTACAAAATGCCTAGCTGTAGTTGCAGTGTCGCTGTGCTCACTGGGAGCCCATGTGTTTCCTTATCTCGACAATTGGCTGATGAAGAGCACCTCAAAAGAAGGTGCTCTGGAGTCTGTGCGAATGACTATTTGGGTGCTAGAGCTACTGGGATTCGTCATAAATTATCCCAAGTCCCATCTCACCCCAGTCCAAAAATTGGAATTCATTGGAGCTCTGGTGAACACTCAGACAGCTCGAGGCAAGGGCGGACAACCTTCTGTCCCTGGTGTCCATGGTTCAAGCGTCTCAGCAGGTCACGGCTCGGCAGATGTTGAAACTTCTGAGGCACATGGCCTCCACAGTTCATGTCACGCCCATGGCACGTCTATATATGAGATCAGCTCAGTGGACCCTAGCTTCCCAGTGGTTTCAAGCTGCGGGGGATCTAGAAGATGTAATCCAACTGTCCACCGGCTTTCGGAATTCTCTTCAATGGTGGACGATTCAATCCAATTTGACCATGGGACGACCATTCCAAGTTCCTCAGCCACGAAAAGTGCTGACGACGGATGCATCTCTCCTGGGGTGGGGAGCTCATGTAGATGGGCTCCACACTCAGGGAGCCTGGTCCTTTCAGGAAAGAGGTCTGCAGATCATCCTCCTGGAATTAAGAGCAATCTGGAACACTCTAAAGGCTTTCAGAGATCGGCTGTCCAACCAAGTAATCTTCAGACAGACAATCAGGTTGACATGTTTTACCCAACAAGCAGGGGGGCACCGGATCTCGCCCTCTGTGTCAGGAAGCCGTCCAGATGTGGCTTTGGGCTCGCCATCAAGGCATGTTTCTCCAAGCCACTTATCTGGCAGGCATAAACAACAGACTGGCCGACAGGTTAAGCAGGTTAGTGCAACCTCACGAGTGGTCACTGAACGTGGGCATAGTCCGCAAGATCTTCCAAGCGTGGGGCACCCCCTCAGTGGATCTTTTTGCCACTCAGATCAATCACAAGGTCCCTCAGTTCTGTTGTAGACTTCAGGCCCACAACAGACTAGCGTCGGATGCCTTTCTCCTACATTGGGTGACAGGCCTTCTGTATGCGTATCCTCCCATACCTCTAGTAGGGAAGACTTTGCTGAAACTCAAGCAAGACTACGGAACCATGATCCTGATTGCACCCTTCTGGCCGCGTCAGATTTGGTTCCCTTTTCTGGAGTTGTCCTCCGAAGAACCATGGAGATTGGAATGTTTTCCAACCCTCATCACTCAGAACGAGGGGTCGCTTCTACATCCCAACCTCCAGTTTCTGGCTCTCACGGCCTAGATGTTGAGAGCTTAGAATTTGCCTCCTTGGGTCTTTCAGAGGGTGTCTCCTGAGTCTTGCTTCCAAAAAAGATTCCATGAAGAAGTGTTATTCTTTCAAATGGAGGAGATTTGCCGTCTGGTGTGACAGCAAGGCCTTAGATCCTCTTTCTTGTCCTACACGGACCCTGTTTGAATACCTTCTACACTTACCAGTCTGGCCTCAAAACCAACTCAGTAAGGGTTCATCTTAGTGCGATTAGTACCTATCATCGCCGTGTAGAGGGTAAGCCTATCTCTGGACAGCCTGTAGTTGTTTAGTTTGCTTTTGTGAAAGCCCCCTGTCAAACTTCCACCAGTGTCATGGGATCTCAACGTCGTTCTCACTCAGCTGATGAAAGCTCCTTTTGAGCCACTGAATTCCTGCCATCTGAAGTACTTGACCTGGAAGGTCATTTTCTTGGTGGCAGTTTCTTCAGCTCGTAGGGTCAGTGAGCTTCAGGCATGCACCTTATATCAAGTTTCATCACAAGAGAGTAGTCCTCCGCACACACCCTAAGTTCCTGCCAAAGGTGGTGTCGGAGTTCCATCTGAACCAGTCAATTGTCTTACCAACATTTTCCCGTCCTCATACTCGCCCTGGCGAAAGCAGTTTGCACACCTTGGACTGCAAGAGAGCATTGGCCTTTTATGTGGCGCGGATGAAGCCCTTTAGACAGTCCGCCCAGTTGTTTATATCTTTTGATCCCAACAGGAGGGGAGTCGCCATCAGAAAACGCACAATCTCCAATTGGCTGGCAGATTGCGACTCTGGAGGGCCACGTCATGGCTCACAATGTTAGAGCTATGGCTGCGTCAGTGGCTCACTTAGTCAGCCTCCATTGAAGAGATTTGCAAAGCTGCAACATGGTCATCAGTCCACACATTCACATCTCACTACTGCCTCCAGCAGGATACCCGACGGGACAGTTGGTTTGGGCAGTCAATGCTGCAGAATCTGTTCAGGGTTTAGAATCCAACTCCACCCCCTAGACCTATTTTTGTTCTGTTCCAGGCTGCACTCTCAGTTAGTTGTTTGTTTTCAGGTCAATCTCTGTTATGTTCTCGCCGTTGTGAGGCCCAATTGACCAATGTTCATTGTTTTGAGTGAACCTGGGTGCTAGGGATACCCCGCATGTGAGAACAAGCAGCCTGCTTGTCCTTGGAGAACACAAACATACATACCTGTAGGAGGTATTCTCAGAGGACAGCAGGCTGATTGTTCTCACAAACCCGCCCACGTCTCCTTTGGAGTTGTTGGTGGTTGTTTATTTGCTTTTTGATTAAACTGAGCAGGAACGCTCATGCGACAGGCAGGAATATGGACGTGCATGCGTGGTGTGCGCTACACGCGTGCCAGAAGACTCTGGAACATTTTTAAATATTTTGCTGGTAAAATTGCCGGTTTTCCAGGCCAACGCAGACGTCGACCCACATGTGAGAACAAGCAGCCTGCTGTCCTCGGAGAATACTGTCAGCTATCGTTGTCTAGGGTTGGTCCCGGGGTCCACTTCACAGAGGCAGTGGGTTCCCAAAGAATACGCAATCCACACGGATTTGGATATATAAAGTATATTATATTTGCATATATGCATTGGCTCACAGCATTTAGTACAGGTAGCTGGTATATGCCTGTATCTGTGTGTGTTTAAGGAAGAGAGAGAAAGAAGTAGTGCATGCAGAGCCCGGTGTGCTCTGCTTGCAGGGAGAGAGGGCAGAGATGCCCCCGGACAGAGAGCAGTGCCCCAGACAGAGAAAAGGGGGGGGGGGGCAGTAGACCCCAAGCTGAGCTCTGTGCTCTGCTGCACAGAGAGAGCGAGAGCCCTAGTGAGCTCTGCTTTATACCTAATAAGAACTTAGGCCCAGATGCATCAACCAAACGTAAAAAAAGCAAAATCGTTAAAGCCATTACCGAATTTTAAAAAACGACCAATGCTCCAAAAAAAGAAGTCGCACAAGTTCGGTGCGGTATTGTAAAGAACGATGCACTAATCCCCGTCGGTAATCGGCTCGTAAAGCATGCGCAGAGCAGCCAAGCGTTATGCTGGCTGCTCTGCGCATGCCAGAAACGTAAGAAAAAAAAGAAAACACAAACACGTGGCTCCCCACTTTCCCCTGCATGTCTCCACAAACATTAAAGGATCGGGAGGGGGCAAAGGCGCTCATCAGCAGCGTCCTGTATGGACGGCCTTGCCTTGTCCCCGCTGCTCCCCGCTGCTCCGTTTGTGAAAGAAAAGCTTTTAAAAATGAAACCTTTGCAGTTGCTGGGATCCCCCTCCCTTCCTTCCTGTCTCTCTCTTCTTCAGTCGGCAATGCTCCGCCTCCTGCCCTCCTCCACCTCCGTGCCCCACCCCCCCTCCACCATAATGGCCTGTGCAGCGCCTCTCACCTATGTTTGAAGGCGCTGCACAGGATGGATCAGCTGTTCTTGAGCTCTTCTGTCTCCTCCGATGTCTCCTTCTTCTTCCTGTGTCCGCCCTCCTCTGACGTCAGTTATCTACGTAGAGTAGTCCTCCACACTCACCCTAAGTTCTTGCCAACATTCTTTCCCCATCCTCATTCCTGCCCTGCTGAACGTCAGCTGCACACATTGGACTGCAAGAGAGCATTGGCCTATCTGGAGCGGACACAGCCCAACAGACAGTCCGCCCAATTGTTTGTTTCTTTTGATCCCAACAGGAGGGGAGTGGCTGTGGGAAAACGCACCATATCCAATTGGCTAGCAGATTGCATTTCCTTCACTTACGCCCAGGCTGAGCTGGCTCTTGAGGGTCATGTCACGGCTCATAATGTTAGAGCCATGGCAGCGTCGGTAGCCCACTTGAAGTCAGCCACTATTGAAGAGATTTGCAAAGCTGCGACGTGGTCATCTGTCCACACATTCACATCTCATTACTGCCTGCAGCAGGATACCCGACGCGACAGTCGGTTCGGGCAGTCAGTGCTTCAGAATCTGTTCGGGGTTTAGAATCCAACTCCACCCCCCTAGGCCCATGTTTGTTCTGTTCCAGGCTGCACTCTCAGTTAGTTGGTAAATTTTTTAGGTCAATCTCAGTTATGTCCTCGCAGTTGCGAGGCCCAATTGACCATGGTTGTTGTTTTGAGTGAGCCTGGGGGCTAGGGATACCCCATCAGTGAGAACAAGCAGCCTGCTTGTCCTCGGAGAAAGCGAATGCTACATACCTGTAGAAGGTATTCTCTGAGGACAGCAGGCTGATTGTTCTCACAAACCCGCCCGCCTCCCCTTTGGAGTTGTGTCTTCCCTTCTCTTTGTCTTGCTACATATGAGACTGGCCGGCACGAGCCAGTTCGGGCGGGAAGACGGCCGCACATGCGCGGTGCGCATCGACGCGCAAGGACTAGCAAAGGACTTTGCTAGAAAGTGTTCCGATTGGAGGGGCTGCCGTGGACGTCACCCATCAGTGAGAACAATCAGCCTGCTGTCCTCGGAGAATACCTTCTACAGGTATGTAGCATTCGCTGTGTCCACACTGGGCTTCTGTCCTCAGACCACCTGCTTCAGGTAAGCAACCTAGCTTTTCTTGAAAGATAGTCAAAGGGCTGGCATTTGCCTCTTTGACGATGCAACTGGCTACTTTGTCCTATTTTTAGAGGTAGTGAAGGGAAAGTTTTGTATCTGGATGTAGTATGTTTTTTTTTTCCCAGAGTTTAAACTTCATCAGTCCACCTCATCTTCTGATTTCCTGCTGGGATTTAAATTTTGGTCTTGTCTACCTTAATTCAGCCTCCTTTTAAACCTCTGGATTCTGTAGCCTTAAAATACATTAGTTTTAAGACACTTTTTTTTTTTTCCTTGTAGCTATTTGGCTAGGAGAATTTCAGAATTGCAGCCTTGTCCTGTAGAGAACTTCTTTTGGTTTCTAGCAAGGAAAAGGTTGTGCTTAGACTAGACTATATTCCATCCTTCCTTCCCAAAGTAGTGTCATGTTTCCATCTGAATCAGACTTCTAAGACTAAGGTCCTACAAAATGGATAAAGAGAGAGAGGGTAATACAATTGTATTGCACAAATTATATATGGGATGCATGTTGAAGTACTTGAAGACTTTGGAGGAGATGGAAATCTGAGCTCTATTTTCAGTGGCACAGCATCAAAGCAACAATTAGTCAAAGGGTTAAAGAGGCTGTTGCTTCTGCATGTATTTTCCATACTCATCTAATTCCAGAAGTTTGGAAAGCTCATGGTACAAGGGGTCAATCTGCTTCTTGGTCAGAGCACTCCTTAATGCAATCTCATGGAATTTGCAAAATGGTAAACCTGGAAATCTATACATTCTTTTGTCTATCACTATACATTTGCATGTTCAAGCTAGAAGTGATGTAGCTCTTGAGGCCAAAGTTTTAGCAGCAGGGATTTTATTGTCTCACCCTCAGTAAGTACTGTTTTGGTACATCCTAAGTTTCTGGACCGGTCTGGTGGGATAAATAAGGGTAAATTCTTACCTGCTAAGTTATTTCCTCGAGACCCTCTGGAAAAGTCCAGAACCCACCTGTAGTAATTAGCATCAGTTTGTTTGTTTTTATTTCCTGAAATGTGGAGATTTTGGCTGATTCATTATTCCTGTTGAATCTTTAGTCTGGAGGGCTTTATCCTTAGTGGCTGGCTGGCTGAATGATTCATTAGTTCCTAGGGGAGTATTTATTTTTTCTGTTTTAATTGCCTTTGCACTTCTGCTTTATAATAAATACTGACTCTTCTGCTTTATAATAAATACTGACTGGCCAGGGGGTTGCACAGGGTTCTTAAGTGATATCACATCTCAGTGTTCAGTCTCCTCCTGATGGCTGGACAGCACAATCCCAAACTTCTGGACTGGTCTTGAGGGACTCAAGGAAATAAAGGGTAAATTAGTTCTTACCTGCTGATTTTGAGATTCATGTGTCCCCACACTTCATAGGGAAGACTGGTCCTCCTAGTGGAATGCAGACTCCCTGCATTGGGCGAGGACGAGGAATCATTCGTCTGTTGGAGAGTATTGCTGCATCAAGGGCTTCCAGTGGCTGAGAAATTCTTTGGATACATCGTGGTTCCAGTGAATGCATGTTCCACCTCTTCCTCTCCAAATCAAGCTCATGTTATATGTTATCCTTGTCGAAGTTAAGTTGGTAGTTGGTCCAAGAGTAAACCAGGGGCGTAGCTGCAATGGGGCCACGGGGGCCTTGGGCCTGGACCCCCCTGCCAGCGACCCTCTCAACCCCCCTCTCCCCCGCCACCTGCTACCTTTGCTGGCGGGGGACCCCAACCCCCGCCAGCCGAAGTCTTCCTTCATTTGGTAGTACGTGCAGGACGTCAGACTTAGTCAGAAACCAAACGAAGGAAGAAGACTTCGGCTGGCGGGGGTTGGGGTCCCCCGCCAGCAAAGGTAGGCGACGGCGGGCGGGGGGTCGAGAGGGTCATCGGCGGGGCGGGGGGGGGGGGGGGTCAAAGTTGTTGGAGATGTTGGCAATGGTGAGGGGGGGGCTAAATTGTGCCCCCTCACCTCGGCTCTCCGTTCAAGTCTGGCTACGCCCCTGGATTGACATTCTTTGAATTTACGAGCATGGCCCTCATCTTATTTGAGTTAAAGCAACATCTTCAAACATCCAGACAATTGTATTTTGCTGTGCACTTTATAAAGGGTCTACCTTCTTTAAAAAAATCTAACATTGAAGGATTAAATGCTCAGGTGGCATAATATGCTGAAGCACAGTAATTATAAGTTGCCGTTTTTTCATGTGTTAACTCGTCTCTAAGCTATGCACTTGAGAATCATATGTTTCAACTTCTGTGGTTCCTCTTCATTCAGGTTATGTACTAGGATAGTCATAACATTTTTTTTGAAACCATAAAGCAGTCTGCAGAACTAAATTAGTTAAAACTTCAGCATGCCACTGCATGGAGATATGATCAGAATAGGAGTCTCTGAGTAACTTTGTACAAAGTTACTCTATTCAAGTATGCTTTAGGTTATTTTGCTGTTGCTCAGTGGTTAATACTGTTGTAAGTTAACTTTCAGTATGTTTGCTTGTCCACCCCATAGTGAAAGCACAGTAAATACATGGTCACCTAGAGCTATAGAACTACAAAGTGACTGACTACATTTCTGAATAAAGTTCAGCTTTAGTACAAATTCTAAAGTTGGATTACTGTGGTTTCCCGTTCAAGGCCAGGGTTGCTCTCTTCATTTTCAAACAAGTTCAGAAGAAACTATTTCCAAGGATTTTTTTTTTTTAAGATTCAGTCATAAAATGAAGTATCCCTAGATTTGGTGGTGCAATCTTGACCACTTAGGGAAAAAAAACGTCATTTTTTCTATACAAGGCTTTGGTAACTACCTTAATCCAGTGTGCAGGATACACTAGTGCTGCATGTTAAAGGAATACACTAGCAAGCTAGTTCCTTATGTAAGTTATACATACCCTTATTTTCCTTTTAAGATTTCAACTTTATTTAAGAACAAAATCTGTTTTGTAGGAGAACTGCAGGGTACAGATCAATATCACCTCCCACATTAAGCTCTATGCTGGAGATTTTCATAAATATGCTGAAGGTTGAAACTAATGATAGTTCTGGCTTTTTTTAAAATAAATACTTAATATAGCAAGGCTTGTTTTTAAATGTGTGTGAAAATCACCTGTTTGGCCTGCTGGCCAAAATCTAAAGAAATAGAGTAAAACTAATTGATGAAGTGGGATCTCTTAAAGGAACTATTTGTTCAATAAATGTGTTCACCAAACCAAAGGATGATACTGCTGTGCAGAATGCTGGGGCATACCAAATGAAAGGAATAACAGTATTTTTGTCATTCTTACAGAGTTGACATCTAATGTACCAAAATATATTTGAGATGTCAGTTGGCATTTGTTAATGTTAAGGATATAAAAAATTTAGAGAAGGGGGGGGGGGGGGGGGGAAACCTGTACTGTTTTGAAAGTTGAGACTGCCCTTTTTGGGTTTTATAAACGTAAAAATCTCTGTTCATTATATCTGTGAAGACATAGAACTGGGGTTTGGCAAAATTTTGATTGTGTACTAAAACATTTTTCCCATTTTGGGGGTAATTTTTATAAAGTCACTTTATGTAATCTACATGTATAAAATGGCTTTTATAAAATTAGGTTAGGCATAAAAGTATGTGCATTGGCATGAACACAGGTACTTGCTGTAGTCATTGCTGGGGGTGTAGGATGGGTAAAAATGCAGGTACGGTTTGAAATATACACAGATTTATAAAATAATTTGAGCATGTTCTTGTGTACTCTGCATGCAGACATTTTATCTGCTCTTGAGCAGGCATAATGTCTGCTTTTACTGCAGCCTCCATTGCTGCTGGATTTATTTGTGCTAGCATTTTATATGCCTCTTAAAATGAGAACCTGCCTTCCTCCTTTGTTAAAAAATTACTGTCTAGCGAGTGCCTTCTATAAGGTAGGGGTGGGTAACCTCGGCTGGAGGGCTGCAGCCCATTCGGGTTTTCAGTATTTCTCCAATGAATGTGCATGATCTATTTGCATACAATGGAGGCAGTACGTGCAGATAAATCTCCATGTATATTCATTGAGGAAATCCTGAAAACCCATCTTGGTTGCAGCTCTTGGACTGAGTTTGCCCACCTCTGCTTTAAGGAGCTGCCTAGTTTTAAGCAGCAAGAACATGCAGAATACAGGCTTGTGGAAAAGTATATGCCATGCTTTGATCGTGTGTACTTAGCCAGTGGGTGTGTGCATGAGCAGAATTTAAGCAGAGCATGTGTAAATTATAGAATACTATAACTTAAGCAGGTTCATTTATACATCTAGGTATAGGTAGCTATAGCGCTGCAGTAAGTGGTCATTCCTAGATGTACATGCAGTCTCTGCCACATATGCTAGTATTGTGTAAGAAAAGTAGGCGCCTACTTTTATAGAATAAGCTTAAAATGGGTACCAAGTTATAGAATTAACCTCAGTCTAAAGAAAAAGTAATGAATCAGACCTTATTGTTTATGATCATCTGATGCTAAAGATGTATTAAGAATCTTGTAATATGTTAATTTAATTGCTAGTTCTTACCACTCTTGCAGTTATTTAGGATTTGGTTGCAACTTATTTTGTATGTTCTGTGGTCTGATTGGATGGCTACAAATGATTGTGTTCAGGGTTTTGATCATGTTCCTTCTTTTCTTCCCCCCCC